>NC_143260.1:100131160-100443383 GCF_984573655.1 Nuphar pumila | reverse complement strand
AATGATGAAGTCATTCGAAACAAAGCAAGGCTAGTAGCACAAGGTTATAATCAAGAAGAAGGCATAGATTTTGATGAAACCTATGCACCAGTGGCTCGATTAAAGTCAATTCGAATGATGCTTGCTTTTGCTAGCTATATGAATTTTAAGTTATATCAAATTGATGTTAAGAGTGCATTCTTAAATAGATACATCAATGAAGAAGTTTATGTAGAGCAACCTTCAGGCTTTGAAAATGAGAAATATCAAGAAAAAGTCTACAAATTAAAAAGAGCTTTGTACAGACTCAAACAAGCACCAAGAGCGTGGTATGAAAGACTACAAAATTTTCTATAACAATTTTGGTTTTTCCATTGGTCGGGTAGACTCCACTTTATTTATTAAAAATCTTAATTCAGATATTCTTATTGTGCAAATTTATGTTGATGACATAATATTTGGTTCTACTAATGATTCTCTTTATAAAGAATTTGCTAAAGCTATGCAGGAAGAGTTTGAAATGAGCTTGATGGGCGAATTGAACTACTTGGACTTCAAATAAAGCAAACTGAAGAAGGAATCTTCATTAACCAAGCCAAGTATATAAAAAAACTTCTTAAGAGATTTGGCATGGATTCATCTAAATCAAGAAGAAATCCTATGATCAAGCAACATTTCTCTTGAACTTTGTTTACTGTTATTGATTTGATAAAACAACATTTCTTTTCCTGATCATTCATAATTTTTGGGTTGTAATATTTTGAATTTGAATTTGCATTTTGCTTATACTATGACTGCACTTACTCCTTTTGATTATGACAAAGGGGGAGAAAAGACAAACATGAAAATTGCATGAGAAAGCATTGAAAATTGCATAAGAACTTTATACCAATTTCATGAAAAAAAGTAGAAATGCATGAAGTAATGATGAAAATGCAAAACAATCAAATATGTGATATATATGCTTTGATTGTGCTAACATCTTATGTTTTGTAGCATATTGATAGGGAGAGTAAAATCTCCATCTATGCATCTAAATGCTCCCAGCTTTGACTAGTTTGTCATCATAAAAAAGGGGGAGATTGTTACGACAAAGAATCCGTATATGACATTTCTAGAACTAGATTTTGCTGATGAACACGTGAATCAACTGCATTTCAGCTAAGGCAATAAAGAAAGATGACAAGAATTGAGGAATTCAATGAAGAATCTTTGAAGACAAATGTGCAAATGTAAAATTCAATAAATGTCTTAGATTCTTGTAAGAGCCTTACTTAGAGTGCATATTTCAATTGCATTTCATCTAAAAAGTCTTTAGAAAAACTTTTCTAAAAGAACCCTTCATAAAAATGGTTTTAGAAAACTCTTTACTTAATTTTTCATGTTTATTAGTCTACCAACAGACTTCCCAGTTGACCAACTTTTTCGCGCTAAATTTTTCAAAGCAAAACCTTAACTTTTTGATTAGTCGACTAATCGACTCTTACTCGACCAGACAGAATGTTTGATTTCTGAAAAATTTAGCAGGAGTCGACTAAAGGTTTTCTTAGTCGACCGGACAAAATGTTTGTTTTCAGAAAAATTTAGCAGGAGTCGACTGAAAGGTTTTTCAGTCTACTGATGATTTCATCAGTCAACTAACTTTTCTTTAGTCGACTAAGTTTCAAAACTCTAGATTTTAAAACGGTTCTGTTAAACACAGTATTTGTCTGACAATAACTGTCAGTCTGCTAATATTTGATTTCAGTCGACTAACGACTGTTCTGGTCGACTAATATAGCCATGTTTCTGTAACTTTTAAAAGGTGTGTCTTTTCATTTTTCAAATGAATTGACCATTCAAAAGTGACTGTTTTGACACCCCTTTATACCCTCAACGTATGTAATCTTTCAACTATAAATATGAGTGCATTCCACACTAAAAAACAATCGAATTACATTGAATTATAAAGATCGAATTCTTTGCTTTTCACTCCTATTCATTCAAGTATTCGTTTTCTGACTCACTTGATATTTTCACTTCAGTTTTTCACTTAAGTTCTTTTGAGAGATAGTGAATTCGTGAGTTGAGTATTTCAACAACCTCAGAAGCCAATTGCATTTCATCTGCATTTATAAGAAAGACTCGTAGGTTGATGGTAAGTTTGCTTACTTATATTTTTCTATAAAAAGAAAAAAGACTCCTTGGTTTAAAGGAGTTCTTTGCTTTCAGTAGGATTGTTACTGAAAGTGGGACCAAATTTGGTCTGTATATTCTTGTGGTTACACAAGGTTGATAGTAGAAATCTCAAACGGGTTTTGCTTGGGCACTGGATGTAGGTCAGGAAGACCGAACTAGGATAAAATCTGGTGTTATTTATGTGATTGCTTTGCAGCATTCAAAATTCCAAAAACGTTATTTAAAAGCACTATTCACCCTCCCTCTAGTGCTCGTTGCCTCGATCCTATAGCACTTTCACTCATAGGTCGAACAAAAGGGTTGAGCGGGCGAACACACAGAGAGAGAGAGAGAGAGAGAGAGAGAGAGAGAGAGAGAGAGAGAGAGAGAGAGAGAGAGAGAGAGAGAGAGAGAGAGAGAGAGAGGCACCGGGGGGTGTCGGCTGAGGCCACCGACGCGTGAGGGCGGAGAGGAGTCGAGAGAGAGGGGAAAGCGCGGAAGGGGGGCCGCCGGCCCCTTGCCGTCCTCCCGACGAACCAAAATGAGAGAGAGAGGGCACGATGCTTACCTGCAGGATCGTCAACGATGGTGGTTGTCGGGGAAGGCTCATGCGCAGGGGCTCGTCGAAGATGCAGTAGGGAGAAAGCGAAGGAGGAGGAGAGGGGCTGCGAGGTGAGGGCCTCCTCTCCGCTTGCGTGTTTTTAAAACACGGGGGGGGGGGGGGTTCTCCATTATTTTCGTAAAGGGGGAGTGCGGCGCACGGGAGGAGAAGAGGGTTTAAAAGAACCCTTGCCCCTCCGTGCTTTAACCCTAACGGGTTCGGGTTGGGTTTGGATCCGACCGGTGTCCGACTTTTTTTTTTACAGGCTTTACATCCTACCTCCCTTAAAAGAATTTCGTCCGCGAAATTTCATGCGAAGGTTTATGTGCAAAGGTCGCAGTCTAAGTTAATCGGTGTTAACAAGTGTGCACAACATTTGTATGATCCCAAAGATGAATGCTTTTAAAATGATTAGGTCAACACATAATGAGTTGCTAAGAAAGGTTTGAAGCTAACAACCCAGTTGAACAAAATGTATATGTGATTTCATTAATAAACTTTTGTCTTCACAAGTGTTTATACAAGCCATAATAAGGGTTTAACAGAGGACTATAAGAATGTTATTCGTTATCTTCTACTTGATTTGACATGGATGAAGGGACACAACGAGACATTGCTCTAGCTTGTTTTCGTTCTTTGAACGGTGTCTCTGTAATTTATCATGATTATCAGGTCGTCGTTTGTTGCTCTCACTATTTCTAGCAAACTCTTTATCCTGAATAACCTTAATTTATTCTCATGCCTTCCTCAAAGCCTTACGCGGCCAGTTGTCACCTATCGTGACCTCGCATCGAGGCATCATACTTTCTCAGAATGTCCCACCCTTCCATAGAAGGTCTAAAACATAATGTTATATCATGATCTAAAGTCACTAAAGATTCGATTCTCACATATGAGTCTAACATATAATCATGTTATAACAGAAAGCCAAATCTATAGATTTATAATTGGCTATTTGAATTAATATCAGAAGATCATCACAAGTCACCATAACCTTTAAAAAAAAAATTCACAAGTTCCGCGCCGAATCGCCTGGTCTGGGAAATATACGACTTCACTGTAAGGAAACGGCTTTGAATACATTAGGTTCAATAATGAACCAATACACATGCACATGAAGTGCGGATATACCCACTAAAGGGGAAAACACAAGCACATAATGTGCTAACACATAAACCCACAAAAGGGGCAAAAATGCCTATAAGGCATAAGTTAATATTATTGAAGAGAAGAATGGTGTAACACCCATTACAATGGAGCAAAAGCTCCTCCAAGAAGTAACAAATACATGGGGGAAAGCCCCTATTTATAAGCCTTTGAGGAGCCACATTGGGGGCTCCCAAAGGAGTCGTTGGGAGCCCCCAACGGTCATATTTGTGACCGTTGGGGGCTCCCCAACGACTCTTTGGGGAGCCCTCCAATGTGGCGCAACCCACAAAAAAATAAATTTAAAAAAAATAAAATGAAAAATAAAAATAAAAGAGAAAATACAATCATATTCCAAAATGGAATATTCATAAAATGACTAAACTACCCCTATGGCTAATATAGGAAAATATATATTTTATATATATATATATATAAATAGAAAGATACATATACATATATACCATATATGTAAATGTATCATCTTTTATATATATAAAATATATTTAATTACAATAATTGATGAGTACATTTTAACACCCCCCTCAAACTTTGCGTGGGGAAACCAAAAGATTTGCAAATGCCTTCCTCCAATTGTCTTTTAATGGTGAACACATTTCCTGATCTATCCAGGGTGCTTTTTATCCCATCTCCAAGATCCTGTGGAATAACAACAAAAAAAAGTAAAAAATATCTTTGCACTTTACTCAAATGGAGCATTCCTAACAAGATGAATTAATCAAAACCATATTGGATGACTCACCCACAAAACAATGGTGCAAAAATATAACTTATGCATAGTAATTTGAAGCACATGATAGGATAATTACTTTAGCATGAAAAGAAAATTTAGAAAACCAATATTTCAAAAACATATATCATGTTAAAGAGAAAGATGAAACGAATTACAAGAATGCATAATGCTTTCACAAGCTCTAAAAATGGTCAAAACACACCCCCACAATAGGGAATAAAGAAATGGTCCGCCATGGGACCCCATAAGAAGCTCATAATGAAGTGCCAAACAAGAAAGACGAAATCTCCAAGAGTAAGCACAGAAGCACACATATACAAGAGGTCACTAATGGGCAAAATAGACCACAAAAGTGGTCAAACACACAAGAGAGGTGGAAAAATATATTTCACTCATAAAAGGCTTCATAAGAAGCTTATAAAGAGCTATGAATTAATTCAATTATTTTGAGGGAACCATATGCATTTTGCAATGCATAATCTACACATTTCTCTATTTTAGTAGGAAACCTTACATATTTTGGAACATCTCACTCAAATGATTGCAATTATAAAAATTCATTTTGCATATTAAATACAAATGTGGCCAAAACCATAAGCACTTAATATGTAGATTAAATGCCAAAATATTAAATTGGTTTCCAAATATGCATATCAATGATATGATTCACAAGAATATCTTAAAACACAAGTTATGAATGAAATTTTACAAATTTCAACAATAGTCCATTCACTACAAGCAACTACCTCATTAGTCCTCCAAAACCCATAAATCAAGTGTATAAGCTACTAGATCAAAAACATAAATATAATGCCTTTAAAGGCCAAAGACACACACAAAGGTGTGTAAAAGAACCTCTTGTCTACATGTAATAATACTTGAAATGAGTGCATCAACGACAAAAACAAGAGAATACACGCCAACATGGACCAAAAGCATCTCTTGTCTACGTAAAAATACACTCAAGATCAAGTATGTTCAGCTACTAGAACAAGAGTATCAAGCCAACCATGGGCTAAAACACAATACATCTCTTGTCTATATAAAATGACAATTGAAATGAGTGAAAGAAGCCAACCATGGGCATACATCTCAGTGACTAGAACAAGGACACAAATGCCAACATGGACTAAAATCACACACCATGGTGTGAATCAACGTGCCTTGTCTACATATAATAACACTCAAGACAAGTGTGTTCAACTACTAGACCAAGAGAACAAAGCCAACAAAGGGCTACCAACACACAAATGTGTAATAAAATTCTTGTCTATATATGATGACACTTAGATAAGAGGTATAAGAGGAGAAGACTTTTGAGGCAATAAAACTTGTAATGACAAACATATAAATAAAACCTTGGACAATATTTTGAAAATAGATACGTGCACATACGCACACCAAGAACACTTGAAACACTTGTGCACAAAAAACACAAAACACGAACTCACAAATGTGTAAATGCACTCATAAGATTCATAAGCAACAAAAGGTTGAGCAATAGTCCCAAAACCCTTGAATTTAATACACCTTAAAACATTTAAGGTTCCAAACACCATATATCTATCACATTTATGTATAGATAAGAGCATCCATAAGATCAATGGCCAAAAGAAAATGAGTGACACACTCATAATTAGAGATCATATAACAAATCATTCTAGAGTCCCAAGGTGCTCATAACTCACCTCAACAACCATCTATAATATGGCAAGTGGACAATCTAAAATGACATAACACAAGGTGCCCATAACTCACCTCAACAATCATCTCTAATATAACAATAAGGCCATAAAAAAAGATTGATGCATCATATAACTTGTGATGGATAGAAGATAAATGCCATAAAAAGGCAATGAACTCTTAGGGAAATCATTTTCCAAATATGTGATTTTACAAAGAAGGTCGATTCAAAGGTCCAACATAATTAATCACAATAATATGCCTTGTAACAATAATTTTGCATAAGCACGAAATTATGTTCAATCATGATCATTATAAAAAAGACTTAATAAACACAACATGAAATATATAAGTAATGTTATGTGTGAGAACGAATTTGGAATAATCAAATCAAGCCTTTATAAATTGCAATTATATGCATACCAAGATGTAGAATAACAATAATCTTAAATAAGCAAATTTAGAACATGTAACAAGGTATTGCGGAAGCACATATAACGATAAAAGAAACAATCTCACAAGTCCATTAAGGGACAAAAAACAAGCCCTAAAGAAGGCAATATAAACATCTCTTTATTGAAAAGAGAGTACCATGTGAAAATGTCTATGAAGAGACAATACGCATACAAGCATAAATACTTTATAAAAGAAGTGCACGAAGATACTCTCACAACACTTGAACAAAATACGCAAAAAGCGTAAAAAGTAGCAAACATGCACTAGTGCATGTATTTCATAAAAAGAGCAAATGCTTGAGTCTCTCAAGCTTTCATAAAGATGGTAATATTTAAGAAGTCTCATAAAAACCAATATTGTTATTTAAAAAGAAGCTTATAGCAATCCTGAAATCTTCTCAAAAAGTATATACTCATAAGAAGATTCACAAGGATCAAAAGGCCTCTCAAAGAGAGATCCAACACAAAAAAAACAAATCCCCAAATGAGGGTACATACGAAAGGAAGAGGGAAAACTTTATTAAAGTGGAGAAAATCCCAAAAAGAATAATAGGATTGCGTTATGACATAAATCTATAAACAAAAATTCATAATATTATATGACTTAATAGATTATAACCAACTCCTAATGTAATAAGTATGCAACATTAATGAAGACCATAAATTTTATAATAAAGCATATTCTTGAAATTGAATTGAAGAATGTAAAGAGAATAACCATATTTTATGAGATCATTTTTAAAACTTAATTCAACCGGTATTATAAAATGCCTTCTTAATCAAACATTGCTCATATGAAAAAGAACTCATTAGGTAGGAAAATAAAACATCAATTTTCAAAGACACATGATATTATGAAAAACCTCATATAGGACATTTTAGAGGGTAAACACATACCTTTAATATGAAATAATTATGATGAGAGTATGTGAGCAATGCTACATATCTCACAAACATTTTACTTCTAACATAACTTTCTTTAAAAAACTTATTTTTCAAGAAAAAACATACAAAAGAGAATAATATAAAAAGTTCAATGGAATGTTAAGAATCCAAACTCATAATGACAATGAGAACACATATGCAAAAACATATCTAATTCTTTATAATGCACAATACTTAAAGAAATATAATGCATACCAAATAATTTTAAGAAGCAAAAGAGAGAAACAAGAACTTCACCATTCTTCTTTAAAATTTCCTGAATAGCACGCTTCCCAATGCAACAAAGAGCAACTCGATCCCAACCTTGCTTTGATACCATGTAAGGAAACAACTTTGAATACATTAGGTTCAATAATGAACCAATACACATGCACATGAAGTGCGGATATACCCACTAAAGGGGAAAACACAAGCACATAATATGCTAACACATAAACCCACAAAAGAGGCAAAAATGCCTATAAGGCATAAGTTAATATTATTGAAGAGAAGAAGGGTGTAACACCCATTACAATGGAGCAAAAGCTCCTCCAAGAAGTAACAAATACATGGGAGAAAGCCCCTATTTATAAGCCTTTGAGGAGCCACATTGGGGGCTCCCAAAGGAGTCGTTGGGAGCCCCCAACGACTCTTTGGGGAGCCCTCCAATGTGGCGCAAACCACAAAAAAATAAATTCAGAAAAAATAAAATGAAAAATAAAAATAAAAGAGAAAATACAATCATATTCCAAAATGGAATATGCGTAAAATGACTAAACTACCCCTATGGGTAATATAGGAAAATATATATTTTTTATATATAAATAGGAAGATACATATACATATATACCATATATGTATATGTATAATCTTTTATATATATAAAATATATCTAATTACAATAATTGATAAGTACATTTTAACACTCACGAGGAATTACCGCTCTAGATGGTATACCTGGTCTTGGACAACATACTTCCTCACAGGAATTCACCGTCTTCGCGGCTACCCGCTTTTGGACAGTGTACTTCCTCATAGAGATTCTACCGCTCTAGCTGGATTACCAGATCTTGATCATACATATCCTCACAGAGAATCTTTTGGGAACCCGGTCCTCAACAAATGCCATATTCAATGAAAATTATTGTGATACACGCATCAACATAAATGACTGTTCTCAGGGTCTATAGCCACTACTATAATTAACAAGATCCACGCCGGATCACCTGGTCTGGGAATTGTATGACCTCACAAGGAATTACCGCCCTAGATGGTATACCTGGTCTTCGACAATACACTTCCTCACAGGAGTTCACCATCTTTGCAGCTACCTGCTTTTGGGCAGTGTACATCCTCACAGAGATCTACCACTCTAGCCGGGTCACCTGATCTTGATCATACACACCCTCGCAGATAATCCTTTGGAGATCAGGTCCTCAACAGATACCATACTCAGTGATATATGCATCAATATAATCGACTACTTCGAACAATTGACCGCTCTTGGGGTCAGTAGCCACCAATATGGGTCCAAGCAAGTATACCAGCAATACACACGGCATCATTTCGTATGACACTCAAATCACAAAATCACATATTCCTCCAATAAGGTTCCCTGAACCAAAATCATCTATTGATTTTAAACATTTATCGTATGCTCTCAATAATTTTTATCACGTGGCATTTCAATCATATCATACAAAAGCATTTTACACTACGCATCATATCATTGCCACAAGGAACATTGCATTCCTCAAATAGGACCTCAAAGCTTGTATAATCAAAGCATGAGTTCTATACACATGAGAACACACACATTGTATAATATGAATCATCTAAACTTCAACATACGTCACTCCTATCTAGTTCGAGTTATGCACGTTGGATTCAAGTTTATATATCTCTAAGACATTCAGATCATTGCGTCATCTTCATAAGCATTCACAATTCTTACATCAAATCACATTCAATAGTTAGACATTCATGATACTCTTCAATCATGCTATACAAGCATGATATACTTACTCAGACAATTACAATGCAATCCTCTGTAATACAACTATGTAGGCATGATGTATCATTCAAAAAATAATTGTTTGTAATCAAAACATGTCATTCACCTATCTGCTAACACAAGCATCACAATCATAAGAGTCTCGGAAGCACAAAATTCATGCATAATTTCATCGATTAGCTTTTACTTGACAAAATACGTACCAAAATACACACAAAAAGTCTTAAACTAAGACTATCAAAGTATCTGTATGTTGTTCTCTCTGTGTTCAGCCATAGTGGAGTAGACATGGGTTACTCTCGAGTTATTCTTATTGTTGTTGCTGAGGAGGCTGAGGTGTGCTGCCTGTTCGCTCAAGGTCGTCGACCTTCTTTATGTGGTAATCGCAGATAAAGTGGCCCAACATGCCATAATATAAACAACCACCAGTGTCTCGAGGGCATGGCTGTCCGCGATGAACATGATTACATCTCGGGCATTTTTGGTTTGACGGTTGTTGTGGCTCATTTTCTCCACCTTGTTTCTGTTTTTTTAGTAGTTCGACGCTTGTTATCATTACTATCTTCAACAAACTTTTTAACGCTACATGATTAAGGTGGCATTCTACGACAGAATGACCCACATTTCCACATAAAATACAATCATCAGAATTCCGAAGGCACATCAGACCCGAAAGAACTTGAGGGCTAACACCTCGCTCTAGATTGGTGCCAACCTATCCACCTTATGATCCAGGTTCTGAACCATCGCTTGGAGCTGCTCAACTGCTCTGATCAATGCTTCTATTGACTCGATCAGTTTATTGAACGACATCTAAGCAAAAACACATTTCTTTTATTAAAATAAATGCAAAATAATTTAAGAGAAATAATACTCACAATGCGATATAGATGCCAGATGATCAAGGGTTACCGCTTTTCCTGTCGCTCTGATACCAAGTTGTAACACCCCAAAAATCCAGGACTTTTAACTTTTAGAATAATTTAGAAAGCTTTTGAAATCATACGATTATCAGAGTTTAAATAGTAATTAAGCAGAAAATGATATTTTTAAAACAAGTCAATGGACCTTGGGCGCATTACAACGTAAACTTTTCTTTGTCGAATTTCGCACAACCATTGAAATCAAATGGTTTCAAAATGCAGTTTCAATAATTGAGAGTTTATACATCAGATTTGCAACTCATTATATTTATTGAAACCAAAAAGAAGTTTATTATAACAGTTTTAGTAACTCAGGGTTTAATTAAAAGAGAATCTTTGAAAGACACTTTATACCAAATTTACCAACATGTCCTTAGGAGCGAAACATCAGGGAAAGAGCTTTATCTTGATCTTATCACGCCATCGTGCCATCGCAAGTTATATCACCTGTACACCACCTGCCCATGAATGAGTCAGTTTCACGAAAAACTGGTAGGTACACAAAAGAGTCAATATAGAACTGAAATAAGCAATTAAAACAAGTTATGAGTTATATGGAATAGGTGCAATAGACTATGCAAATGAGTAAGCATTTCTAACATGAATATTTGAATAGACAAACAAATAAAGGTTTACAAAATTTTACAGCAACTACCTAATTCATAAGGTGCAATCAATTGCACAAACAATTTATAAGTTACACGCGGTAAGTAATCATACAACAATAGTTATACTAATCACAAGTTGTAAGCAACTTATAAGACAGACAACTCCATTAGCCCTAGTTATAAACAGTTCGTGGATTACGAGCGGTAAGCAATTACATTAATATCATTAATCTTAAGATGCAACCAGTTCGTAGATTATGAGCTATAAGCAATCACATTGACAAGCTAGGATAGTTTGACCAAGTAGTAAAGTATGTCACGGGTGTCATATTGCAACTAGCATAATGCTATTATCGTAAGCATTTAACTAGCACGAGCAGCCAATTATTACTAGCAAGGAACTAGTGTAATGCTACAACAAGCGTGCATAATTCAACGAGTAGAATACTGAACTAAACAAGCAAGTCATGTCACAACGTGCATATCTCAATAATGTTAATAGTTTATCTTATGTTTCGATATTAGCTGGCCAGGCGGGTACGCGCAAGGCACGAAACGTAGAAACAATCGAGACCAGTCCGGGCGTTTATTATGCTATGTGTTTTAGATGACCCAGATGACTGACTGAGTCCGCTCCTAAAGGCATCGTCAGTGACCAAGAGAGTAAATCTTCAAAGGCATAGGTGGCCTGTGGATGCATCCAACTGTAAGCTACCATTTGTAGCCCATTTTTCCTAACTCCGATGACTGGGGAATCCGAGTCTTTTGCCTGTAACTACCATTAAAGGACCTGTCCATCAAAGTTTTGTACCATCCATCCTCTCTCTTGACGAATTGTGTCGAACGAGCACGACGAGGGTTTCTTAACCGCCACCCCGTTCTACATGCTCTGGTCTTTCGACCCACTCGAGCATCTTGCCTGTGAAGGCGAAACCATCACCATTATGTGCGTTATACACGCCATTGCACGTTCGAGGTAAACATGGACCTCTCATCCTACTCATCGTAATACGCAACATACCTGTTCAAAAGTACTACCACGATGAGAGGGGAATGAATTTCTCATATGAAATCCTCAACACATCTGCTTTGTAAAAGTACACAGTATAATCACTCGAGTTCATATTTGTCGTGCTCTGGTCCTTTAGACCCTCACAAGCCTCTTGCCTGTTAGGCGATCATCAACACTACATGATTACAATAAGGTGCCAAAACACATTTCGAGGTTACCACATACCTCTCATCCGATCATCATAACACCAATGTGACGTACCTATCCAAAAGTACAATCATACCTGTTTAAAAGGTACAACTACGATAAAAGGGGAAACAATTTATCAAAAGAAACCCCAATATTTATCTTTTATAAAAGAAGTGATACAATAATTACTCAATTTGATAAGATCAAGTCTTTTAATTTATATTAACAACAATGGCATATTGCACGATACGAGATTTGCCTTGAATCACTCTTTTAAAGTAACAATATAATATTGTATGTAGGAGATCGCTACAGATCTTGTTTCCGTTCTCCAAAGACACGACAATTTGAGAGACTTGCTTGATATATTGTAACTCCCAAAACCTTCGAGCTTGCTTTGCAAGACTGCGCCCTCGATAAGTTGTTACCCTTTTCAAAGTTTCTGAATCATATTAAAATATCAAATTATAGTTGTAAAACATTCTATTCGAAAGTGTTGACTTGGAAAACTTAGTTGCACTTTCGCAACCTACGAGACTTTCAATTTTCGCTTTTGCAAAACGGTGTATTTGAAAACTGAATTCGCATAAGGAATCCTTTTAAAAGGAACTGTTGCGCACAAGCGCAACTCGCATCCTTCGAAAATTAGCAAAAAGAGGATATATAAAAGGCTGCATCTACTTGTATACCATAACTGCGAGCATGTGCACATTATAGCGTGATAACAAAGTACTAAGCAATACTCGATATGCAAAATCACACATTGAGCGAAAGATGTATAAGCAAAATGCACGGGGTACAAATTCGTACATCAGTCAAATATCTAAGCAAGCAAGTAAATGTGCAAATAAGGCACGAGGTACGAAACCATACATCAGTCAAATATCTAAGCAGGCAAGTAAATGTGCAAATAAGGCACGAGTTACGAAACCATACCTCAACCAATAAGCGTGCAGGCAAGTAAATACGCAAAGCAGATAAGTGCAGGAAGGAAATAAAGTACGACTAGGCATATCTAGCATGACTATTTTAATTATTTCAACTTAATTTAGTTCATCTACTGCCCTTTTGCATAACTTTCCCCTAACTTGGAGGTTTTGGGGGGTTACACCCGACTTCGAGTGTAAGCAATCAACGTCTCGATCGTGGGGTGTGAGCGAGATCCCTTGCGCAAGTTGCAGAATGCAAAAAATGAACATCATGCTTAACATTTTAAAAAGAAGAAAGTGGGTTGAGACCCCAAATAGGGTAGTGCTACATCCCTGCCTGCCAATAAATAGAGGAAAAGAAGAAGGGGCAAAGGTGGGACTCGACGGTCAGGTTGAGACTGACCAAGTCGCGTAGTGGGTTCGATCGTCAGGCTGAGCCCGACCGCCTGGCCCAATAAGCCTAATGCGGGAGTAGGCGGGGCCTCGCCTCCTGCTTGCAGGAGCCGCAAAGGCACGTGCATAGCCCCTGCTTGAAAAGAGGCGGTGGAGGCAAGGCTAGACCCTTGTCGAAAAAGCACATTGGTAGGGGTAAGGCCCCTGCCTTACAACAATATGATAAAGGCATGGGGCAAGCCCCTGTCGGACCAGTGAATCGGCAGGGGGCAAGCCCCTACCGAAAAAGCAAATCGACAGGGGCAAGGCCCCTGCCTAACAAAATACGGGGAGGCAGGGCTCTTCCCTTGCCTGCCGGAAAACAAGTGTCAGGGACGAGCCCCCCACGGGAAAACTAGTCGGCAAGGGCAAAGCCCCTGCCTGAGCAAAACGAGGGTTGGCAAAAGGTCAGAGGGGGTGACAAGGGTGTCACCCTTGCCGACTGGTCTGAAAAAGAAGGGGAAGAGAAGGAGCAGGGGCAGTCCCTGCCTTGCCTAGGAGGAGACAAAAGGGGGTGGGCTCGGTTTGTCAGGCCAAGCCCCACCTCAGCTCACAAAAGGAGGAGGCCCTCGGCTCGCAACAGGAAGACCGAGGGGTGGGCTCGATCTGTCTGGCCGAGCCCGACCCCTGACTCGAAACAGGGAGAAGAGGAGGAAAGGGGAGTGTGGAAGTGCGAGGCAGGAGGTCGGCGACCTCCTGCTGACGCCTTCTCCTGGAGAACAGAGAGAGGGTTACCTGAGAAGGGGCTGGTGAGGTCGGCATTACCAACGAGGGCTCCGACGAGCTGCAGGCCGGAGCTCATAGGTCGAACTGAAGGGTTGAGCGGGCGAACAGAGAGAGAGAGAGAGAGAGAGAGAGAGAGAGAGAGAGAGAGAGAGAGAGAGAGAGAGAGAGAGAGAGAGGCACCGGGGGGTGTCGGCTGAGGCCACCGACGCGTGAGGGCAGAGAGGAGTCGAGAGAGAGGGGAAAGCGCGGAAGGGGGGCCGCCGGCCCCTTGTCGGCCTCCCGACGAACCAAAATAAGAGAGAGAGAGAGGGCGCGATGCTTACCTGCAGGATCGTCAGTGACGGTAGTTGTCGAGGACGGCTCACACGCAGGGGCTCGTCGTAGATGTAGTAGAGAGAAAGCGAAGGAGGAGGAGAGGGACTGCGAGGTGAGGGCCTCCTCTCACCTTGCATGTTTTTAAAACACAGGGGGGAAAGCATTTCAGGAAACCCTCAAAGGGTTTCTCCTTTTTTTTCGTAAAGGGGGAGTGCGTCACACAGGAGGAGAAGAGGGTTTAAAAGAACTCTTGCCCCTCCGTGCTTTAACCCTAACAGGTCCAGGTCGGGTTTGGATCCGACCCGGGTCCGACTTTTTTTTACAGGCTTTACATATATACTATGTATATGTATACATCTCTCTCTCTATATATATATATTCTCTTAATTTTCCGAAAAGGGTATTTCTGTAATTTTCTATTTTAGACATATTCCACTTGGAATATGATTGTATTTTTTATTCTTTTATTTTTTCTTTTCTTTCCTTTTTCTTTTTCGTAGGTCGTGCCACCTAGGGAAGGCTCCCCAAAGAGTCGTTGGGGAGCCTCCAACGGTCACAAATGTGACCGTTGGGGGATCCCAACGACTCCTTTGGGAGCCCCCCTAGGTGGCTCCTCTTGTGGTGTATAAATAGGGGACTTACCCTTGTATTTCTTCAAGCTTGTGAGCTCAAGCTCTTCCTTTTCTTTTAATATATTGTGGCATTTCATGCCTTTGTGCATGTTTGTATTGTTTTATGCCTTTGTGCATATTAGTGCAAGTGTTCTTTGAGTGCTTTTGTGCACATCTCTTGTGAGGGTTTAGTGCAGAGTTACCGGAAGCGCCTAGGCAAAAGGGGAAGCGCGCTTCGGAAGCGCGAAACGTCGCGCTTCCGAAGCGTGAGGGGAAGCGTCCCCCTTTTTTGGGAAGCGCGCTTCCCTTTTATGGGAAGCACATCCCCCTTTTATGGGAAACGCGCTTCCCATAAATGGGAAGCGCGCTTCCCCCACGCTTCCCCCACGTTTCCCCCACGCTTCCCCCACGTTTCCCCCACGCTTCCCCCTCGCTTCCCCCTCGCTTCCCCATTTTTTTCATTTTTTTTCGCTTCCCCTCGCTTCCGGTTCGCTTCCTAGGTCGCTTCCGGTTCGCTTCCTAGGTCGTTTCCGAGACGGTTCAGAATTTTCTTCTAAGTGGTCCCACGCTTCCCCGCTTCCTAAATTTTTTAAAGTGCCTCGCTTCCCGCTCCCGCTTCCTGTATCGCTTCCCGCTCCCGCTTCCTCGACTGGTAACTCTGGTTTAGTGCTTGTATGCCTATTGTCTCATTGAAGACAATTTTTCAATTAATACAAGAGAATGACTATTTATAGAGCCATTCGAGGTAGGAAGGGAGGCAGTCCAACAACTAGTTCGACTGCCTCCCAACACTCATGTTGACTAAGACTCAATAAAACAAAAAAAATAAAAAAAATAAAAAAGACTATACAACCCCTATTAGACTGTATTTATTACATTGACTAAAAAAACCAAAATACCCCTGATATATATATATATATATGTATATATATATATGTATATATATATATATATATATATATATATATATATCGATACATTATATTTTAACACTTCCCCTCAAACTTACGGTGAGATGACCGAAAGTTTAATAAGAAGAAAAAGAAATCGTGGCAGAGGAAGGGCTTTGGTAAAAAAGTCTGCAATCTGAAATTCAGACTGAACATATGGTAAAGTAATCGTCCCCTTCATGTGTTATTCTCGAACGTAGTGAAAATCCATCTCGATGTGCTTCATTCGTTCATGAAATGTGATTGCCGGATATATATATATATATATATATATATATATATATATATATATATATATATATATATATATATGCCACTCTTGTTATCACAACATAACTTTGAAGGTTCTGAAGCATCAACGTTCATGTTTGAAAGTAAGGATCTCATCCACACGAGCTTGGTTGTTGTTGTAGCCATTGCCCTATATTAAGCTTTTGTAGAGGATAAAGACATTTTCTGCTGCTTTTTGCACCTCTAGGATATAAGGGAATCACCTAAAAACACATAAAACCCATAGTTGAGTGTCGATTATTTGAGATCTCTTCTCTAGTTGGAATCATTATATGCAATAACTAGATTTAAAGATAAGGAAAATGCTAAGAATAACCCTTTAAATATAGTTTTCTTGACGTATCAAACTATTCTCAATGTAACACTCATGTGGACTGACATAGGTGCCATGGTTTTAAAACCCGTTGATTTGTCACTCGGCTTGTCCTTGAGTGACTCGTGACTCGATCCGACCATGTTAAGTTTATATTTGATATAATATATATATATATATATATCATGTATATTTTATAGTATGTTATCAATATAATATGCATTATATGATCATTTTTATAATATTTTAATATATAATATTATTAATGCATGTATAGCTATATTTTTATCTTACATATACATAATATTTATATTATATTTATAATATGTATACATATATATATGTATATATATATATATATATATATATATATATATATATATATATATATATATATATATATATATATATGACTCAGCTGAGTCATGCTAAAACTCGGCTGACTCGGCCATGACTCGGTCGAGTTTTATACATGAGCGAGTTGTACTGATTTTTGACCTAGTACTTGAACGATCTGGGCTGAGTCAACCGAGTCACCAAGTTGACCCTACTAGTTTTCAAACTATGGTAGGTGCATGCTGAAATTGACTTGTAGTATGTACTGCATGCACAATATCTGGTCTAGTAATAGACAAATATATTAGTGATCCAATAAGTTGCCTATAAGCTAAGTCACACAGACTCAGCTATAAGATCGACGCACCCACGTCGACACGCCCTGACACGGGTGCGGCTTCGGACACGGGGCGGACAAGGTCAACCAAGTGTCGGACTCGGTCAACGCACCGTGGTAGAGTCCGTCCACATTTTGGACTCGGTCAATTTTGACCGAGTCTATTTTTGTCCATTTTTAGGGCAAAAGACGTATAAAAACTAAAAAAAATCATTATATATATATATATATATATATATATATATATATTGTCGTGTCCCCTAATGGGCACAACTTTGACAGAGTCTTATTATTGTTATATATATATATATTTTTAAAAATATATATACATATATATAGCCGTGTCCCCGTGTCCAAATTTTTTGAAATTGCTCTACACCCGTGTCACACCCGTACCCGCACCCATGTGACATAGCCTATAAGGACTTGGATCATCTAATAAGACTCAATCTTTAGCTCTCATTTTAACATTAATTACTTTAGGAGTGCCAACATATTTTGTTTTTGTGATTCTCGAACGTGCAATGATATCGGCTATAAACTTTATTTGAGACAAAATGTATCCTCTTGGCGAATAGACTACTTCAATACCTAAGAAATATATCAAAAAACCAATGTCAGTCATATCAAAAGATTTTTTAAGCATAATTTTAATTTTCTCAACTCCCTTCGTATCATTCCCAATGATGAACATACCATCAACATATAGGAGTAAGATGACAACCATAGTACTTGTAGATCTTATAAAAAGAGCAATGTCAGTATAACATGATTTAAATCCAAGATCTAACATAGTTGCACTGAACTGATCATACCATGCTTTAAGGGCTTGTTTAAGCCCATATAAAGCCTTTTTAAGATGAAGAACTATACCATTTTTAACAGTCAGACCAGGGAGAGGATCCATGTAAACTTCATTTAAATTTCTATTTAAGAAAACATCCTTATCCTTTAACTGATATATATGCCAATTTCTAATGGATGCTACCACAACTAGAGTCCTAACTGTGGTCATACGAGCTACTAGAGTAAAGGTTTTCTCATAATCTATATTATATTTCTGGGAATATCCTTTTGCAACCAACCTAGCTTTGTATCTTTCTAGGGATCTGTCACTCTTTGTTTTGATTTTAAATACCCATCTACATCCTATTGTCTTTTTTTCCTTGTGTAGATGTTGGACTTTCCAAGTATAGGCCTTATGTAATGCTCTAATTCTATCTTCATAACCTTGACCCATTCTTTTATGTCTTTGGCTTCTCTACAGTTGGATGGCTCATGATATGAGTGAATCACTAGAAGACATGCCCTATAATTGGGAGAAAAAGATTCATATGAAACAAACCTGCTTGGGGTTTTAGATATTTGTTTACATCTTTTAACACTAGGTTCTTCTATTTCGAGTTAATTATATATTTCAAATGCATATGGATGCTCCCCATTATGACATCTAGAGTATTGCATAGGGTTATGACTAGGTTCTCTTCCTTCACTTGGTTCATTACTTGGCTCAACATTATCACTAACTTTATTATCATCATTTTCATTATTTGACCTAGGCAATAAGTCAAACAAAAAAGCATACTCAGATTTTACTTAGATTTTTCAAGATCAAATTCTTTTTCTTTTTAAAGAAAAGTAACATTTATAGATACATAAAGTTTATCATTTTTTGAGTCATAGCATTGATAGCCCTTTTTATTATCAGCATATAAAAAAAAACACATTTAATAGCTTTGGGAGAGAGTTTGTTGTATTTTAACAGAAGCACAAAACATTTTAGTCAAAAAACCCTTGATCTTTTCAAATCAAGAGTAGTCTTAAAAACTATTTCAATTGGAGATTTGTTTTCTAAGATTTGAGAAGGCATTCTATTTATCAAATAAACTGCAGTGAGAGTGACTTTGGCCCAAAACTTCTTTGAAACTTTTTTGAAATAAGTAAAGTCGTAGTAGTTTCAATAATATGATGATGTTTTCTTTCGGCAATTCTATTTTATTGAGGGGTCTTAGGACATGATTTTTGGTGCAAAATACCATGGGTTTTTAGGTAAGATTGAAATTCATTTGAAAGAAACTCTCCCCCTAAGTCGGAGCAGAAGATTTTACTATTTATTTTAAATTTATTTTTAACAAGATTATGAAAATCTTTAAAACATGAAAGAACTTCGGATTTGATTCTAAGTAGATCCAAGTATGTCTACTAAAATCATCTATGAATGTAACATAATATGAATAACCACATTTTGAGATAACGGGAATGAGACCCATACATTCGAATGCACAAATTCAAATTTTTCATTAGTCAAAGAAGTTCTAGATCCAAAAGGAAACATTTGCATTTTTTCAAGTATACAATTCTTCTATACATATTCTTTTTTCTTACAATTTTTTTTCAAAAACAAAAAGAGAGATAGTTTGGATATACTTAGATGTCCTAGTCGCCTATGCCAAAGATCTAAATCAATTTCTTGGGGATGATTACAAAAAGAGTTTTTAGGTAGACACAAAAAGTCCGTATAATAAATGTCTCATCTTCTATGACCTTGCCCAATTAGCTTCCCTGACTGGAGATCCTACACCCAATAAGCCTTAGATGGGAAGAAGACCTTACACCCATAATTGAAAATTGAGAAACCAAAAAAAGATTTAAATCAAGTTTTGGAATAACTCTCACATTTGGAACAAAAAACTTATTTGAATCACTTGTAATTTTGTTAAAATTTTCTATACTTTTAACTTTTAAAAAAGTGCCATTGGCTAACACATATGAAAAATATGAATTAGAGCAATCAGATAGTAATGACTCATTATTTGTCATATAAATAGCTTTCGAATCCAAAATCCAAGAGGACTTACCCATAGGAGAAGAGGAAGAGACGGCTACACCGGATGTAAACAGAATGACTTTTAAGATTTGTGAAATGGCCTCCATAATTTGGGCAATTGTCAAATCATTGAAGTTGCCTCCTTTTCTTCTTTGTTCACGTTTTGGAGATTCTTCACTTAAAGGCCATCTTTTTGAGTTTTAGACAATCTGGCTTTATGTGCCTCAGTTCTTTACAATAATGATAAGTAATCTTACTTTCTTTGTATCTTTTCCCATTGTAGCCTCCCCTATTGTATCCTCCTCCATTGTATTTTTTCTCAAAGTGAGAAGGTTTATAGGTTTTTACATAGTTTTTAGGTCTCACTAGACTTATGCATTCCAAGTCTATTTTCTTCTTGACATATTTGAGCAAGGGCCTCACTTATAGGAGTGAAAGTTCTATGAAGTAGGGATGACTGAACTTGCTCAAATTCCGATCTGAGGCCATATAAGAAAGAAGAGATTTTCTCTCTACTTGTTGTTGCCTCATTTTAATTGACGAACCTTCCCACTTAGGTTCTAGCATAGCTAGTTCATCCCAAATAGGAGATAAGAGACCATAAAAATCTCTTGTACTCTTATCTCCTTGCTTGGTAGTTCACACTTTATCTTCGAGATAATATAATTGATCCATGTTCTTTTGAATGCACATGCTCTTTAAGAAAACCCATGCATCACATGTTTTTTTGAATTTGATGATATTGGTAGTAATCTTGAACTCCATGGTATTCATGAACTATGAGAGTATTTGAACATTGTTAGCCTCCCAATTCTTCATTTTTCCTTGATATTCATGCATAACTTTCTCATTTTCTTTTTCGGAAAGAGCTTTGATTTGATGTCCTTCTCTTTTTATTAGCTTTAGTTGGGGTTCATTAGTGGTTTCACTAACAAGACCCCATAGCTTTTTTCCTCTGATATGGTTTTTCATGACGGTAGCCAACATCAAGTAGTTGCTTTTATTGAGCTTGTAGGAAATGACGGAAGATGATTCTCTTTCACCCATGGTGAAGGAGATGGATTGAAGATGAAGAATAAGGCTTGAAGATGACCACCATCACAAAAAAGTACACTTAAGATGGCTTTCACCATGAAATGAAGTGAATAACAATTACAGTAGAATGCCACTAAGGGCTACAGGAGATCACAAACACACAAGGTAACTAAGGGGTCATACAGTATCACAATCTCACAGCAAACACAATGCAAAATATAACTTTGTATATCACTTCAAATATGCTTGTAAAAAGCATGAATTAATACAAGAGAATGACTCCATTTATAGAACCATTCAAGGTAGGAAGGGAGGCAGTCCAACAGTCATTGGACTGCCTCCAAAGGTCATATTTATGACCATTGGGAGCAGTCCAATGACTAGTTTGACTGCCTCCCAACAGTCATGTTGACTAAGACTCAATAAAACAGAAAAAACAAATAAAACAAAAAGACTATACAGCCCTACTAGACTGTATTTATTACATTGACTAAAAAGACCAAAATACCCTTGACACACACACACACACAGATATATATATATATCGATGCATTATATTTTAACAGAAAGCAAGTGATTTCATTTCACCATGGTACTATTAGTCCTACAGCGATCTTGGCATAGTGAACCAGATTAGATGGTAAAACTACATGCTGATGCAGCTGGTCCCTTTTGTATATTGAGTATTATTTATTAGATTCATGATACTGGGGGACTATCAACATAAACTAGAACCTCCACAATGTGGATGATGGCATTTTCACATACATGCATACACACCCACATGCATGCATAAAGGCACACATGTATATACATGCATGGCAAGGATGCTAATGCTCAATGTCTCTGAACCTAGTTTCTTTTGGTGGACAACTATCATCGAGGATAATGTTGGATTTGATATCTGATTGAAGTGATTATGTTTTTAATTGCTTCAAACTTTTATTTGCCTCATTTTGACTTTAGTTGTACAGGAATATAGAAGACTTAGCATATCATCTTTTTTCATCTCTTGTTAGGGCTCATCTTTAGTGGGGAAGTTTATTAGTTAATTATGTGTACATGTTAGGGTCAAATGAGATAGTTGTTTAGATGACACCATCATAACAGAGGGGTCTCAGGTTCGAATACCATAGCGGTAATGCCCTGAAAAAAAAATGGAAGTATCTGTACAGGTTTTTGATACATTGAAAATGTATTTTTGAGTACTTGCTTAAACATGGTGCGTGTAAATTCCAGTCATAAAGACTGACACTATCTTGAAATTCTCTGAAGTTCGCCGCCTCTGTCAATGCCTTTCAAAGGCTGCCTTAGAAAATAAATGTAGTTTTAGTTGCATGTCTGGTACTATTTACTGACTCATGACTTATGCATACATAAGGACGTTTTGTTTTATTTACCATCATAAATTTTCAAATGTTGGTGAACAGTTTCAAAGTTTCATTGCATGGCTCAAGCCATCCCTGACATTTTTTCATTTTGGTTGAGGTTCTCTGGTAAAGAGAAGGTTCAGATGTGCCTTTCAAAAGCCAATGGATCAGTTTGGAATCTTGTTAGGTAGCTGATGTTGACAAAAACATCTCTTTGTCCTTGCATAGTCTATCAGCAGTGTTCAGATTCTGTCAGTATTAGCTTATTTATTCTCTTTAAAATCGAGTGGCTAACAGACTTTAGAGGATCAAACTTCTTATTTTTGTTCAGATTGTCTTGGGTAGTTCACAAGCCAGGACTTCGATTTTATGATGTAAATCAACTTAATAATTTAAATATGGTTGTTAGTGAGTTATATTACTCAGTAAATTTGAGACTTCAAATTCTCCTTTTCTCATTCAAGGCATGTCTAATTAGTCCTTAAGCCTCGGTCCTTGAATTGTGCTTATATCATGATGAGTTTCTAAAATCATTTGCTGTACATTCTGAAGCATTGGCTTTTGAAACAAACATACTGGATCCTGATTATCTCATAATAGTTGGTGACTAATACAAAAGTAGGACTTTAGGTTATTCAGTTACCACTTTGAAAATCAGTTGTGGCTTCTTCCGCCATCAGCTTTGCAGGTCCTTTCTTTTCTTTTTTGGGTTGTAGAGACTCTTTTTGGCTCTTTTTCGCTATTTCGTTGAACAATACAAATGGTGATTACAGTCGAAATGTGATAATTTACATAACTTTCAAAGAAAATGGAGTATGAGTGCGTTCTAGCAGAACTGTGATATTTAAAAGTAAATTTTCTAACTAGGGAAACTGCATTTACTATCCACCTGTGCATGAAGCTCAGCAACGAGGTCATAACATCATGATCTGTCATGCATTTTTGAAAGTGAACCCTTGGTTGAGATGGGTAACGGGATTGTAACTTGCAAACCTATTTTCATAAGATGGGTTTTTTCATGTGAAAAAGGTGGACCCTGCAAATGTTATGAAGCATGCGGAAGCACGAAAGCACTAGCCAATTAAAGGCTTACAAGATTACAATCATACTTGTGCACATGCACAAGTCCTCTAAAGGACAATACAAAGATCAATAAGGTAAATGAAAGACACAAAAGTAAAAAATTATAAGCCTTTATTGATCAAGTGCTTGACACAAGCATAATACAAAAGAGGGAAACATACCCCATATATATACAACAAAAGAGAAGGGCTCCCATCAGTTATATTTCTTAGGGAGCCCCAACGACTTTATGATCATTTTGACTATAGAGCTTTCAATGGTCCTTAATATTATATTTAAAAAATAAAAACATAAAAAAATAAAAGATTATTTAATAAACAATTTTTATTACATGAGTGAAATGACAAAAATGCCTCTATAGAGCATTTACCTATATAACTGAAAACACACACACACACACACACACACACATATATATATATATATATATATATATATATATATATATATATATATATATATATATATATATATATATATATATATATAACACCCTCTCTCAAACTTACGGTGTAAACACCAAAAGTTTGTTGAGAAGGAAAAGAAAACATGGAGCAACAAGAGGTTTAGTAAAGAAGTCTGCAAGTTGAAATTCTGAAGTGACAAAAGACAACTCAATATTTTCTCTCAAGAGTTCATCACAAATATAATGATAGTCCATTTTGATGTGCTTGGTGTTCTCTCAAGAGTTCATCACAAATTGCATTTTTATTATCGCAACATATCTTCAAAAGTTTGTAGATGTCAACACTCATATCTCTGAGAAGTTTTTTTAACCATATAAGTTTCATAGTTAGTAGTTGCCAGTGAAAGATAATGAGATCTTCTATTGCTTCTTGCATCTTCAAGTAATCAGAGAATCTCCCCAAAAGACCCAAAAACCAATAATTGAGATTCTATCATTGAGATTTTTTCCTCAATCAACATCAGTATAAGTAAATCTAAAGATAATGAGGATATAAAGAGCTCTTTAGTTATGGTATTCTTAATATATTTAATGATATTTAATACAATACTCATTTGTACAGTTGTGAGAGCATGTTGAAATTGACTAGCATAGTGAACAACATGAGCGATATCTGGTTTGGTGATAGATAGATAAGAGACCCAATTAGATGTTTGTAAGGTGTGGGGTCTTTAAGAAGAGTCCCATCTTCACGTCTTGATTTTGCATTCACCACTTCAGGAGTTTATACTTTTTTATCATCTAAAACATCAGATTTAGCACATATATCTGCAACAAATTTTATTTGAGAAAGTATGTACTATCTGGGAGAGTATGCAACTTCAATTCCTAAAAAATATCTTAAGCATCCTAGGTTAGACATATCAAAATTATCTTTTAACACATTTTTAACATCACTAACTCTTTTTATTGTTCTCTGTTATAATCATATCATCTACGTAAAGTAGAAGGATAACAATGATAGTACCTATATTTTTCACAAAGAGAGCAGTGTCAGTATAGTTGTAAAAGCCTGTTAAAAAAAAAATATCGTTTCAGTCAGGTGGATCCGGACCCGAGCCCGATCTAGACCCAAACCCAGATTCTCGAAGGTTCAAGGGAACTTGTGTCTTTTAAAAAACATAGGCGCCTCGGGCAAGGGGTAGAAACCCTCACCCCTTCTCTCTCCTCTCCCGTCTTCGTCCCTCCCTGCGGCCACCGACACCGGCCACCGCCTTTGTCCCGGGTGCTGTATACGTTGACGATCAGAGCCGACAATGACCTCCGAGCTTCGGCGACCGTCGCCACCATCTCCCACGCTCTCCAGGAACCTCCATCGGTTGATGACCTTGTTTCCCTACGACCATCAACGGCTGTCGTCGGCGACCGGCTCATCGGTTTTCCCCCTTTTGTCTCTCTCATGTCGTCGTTGGCGATCAGAGTTGCCGACGACCTTGTTTCCCCGACGACCACCAGCGACATTGCCACCGATCTCCTGTTTGGCTGTCGGCTGCGCCAGAGCCCCTGATGTCAGAGTTTTCGACCCTCGTCGCCTTAGTTCCCCGTCGTCGTCGACCTCCGAGCCTCGACGACCTCTGTCGTCGGTGACTCACTGTCGGCCACCACTTTCTTCCTCTTCTTTGCTGCGATCGACAATCTTCGAGCGTCGACGACCCCCTATCCCTGACGCCTTTCCTGACCCGTCGCCACTTGCAAGTATCACTGTGCCCGCTTTTTCCACCCGCGACAATCTTCGTCAGAACTCCAGTGAGCTGCCCCTGTCATCGTCTCCTCTCTCGTCGGTGGCCTCGGTAGACACCCCCCTTTGTTGGAGGCTGACACTGGTGACCCCGAGGCCATCCTCTCCTCGGTCCCTTTTCGCCCATTGAGCGAGGTTTCATCGCCATCTTCTGAGTGGTCCGTGGACTCCCCCATCGCCGTGGTCTCCTGAGGTAAAACCCTACCCCCCCTTTTTTCCTGTTTGGTGGTGGTGGACTTGATCCACCATGATGGTGGCTGTGTCTGCCAGGGAGGGAGGTGCTGAGCACCTCCCCTCTCCACCTTGTGTCCCGGTGGGTCGGTAGGGACCAAGCCCCTGCCACCACCTTGAGCTTTCTGGGTGTGTCGGTAGGGCCCGATCGAGCCCTGTCACCCCCCGTCACTTCTCGCTTTGTCGGGCCGGTAGGGGGCTTCGTCCCCCTGCATTTGTTTTGTCGGCAGGGGGCTTCGCTCCCCCCTGTCCTTGCTGGGTCGGCAGGGGGGGGGGGCTCCGCTTCCCCTTGCCCTTCTTGCTGTGTTGGTAGGGGGCTTCGTCTCCCTGCCATTTGACTTGTCGACAAGGGGTTCCTCTTCCCCTGTCCATCGTGTTTTCTGGCAGGGGCGAGGCTCCCCCTGCTTTTGTGTTTCTCGGTAGGGGGCGAAGCTCCCCTTTCTCTCCTGTGTTTTGCCAGCAAGGGGCTTTGTCCCTCTGCCTTGATCCTTTTGCCAGCAGGGGCAAAGCCCCTATCTGTCACCTTCCCAGCAGGGGGGTTGCACCCCCTGTCTTGATTCATGTCCTGACAGGGGGTGTTCCCCCTTGTCTTGTTGTGGCAGGTGTGGCAGGGAACCTCTCCTCCTTCCCCTTCCTTTCTCTGCTCTGGCAGGCAGGGAGCTCCTGCTCCTTGTCTTTGCTGCTTTTTTTGCCAGGCAGGGTCTCACCCTTGCCTCTGGCACCCTTGTTGGCAGGATACAGAGTTCCTGCCTCTGCATCCTGCGGGAGGCCTTGCTGCCTCTATTGCTCCTCTGCAGGAAGCTCAGCTTCATGCCTACCCTCGTATTTTGGGTCCGGTACCACTGCAGGTCTTATCAGACCTGCTTCTCGTTTATATTACGGCATATACTAATGTTCTATGCATCACATGTTGAACGGTGGATCCACCTCACCTTCGTGGCTCGAGCTTGCGCTTACCTACGCCGCAGGCGTACGAGAACCCACAACCCCTCAAGGTTGGAGATTCTTGTGTAAAAGGACAATGAACGGATAAATGCTAAAATAAGGAAAGATAACTAAATGATGATGATATATGTATACGTATAATATATATACGTATGTCTTTACATTCAAGGATGTGGTTTTGCAATCCTTGTCCTTTTTACTTTCTCGCACTTTCCTTTCTGTTGCCGCCACACTATATATGCCCAAACTTTTAATTCATGTATTTACATTCAAGGACACAGTTTTGCGATCCTTGTCCTTTTTACCTTTCTGTACTTTACTTTGCTGCTGCACTTCGTGCATGTATTCTTATCTCTGTTGTATGCTCCTTCACTTGCTTATGCTTATCGTTTAATCGTGGTACAACCCCATGCCTCGTGAGTCATCCTTTACACTTGCTTAGTCATTTTAGGATCTCATACCTCGTGAGTTGCTTACGTAGTTGTCTAGTTGTGTGTTTTGATGGTCGATGTATGATTCCATACCTCATGTGTGGCTTGTGCGTTTTACGCTTGAGGTGCAACTTTTCACATCGAGTCTTGCCCCTCGATTTGTCATTGTATTAGTATGTGCATGGGTTTGCCCCTTGTCAGCTTGCACTCCCTGAGTGTAGCTTCGAGTGTATAGTGTATATTATTTCGCTTATTTGTCTTAAAAGACACGATGCACACTTATGCACTTTGGTTCTCTAAAGAATAACTTTTTAAGCACCAACCTATTTTTGAAACGTATAGTTTTGCAAAGCAGATTTCAAAAGATTTTTATGGGATAGCGGCTGAATCTCCCAAATTGATGCATTTGGGAGAAGTGTTCTACAACTTCAGTTCGCGTATCCAATACGACTCTGATAACCCTGTTTAGGGGCATGTGAACGAGTTAGGCAAAGGTTTTACTAAGGAACCTGTTGGATAGTTGTTGCATCACCACTGATGCGAGACCTAGTTACTAGGCCTTTTGGTCAACTAAGATAGTAGCACATTTCCTTTCTTCACAAGGGTATTGTTGATGGATTGTTTATGAGAAATCCATGCCCCTCTCATTGTGGTTGTACTTTTGAACAGGTACATTGCATACTACGATGAGTAGGATGAGAGGTCTATGTCTACCTCGAACGTGTAATGGCATGTGTTTAAGATCACAAGAGTGATGTTTCTACCCTCACTATGGGTTGTCCCCCTCTCATCATGGTTGTATTTTTGAACATGTACGTTGCGTACTGCGGTGAGTAGGATAAGAGGTGTGTGGTTGCCTCGAACGCGTAATGGCGCGTGTAATTCACATAATGATAACTATGCGCCTTCACAGGCAAGATGCTCGACTGGGTCGAAGGACCAGAGCATGTAAAATGGAACAACGGTTAAGAAACCCCTCGTCGTGCTCGTTCGGGATGGTTTATCAAGAGAGAGGATAGATGATACAAAACTCCAATGGACAGGTCATTAATGGCTATTAGCAAATGTCCGACTTCCTCAGTCATCAGAGGTTAGGGGAAATACTTCAGGCTACTTCTGCAGAAGTTCAGATGCGCATACATGAGCCTTTGTTTGCCTTTGGGAATTTACTCTCTTGGTCACCGGCCGTCCCTTTAGGAGCGGATTCAGTCAGTCATTCAGGGTATAATAAAATACATAGCATAATGGACCCCCAAATCGATCTCGGCTGTTTCTACGTTTTTCCTTGTGCGTACCCACAACGGCCTGCTTATAATGAGACAAGATATAACTCACACAAATGATTATGAGATATGCGTGTTGTGACGTGAATTGATTGCTTGCTTGTTAGTTCGGTAGTTCTATACGCTACTCGTTGAGCTATATACGCCTGTCGAGGTGTTACACTAGTTGGTTAAACTGCTAGATCAGTTAAACTGCTTACGTAGTACTTTGCTAAGTAATAACTAGCTTCTCATACTAGTCAATTGCTTATAATATTAGCATTATGCTAGTTGTTACATATTGTGATATAACTGCTACCGTATGATTGCTTATCATGTGTACCTTATGAATTGTTTGTGATGCAATAACTTGTGCCTTACGATTAATATAGTTACTTGCCGATGGACTGAGCCATTTAATGGTAATTGTATGTATGGCGAGCATTGTTATGAATGCTTATCTTATTCAGTTGCTTTGTTTGACTGGTGGATAAAGTTAGTTACTCTTCACCTATAGTATCTGTTGGATTGCTATAGTTGCTTGTTTAGTACTATGGTCCTTACTGCTCTTGTATTTAGCTGTTTGCTTTACTAGAGCTTTGCTTACTCCACAACATGTTTTGTCAGATCCGCTAGTCTTGCTTTTTCTACTTGATCTAGCTTTTATCTTGCTTATTGCAGCCTTTGTTCTTTCTTGTCTTTTGCACCCCTATTAGTCTGTTATGAGACTGACCCATTTCATGGGCAAGTGGTGAACATGTTATACAGCGTGCGATGACACGATGACGTGATGCGTTCAAGGCGAGACCCCTTTCCTGACGTTGCGCTCCTGAGGACATTTTGATAGATGTGGTATAAAGTTTCTTTGAAAACATCTCTTCTGCTTAAAATTCTGGATTACTAAAACTGTGTTACCAAAACGTTTTTTTCTTTTCATTTCAATAAAATATATATTCGGGTTGCAAATTGCTTTGTAAGGAGAAGTTTGCGTTTGCGTTGTAATGCGCCCAAGGTCTAGGGATTTGCTATTTTAAACATGATTTTTCGCTGAACTCTTGTTTCAAACTCTGATAAATAATCAATTTCAAAGCTTTCAACCTTTTTCATAAAAGGTTTCAAGTCCACGATTTTGGGGCGTTACAATAGCATAGATGAAAACCCAAATTATTCATAACATTACTGAATCTATCATAGTAGGCTTTGAAAGCCTGTTTAAGACCATACAAAGCTTTTAAAAGTTCAAGAGATTTTTCCTTTTCAATATCAAATCCCGACGTAGGATCCATATAGACTTCTTCATTTAGTTCTCCATTAAGAAAAATATTTTTACATTTAATTGTTATATATGCAATTTTTTAGTTGATGCATGGCTATTAGAGTCCTAACGCTAGTCATTCTAGCTACGAGTGCAACCTCATAGTTAATTCTATATTCTTGAAAGTATCCTTTAGCTACTAACATCGTTTTATATCTCTCTAAAATTTCATCACTCTTGGTTTTAACTTTAAAGACCCATCAACATCAAATGAGTTTCTTGTTTAAAGGTAACTTAACTACTTCCCAAGTTTTTGCTTTCCTAAGAGCATCTAATTCTATGTTCATGGCTTTAATCCAATGAGAAACATTTTTAGCTTTATTATAATGTGAAGGTAAAGTTATTAAGCAAGTCATATAATTAAGAAATGATGTCTCATAAGAAAAAAACCTATTTGGTGAAATAGATTCTCTACTAGATCTTTCAAGCGGAGTTTTTTTTTATAGGTTCACTATATTGATTTTTTTTATAAGGCACTAGTAGGATTATTTTGCTCACGCCGTGTATAAACTTGAATATTTTTAGGAGAACTCTTAATGATGTCATCACTATTCAGTGATGTTCTAATATTAGAGTATTCATGATTGACATCATCTATAATTTCATAATGATTCAAAGAATCATCATTAGCATATATATCTTCCCTTGGAGAGATCATATAAAAACATATAGTCTATTTTCTCCCTCTTATCATATTCTTCAAAACCATTTTCATCTTCTAAGAATGTCACATCTTTGAAAACATAAAGTTTGTTATTTTTTGAAATCAAAGCATATATATCTTTTTTTATTTTCACCATATCCAATGAAAACACATTCAATTGCTTTTGGAGATAACTTGTCTATTTTGTATAAAAGCACAAAACATTTACAATAAAAATTTTGCAAACGATTGAAGTTGGGTGTTATTTTGAGAAGTTTTTTATAAGGAAAAACATTTTTAAAGTGGATGATGACATTCGATTTATTAAATAAGTGAAAGTTAAAATGACTTAAGCAAAAAAACTTTTGAAAATATTTTTAGAAATAAAGTTTTATCGGTTTCTATTATATGCTTATGTTTTCTTTTCGCTGGCTCATTTTGTTGTGGTCTCATAAAGCAAGATCTTTAATGAAAAACTGTATTTAGTTTTAGATAGTTTTGATAATCATTAGATAAATATTCTTCACCCAAATCCGATCTAAGAATAAATATATTACTTTGAAATTGATTCTTAAATTTCATGTGAAATTCTTTAAAGAAGGATTTTTTTTTTGGACTTAAGATTAAGAAAGTAAACCTATGCATATCTAGTAAAGTCATCAATAAAAGTCACATAATATGAGTAACTACCTTTAGATATGACCGGAGAAGAACTCTATATATCCGAGTGCACCAATTCAAAAGGTCTTGTTGAGACAAAGATTCTATTTAGAAATAAAATATATTTTATTTTTTCAAGAATACAATCTTTGCAAGTCATGTCTTTTTTATTACAAACTTATTCTCAAACAAAAAAAAATATATTTTAGAATAACTTGGATGTCTAAGTCTTTTATGCCAAGTTTCAATACCCTTGGACATAAGTACAAAAAAAGTTTAAAGGAAGATACAAATAGTTTATAAAGTAAAGATCTCCCTTTCTATAGCCTTGTTTAATCCGCTTTCTAAACTGGAGATCCTGCACAAAACAATCATTAGATGAAAAAGATATTTCACATCCATTGTCGGTAATTTGAGAAACAAAAAAAAAATTTAAATTTAGTTTGAGAACAACTCTAACTTTTGAAACAAAAAAAAATTGATTTTTTTTAGAATGTAACGTTCCTATATTCTTAATTTTTAAAATGATTCCATCAGCCGTAGAAACATAAGCTAAATTTGAATTGGTGCATATATTAGATAAGGCATTCTCATGAGTCATATGGAAAGATGCTCCCTAATCTAGAATCCAAGAGTATGTACTGGGTGTGGATGCAGAGGCAATGACGACACCTGACATAAAAGAAGTTGCTTTGAAAATTTGTTGAAGTGCCATTAATATTTGTCCAAGTGTGTCTTTAAGATCCTCTTACTTTTGCCTTCTTTTTCTTTCTTGAGAATAGATTCTTCAACGAAAGCAACCTTATACTTAAATGTTCCATTTAACTTAGGGCAAACGGGTTTAACGTGACTCGACTCATTACAATGATGATAAATAATCAATTTTCTTTCTCCACTATAGTTATTGTTATTACCATAATTATTTTTCCTTCTAAAGTGTGGAGGCTTATAGGTCTTGACATGATTGTCGGGTTTAGATACGGTCAAAACTTCATCACTATTTTTATTCATATAAAGACGAGTTTCTTCTTAAATGAATTTCACAATATCATATTCTAAACGAAGATGAGTAGATCTATGTAGGAGAAAATATTTAACTTGCTCAAATTTAGGACGAAGCCCAAAAAAGAATTGAAAAATATCTCTTGTTTCATTTATTTTTGCCTAACTTTTACATCTTTAATAGCAACCCACTTAGGCTCTAAGAGTGCTAATTCATCCCATAGAGAATTTAAAACACTATAATAATAATCTTGGATACTCATTTTATCTTGTTTGGTGGTCTTAACATTTTTTTGCAAAAAATATGCTCTTGTAAAATCTTTTTTAGTATATATACTTTTCATAAAAAATCAAGCTTCATTGGCTTTGTGAAATTTTGCAATGTTAGCACATACCTTAAGTTCGATGTTGTTCATGAACCATATAAGAATTTTTGCATGGTTACTTTTTCAATCTTTTACTTGTTTATGATGATCTTCAATAGTCTTAGTAAGAGCATCTCCCTCTAGGATTTTCTCTTGACCTCCTTTTAGTTTTGTAAGCTTGAGTTGGGGTTCGGGGATAGTGCCTATCACATAACCCTAAATTTTTTTCTCTTTGAGATTGTTTTTCATGGCGAAAGCTCACATCATGTAATTTTTATCATTGAGCTTGAAGGGTAGATCAATCTTGGTTTTCTTTATCGTTCAAGAACATTATAGCTCTCATACCATGAAATGAAATGTGCAAAAACATTAAAAACTTACAAGATCATAAAGGGCACATTACCAAGTCCTCAGTAAGATGATACAAAGATTAATAAGACAAATGAAAGACATATAAAGTAAAAAATTATAAGCCTTTATTGATCCAAGTATAATGCAAAAGAGAAACATACCCCATATATATATATATAACAAAAGAAAGGAAAGGAAGACCATTGGGAGCTCCTAATAGAGACATTGGGAGCTCTCAACGGTCATATTTTGACCATAGAGCCCCAATGCTCTTCAATATTATATTTAAAAAATAACAAAATAAAAATAAAAATAAAAATAAAAACTATTTAATAAACAGTTTTTATTATATACATAAAATAACAAAAATGCCCTTATAAAGCATTTACAACTTAACAGCCACATCTTTCTCGTGGGCACATCCGTCTGACCGCACGAGAAAGAGGCCTGTTTTCATACAAAACAAACACCCCCTCCTGGATTGATTCTGTAATGCCAAAAGGTCTTGGCTCACTCGAATCTTTTGACCAAGTGGTAGGAATCTTAGACATGCATTTTGTGAGAGAGACGCAACATTAATTCTTAGTACTTTTTCTGTCAACTGCAAACATAATATTTCCATCATTTTCAGTTTATCGTGATAAGGTAACTTTTAGCATGGAGATGACTAAAGTGATATTCTTGGAAGACACGAACGTGATTGAAGATAGATTATCATTTCTTCTATTCCTTCGTTTTTTGAGGTACAATCTGGTGCACACCATTACCAAGGAGGCTAGCCATCCGATTGCAGCTTTTACTTTTACCGTGGTTAACTTGATTTTACAAGGTTGGTTTATTGCGTTTCAAAGGATCTGTTTGTCTCTTAAGATGCCATGAAATAGTCAGCACAGTGTTACTATTTCATTTACAAAAGGGTACATGATTTGGGCACTCAATTTCTTTGATACCCAATTGAAGACAAGTTAGTTTTCTTGCACTTTAAACTTCTTGCATTCTTAGCATTCTTGGCACACTGAAAGATTAACAATCTAATAGATTAACAGTCTCTCGCAGGTAGGGATCATTTTTTTTTATTTATAACCCGAAGAAACTACACCGACCATGAAGACCTGGTCGTGTGTAGGGGTGGCAATAGGGTCGGGTTGGTGGGTCGTGTCAGCGGGTTGGCGGGTCAGCATACCTCAACACGAACCTGACTCGTTTATTAAACGGGTAATCCAACCCAACCCGGTTAACCAGTTTAATAAACGGGTTGGGTCGGGTAAATGGGTTGGCGGGTCGGGGTCGGGTAAACGGGTTGGTGGGTCGGGTTCGGGTAAACAGGTTGACCCATCCGCCTAACCCGTTTATTAAACGGGTCAGCTGGGTTGGCATACCCCTAACACGAACCCGACCCGTTTAATAAACGGGTTAGGCGCGTCGACCTGTTTATGACACAAACCCGTTTAAGCCAAACCTGAACCCGTCTAAGAAGCGGGTTGGCGGGTCGTGTCAGGTTTTGCCACCCCTAGTCGTGTGGGCTCAGCCTGATATACCTACGGCCAGCAGCGTAAAACTCCAAGGCTAGGACCTCTGTCCCGAGGCCTATGCTATGCATTGGCTTGCATAGAGGGGTGGCGCCCATGAGAATCGAACCTTGAATGCCCGTCTAGCAGTCAAGGCCCCACCCGACTACGCCAACCACCCTTGGGGCTGCAGGAAGGGATCTGGTAAACAAGCTGAACCCACCAAACAGGGCATGTGCTTGGGTCATTTACCAATGAATTGAGCTTGTGATTTGGCTCGTGCTCGTATTTAGCTGAGCCGAGCTTGAGATCGGTTTGTCCCTAAATGAGATGAGCTGAACACTTGTTTTTTTGAAAGAAAGGCAAGAGAATAAATTATATTAATCAGAGTGAAAAATACATAACATCTTACAAACGGTGATGAGATATCATCATACATAACATCTTACAAACGGTGATGAGATATCATCAAATTCAGAACACCGTGTAATTTAAGCATACCTATTTAGCTATAGCCCAATCACTGTACATCAAGGTCAGGCCATTTAATCTTGATTCTCTCCTGCACAGGAGCTGGCTCGTGTATAAATATTCCATGCTATTTATACATAGAATATATATATTTTATATATTACACTTAATATATATATATATACACTTAATAGTTCATATTTTATGTATTTATTTTCTATGTATCCTTCTCTCTTTGTGTGTGTGTATATATATATATATATATATTATACATTCTTTATATATTATGCTTAAAATATATATCACACATAAAATATGTATATATTTTATATAAACGAGCTCACCCGAGCCAAGTTGAGTTGAACACCCTGTGTTTGGGCTCGATTTGTTTAAGCTAAACAAGCTGCATGTGGCTCGGTTCTCCAGCTATATGAACCAATCACAAACAAGTTCGTGGCGAGGCAAACTGAGCTGAGTCACATGCTGCTAGGTTGGTTTATAGGGATGGCAGTGGACCCGGGGACAACAGGCCCCGCCTCGCCCCGTTTGGACTGGGGATGAAGGGCATGAAACGGGGATGGAGGCAGGGATGAAGGTTAAAATCTATCCCCGTGCGGGGATGGAGGCGGGGATGGACTTACGCTTTCCCCTGCCCCGCCCCATCCCCGTCTCAATCCCCGCCTTGCCCCGCCCCGCCCCATCCCCAATCCTTCAAGGGATGACTACAGACCAAGGAGAAACGGGGCCCCGCCCCGTCCCGCCTCTCCCCCGTTTGGACCGGGGATGGAGAATATGAAACGGGGATGGAGGCGGGGGTGGAGGTTAAAATCCATCCCGTGTGGAGATGGAGGTTCGGATTTTGAAACAGGGTGGGGCAGGGGACCCGCCCCGGTCCACTGTCATCCCTATTCCTTTACCAGCTCTACTCGCAGGGCTTGTTTAATCCAATACAGTGGTTAAGGTGAAACAAGCTACACAATATCAACCTGTACAAATGAATCAAGAAGTTGAGTCAGCCACGAACTGCCTTACGATGATTTTTCATGTTTGATTGAGGAAATCATAGTCCTCGACACAAACGTTGAATTATTCATGAGTTTGAATAATGATTACCCGGAACCATTAGAAAAATAAATAGCAAGCTTTATAAGTACTCATTTTATCAAGTACTTCTGAATTCTCAGAGTGATTTTTTTTAGTCCTTGAAGATAAGAGGTGTCGACCAACTGTGGAATCACTCAAATGTATCTGCCTATGTTTAACATGATAACGAGTGATTCAAATGGATTCAACTCGGGCCCCCCTTCAGAGGGTCTCATATTTGAAGAGGATGGGTCAAAACCTTTGAATTTTTCATGCAATGGATCAATTGGGACGTTGCCTCGGGGAGTTTCAAGTGGAACTTTACCAAAGATGGGCGCTTCACAGTTGCTCAAGGATGTCAACTGGTCGGATGTAACCCAACATCCAACCGAAATCCGAATTTGATTAGTTGGATTTGGTAGGCAAACCTGGATCCATTTAGAAATCAGATTTGGGTTGGGTGTTGAGTTTTTCATTGAAACCCAACCCGGATCTGATTAGAATCCGAATACAACTAAAACCCAAACCCCATTAAGTGTAAATATCGGTTTTAAGCTAGTGAGATCTGGATTCGGTTTTAACTTTTTCCATCCGACTCTTAATCCAAACCTGATTAGGACAGACCATATTCGGTTATATCTTTTTCCATCCGAATCTGACCCGAATGTGACCAGTTGACATCCCTACAGTTGCTTCATCTTCTTAGGCTAGCCTAGAGCTGGGCCAAAGATGCTCTTTGGAGGAGTGATCCATCTTCAAAATCCACCTGTTTGTATATGGATGATATCCAACTTGATGTGACTTGGTTTGACATAGGTATATCATGAGATAACATGACTCACGAGAGTTACATAGCAGTTAATGCTGATTGGGGTAACCTCCCACTAGAGCTTTTTACTACAGGCTTCTCTCAAAAGATATTGATTTTCGCTCTTTGGGGTTCAAGGGTCCTGCTATCCTCTTGACGGCTCATTGAGGGCGTCAATAGGCTAAGGAGAATGCCAAGAACCCGCGTCAATTCTCCCTTCGCTCACTTTCATCCATGACGGCTACTATTATATATGTGGTTTTGGATTTTTACATTTCAGTATATGGTATGGAATGTTGGGCTGCCAAGAGACATCATATTCAAAAAATGAGTGTAGCTGAGATGCGTATGCTGAGATGGATGTGTGAAAATACAATAAAAGATAAGATTCGGAACGAGGAGATACGTAAGAAGATAGGCGTTGCACCTATTGAAAATAAGATGAGAGAGAATCGTTTACGGTGGTTTGGACATATTCGACGAAGGCCTAATGATGCTCCAGTTAGAAGGATGGAGAAATAGGAAAATATATTAGTTAAAAGAGGTCGGGGTAGGCCTAGGAAGACATGGATGGAAGTGATAGGAAAGGATATGAATGCTTTGAACCTCACTGTGGACATGGCATTGAATAGAAATGAATGGAGGAGAAGGATTCATGCGGAAGACCCATAATGATTTTCTTTGTTGGTTCATATCGCGGATCCCAATTGTTTTGGGATGAACGGCGTAGTTGTTGTTGTTTTTTGTTGTAGTTTATGCCAACATCGGGTTATGGGCCTACACCGCACATCCTTGGTGTAGGTGTGTCAACATTCATACGGTGCTCGCCGAAACTTTTGTCGGTGTTCTCCCTCGCCGGACTCCCATTTAACATTGGGAAGTTAGGCGACGATGGGGGAGGCATTGACCGGCGAACCACCGCCTGTGGGTCGACAGTAGTAGCTACTGTTTTCCTCGGGAAGGATGGCGATGGTCCTTGCCAGTTGCCGAATATTGCTTCTCTGCCATTTTTTTGGAACTCCACCATAAGAAGCCCTCTGTCACCTTAGATGGGTCACCACAGGCGCTTGAAGGCCAGGTCAGGTTCTGTCCAATGGCGACCGACCATCATCGACAATAGCCTGAGGCCAACCGCCAGTGGCGACCGCTGAAACCGGCCAACTACTGTGGCTGTGAAGCGCAACCAAGTATTCTGCTGGCTGTCGTTGCTAATGAAAGGCTGGGTATGACGACGGTCGTCCATCGCCATTTGCGAAAAAGGCAAACCGCCGGTGGCGCCCATTGTCGACACGAGGCAACCGACAGACGAGTTCCCTGTTTCTGCGGTCTTCGACCACTGTAACCACCAGCAAACGACGGTGGTTGACAGCGACTGGCCACCGCCGTTGGCTGCAGTGGCTGGCCACCGATGGCAACGACAACCGATAGTGGATGTAAACAAAAAAAAAAACCCTTCCCCTTACCTTCGCCAGCATTTCTGGCAGAGGGTGTCTGTCGTCGAGGGGGAGGGGGTCGACTTTGCCAACAAAATTGCCAGTGACGGTGGCCGTAAGTCGAAACGGGGGGAGGGGTGAGATTTTACTGAGTTATCAGAGTGGTGAAAGCCTTCGGTTCCCCCAAAACCGAAAACTATCGGGCATTTTGAGTGTTTTAGTCCGGGCGAATCAAGTATCCCGACCTAGAGTGTCTGACCTGATCCAAAACCCGATCCGTGCAGATCGGTTATCCAGTCCAGGACCTGGATTCGTTATGGACTGGGTAGATCGGATCTGGACCCGATGTTTGGGTTGGACTCGAAGAGTAAACCGGACCTGGACCCATTTATGGTTTTGAGTCTGGGTCTGATTCGGATAGACCAGATTGAGGATCCAGATTGGATCGAATCCTTTATGGACCGGGTCTGGATTTGGTCTAGGTTGAGGATCTAGATCCAACCTAGATATTTTATGGATCAGATCTGAATTTGGATCAGTTGGATGACCCAGATCTTGTGTGGATTGGGTCTGATTTTGGATTAGGTATCTCACCAGATCCTTTTTGGATTGAGTATGGATCCAGATCGAGTCATGGATCATGGGATCTAGCCTGAGACCTGGTAATAAATGGGTCTGGTGCAGACTGGATCTGGATCGGGAGAGCAGACCCATGATCCATTAGAACTGAATCTGGATCCAGATTGAATCAGACCAGGTCCAAAATACGGTCCATGTACTATTTAAACCTTTAACGACTGAACCGGTTCTGTGATGGATACATAGCATTCTGAGACCGGTTCAAAGCCCTTTTTGTCTAGTTCATATTATTTTTTCACTCATTCTTGAATATAGAGACCCTGTTTTCATGAATATATGAAGGAACATAGATTTCTCGTTCGGTTTTAGGGGTTTATAGGCTTTTGTACATGTTTTGGATTGATTTGATTGGGTTCGAGGCCATTTCAGGGCATTTTTAGACTTGTCCAGCATGAGGACCTCAAGTTTTACCCATAAGAGCATTTTTTGTTATTTATTATGCCTTATAGGTGTTTATTATCATGGAAGCATGACTTTTTACATGCATTTGTTGTTATTTAACATATGTGTAATATTTAATCATGAATTATGACTATATTCATGACATATATGATGCATTTTTTATTAAAATTTATTTATACATATAAGTTGAAGCATGAATTTATAATTTTTTGATAATATAATACATATTTCATCATTAATATAGAGTCATTATCATGTGTGCATGAGCATGCTCCATAATACAAATATGTTTGCAGGAAAAAATCTCGATTAACTGACTCATGCAATGACCGAAGTGATTAGAGTTATGTTATTTGATGATTTTTTGAACCGTGTTAAGATTCAATATTATGATTGTGTGTGACTTTATGATACAATGATTCTACCCAAAAGTAAGTTATTATATTCTAAATTCACACAGAGTATAATAGTAGAATTGTATACGAGCTTATAAAAATTGTTTGTACCCAAAGGTACAATGTTGAATTGTTTCTAGTTACATGATCTGCTAGTTTTACCAATTGAAGTCAATTTTTTATGAATTGAGAAGACGAAACAACTATGAGTATTATCGTTTTCACCAAAGTGGAAAGATAATCACCCAATTATGTTTGTCTTAGAAAATGTGAATAATAAAGGGTCTCAATTTTTACCTTTTCAACATGAGTCTTGTTTGAGCAATTATAAGTTATTTTCCTTTTATTTCTTGCAGTACCAAGTTCTTTGATCATTGACGATTCTAGTAATATCCCTATTTTAGATAGATCCAATTTCTTTGATTAAAAAGAAATATTATTATTCACTCTAGGTTACATGGACTTGAATTTGGCTCTTAGAATGAGCAGAAGGCTATCTTTGAGAAGTGAAAACCCTTGAATAGACTTAGCCTGTTGCTTTTGCAATATCGAGTGACTAAGAATATTCAAGGCGTCATCCTTTATTACAGGACAATGAAAGAATTCCTAGGATCCATTGAGGCTCAGTTCATCAGTTCTAATAAGGCTAGGACCAACAGATTGATGTCCAAGTTGGTGTCTATGAAATATTTTGGTGATAATGATATCCGACAACACATCTTGAAGATGAAAAACATTGCATCTCAGCTGAATGACATGAAGTTCATCATTTTAGACTATTTTCTGATCCATTTGATTTGACTTTGTTGTCTATTGAATATGGACACTTTAAGATCTCCTAGAACATACATAACGATGCATAGTCTTTTAATGTTCTCTTGACCAAGTGTGTTGAAGAGAAAGAAAAATTAAAGGGTGAGAGGGTGCTGAGTGCACATATGACCTCTTATTAGGAAAAATATAAGTCAGAGGTAAAGAAAAGTTTCTTCAAGAAGAAGAACAAGAAAAAAACTTATGGCGAGAGTTCCAACTCTCAAGCGAAAACCAAATCCCAGTCAGAAGGTTCTTATATAAAGTGTTTCATAAGAAGGTAGATTACCTGAAGTATAAAAAATGACTAGAGAATAAAGGTAATAAGTCATTCATTTTTTATGAGTGCAACTTAATCCATGTTCCATTGCATAATTGGTGGATTGATTCTGGTGCCACGATGCACATTGTCAACTCTTATTAGACATTTCTAAATAAAGAAGAACCAACATAGCATGAAAGAAGCATCTTCTCAACAAATAAGATGTGTTCGTATGTTAAGAACTTTGGGACCTGCAAAGTTGTTTTGGAGTCAAGATTCATTTTGGATTTGATTGATATATTTTATGTTTTATCCTATAGTTAGAAGCTTATTTCGATTTCAAAACTTGACAACTTTGGTTTTGTTTTTAAATTTGAAAACTCCAATCTTATTATTGTTAAATTTTTTATTCCTGTAGGTTTTGCACATGTATATAATGGTCTGTATTATTTGAAAACCAAATTTCAAATCCGAAAATTTCACTCTGTTGAGAACATAATGATTGGCAATAAACTTGGCCTAAATAAAGATCAATCCTATATGCTTTAGAATCGAAGGTTATGACACATCTTGAAAGAAATAATCCAAAGACTTCTGAAAGAAAGAATTATTGGATTTCTTGATTTTACAGATACAAAACCATGTATTGACTGTATAAAGGCTAAGCAGTCTAACACATATAAGAAAAATGCCAAAGGCAATAATGAAAAATTGGAGATTGTGCATATGAATGTTTGCATGCATTTTTTTTCGTGTTACACAGGCGAAAAATATTTTGTCACCTTATAGACGATTACTCATGGTATATGTATCTTTACTTATTATTTAAAAAATCTAAAGTCTTTCAGGTTTTTAAAGACTTCAAGAAAGAAGTAGAGAAACAAACCGATAAAGTTATTAAAGTGGTTAGGTCTAATAGAGGTGACAAATATTATGATCGTTTCATTGAGATGGAACAAAAAAAAGGGTCATTAACACAGTTTCTAAAAGAGAAAGATATTATACCATAATATACTATGTCTGGTAGTGCTTATTAGAATTATGTATCTGAAAGAAAAAATCATATGCTTAAAGAAAATGGTTCAAGCGATATTGAATCCCTCAAACTTTCTTTTGACCTTGTGGGGTGAAGCTCTGATGACAACAATGCATATTTTAAATGAGGTTCCTACGAAGGCTGTTTAAAAGACTCCTTATAAACTATGGATTGGTAGGAAACCTTCTTTTATCATATGTGCGTATATGAGGATGTTCAACTGAAGCGAAATTGTATAACCCACATATAAAAGTCTTTGATCCTAGGATGACTAGTGATTTTTTATTGGTTATTTAGAAAGATCAAAGGGCTTAGGTTTTATTGTTTATCTCATACACCACAAATAGTGAAAATAGATAAAGCAAGATTACTTGAAAATAGTTTCATTGGGATAAATGCATCTCAAAGTTTTAAATTTTAGGAAATGCAGGATTCAGGTTCCATACCTACGAAGGAAAAATGTCCAGTTTTTTCAATCATTGTCCCTTTGGATAATGCTAGGGAAAATCCGATCAACCTAAGTAGAACAAGTTGATAAGGATATACAACAATAATAGGAGACAAATGTTCATTTTGAACTACTTGTAGCACCTGTATGGAGGTCTACGAGGACCAGGAAAATTTGCTATTAATCCAAACTATGTAATGTATTTATAAGAGCCTAATGATTTCATAGACATTGATGGTGATACTTTTACTTTTGTAGAAGTCATTGAAAGTGAAAGCTTGATACATTAGACCAATGTCATAAGATAAGAACTTGACTTTATGGCAAAGAACCAAGTGTAAGATCTTGTACCTCAACCTGATGGAGTAAGACATGTTGGTTATAAGAGGGTCTTTAAGACCAAGACTGACTCCAAAGGGCAAGTGGAGAGGTATAAGGCTATACTCATTGTAGAGAGTTTATACAGATGGAGGGCATTGATTATAATGAGTCCTTTTCTCTTGTCTTAACTAAGGAATCGTTGAGGATAATTATAATTCTCGTAGCTTATTTTGATTTAGAGCTACATCAAATGAATATGAAAATTATTTTTCTCAATGTGAATTTGAAAGAAAAGGTATATATGTAATAACCTCCAGGTTTCAGTGTAGATGACTTAAATAATCTAGTTTACAAATTGAATAAATCAATTTATAGACTTAAAGAAGCCCCCCACTAGTAGTATAAAAAGTTTACTCAAGTGATTTTGAATTTTGGATTCACTGAAAACATTGTTGATCAGTGCATATGCCTTAAGGCTAGTGGGAGTAAGTTCATAATTCTGGTTTTATATGTTGATGACATTCTTCTTGCAACTAATGATTTAAGCATTCTACATGAAACAAAAGATTTTCTTTCCTCCCATTTTAACACAAAGAACATGGGTAAGGCCGCATATGTCCTTGAAATTAAGATATATGGTGATAGAACTAATGGTGTCCTTGGCCTCTCTGAATAATTCTACATCCTTAAGGTTCTTAAAAGATACAGGATAAAAAATTGTTCTCCTGGATCAACACCCATAGTGAAAGAGGATAAATTAAGCCTAAATGACTGTCCTTAAGATAAAAATGAAAAGACTTAAATGACAATTGTTCCATATGCTTTGACGGCTAGAAGTTTACAGTACACGTAGACCTGCATATGACTAGATATTGCATTTGCTATGGAAATACTTAGTAGATATTAGTCTAATCCAAACATTGCACACTGGAAGACAACAAAAAAGGTCATGCATTATTTACAATAAATGAATGACTATATGTTGATCTACAAAAAGGTTGACCACTTAAAGATCATTGGATACTTTGATGCGGACCTGAGAGGATGTCTCGATAGTAAAAAGTCCACTACTGGATACATCTTCCTACTGGCAAGTGGTGTCGTTTCATAGAGAAGCAAAAAACAATCTTATAATTGTTGCTCATACTATGGAGGCAAAATTCATTGCGCTATACAAGACTTCATCTCAGGCTATTTGGATAAAAAACTTTATTATGAGTCTTGAGAGTTTGGACTCTATTGAGAGACCACTAAAGATATTTTATGATAATGAAACTGTTGTATTCTTCTTGAATAACAATAAGAGCTCAACCTCGTATCGACACATGAAGTTGAAGTACTTTGTTGTTAAAGAAAGGACTAAGAATCATTTAGTGTATATTGAAAACATCAGTACAAAGGAAATGACTATGAATCCTTTAACTAAAGGGTTAACACCAGGATTGTACTTTCCAACATGTAATAAGGATGAGTTTATTTAGTTCTTTTTTATATATGACAATATATTATGATTTTATGTGATCATATTTTTGAAACTAAATTGATTCTCTATGGTTTTGTGCATTGTTAATATTGTGCAAAGGGTCTCTCATTTTGAAAAAACAGAATAACAGAATAACAATATTAAAAGGATCAATAAAATGGGTTAGAGACCAACTTATTTATAAAGGTAATCTTAACATGCTAAATATTGAAAATGAGTAATACTGTAGTATATGAAAATATGTTATCTCACATAAAGATGTCCATCTCTATGACTTGTATGATTCATTCTTGATGAACTTACATGAAAATTGAATCGAGATAACAATAAAACCTTGACAAATTGCTTTTCCATGTCAATGAGTTAAGTTGGAGAATGTTGAAATATGTATCGTATCCAACTTGATGTGACCTGATTTGACATGAGTACATCATGAGATAACATGACTCATGAGAGTTAGAGGTTAGTTATTGCAACTACCTATGTAAAGTAACCACTAATTGTGGTAACCTCCTATAGGCTTTTCTCATAAGCCTATAAAGACCCATGGTAGTATGATGAGTGCTACACAACACTACATGTGATATTGTTTTTCACTCTCTAGGATTCAAGGGTCCTACCCTCCTCTCGACTTAAGGCTCGGGCTCATCGAGAGCGTCAATAGGTTGAGGAGAACACTGGACACCCGCATCAATGCTCTCTTTATTCACTTTCATTCAACGGCTACCGGTATATGGTTTTGGTTTTTTACATTCTGATTTACGCCAACACCATCTTTGCATGGATCCTTTTGTCAGGCACTTGCTCAGATCTAAAAAAATGGGGGATTCATTTGGCAGATATGTGAATTATGTGCTGAAGTGAATCCAAGGATGCTAAACATGTATTTCGGATCGAGATTCAATCTAACCTCTTTGGATCTGGTTCAGATCCAGATTTGGATATGCTGTTTCTATTTCAGATTCGGATTTGGATATGGCCCAAATCTGAGCCTAGTTTGGAAAGAACTGAATGCACGACTGTTCAGGGGATGAGAGTCCGGATGCACTCTCTTCACTTGTCCATCCAAGGTGAGCTCTTTACTGTGGCAACTTCTGTATGGCCAGCACCTGCGTGGTTGTGAGGGTGCTGAGATCAAGGCATTGGATCAGACCTCACTGGCGTATGGGTGTGTCCATTGCTTTCAGAGGTGGGCCACTTAAGGCAAGGGTATTCGTGGGGCCCGCTCAGGTTTTCCTCACTTAGGCGAGGGTCCCTCATAATCTATCATAAAAAAAAGACTTCTGTAAGGCCAGATTCAAACCTATCTTGAATGGGTACCGGATTGGACACCACAATTGTAATTCTGTTGTTTTGTAGGTGATATCTCATCACTGTCCATCCCTCGTTTTGGGTTTGCTCCAGCTTAAAGCAATGGATTTCCTCTCTCTCTCTCTCTCAAAGAAAAAAAAAAACTCAGGTTAATTGACCAGGCTCAGATGCCGTACGAGCCGAGGTAGATCATTGGCTGGATTGGTTAGAGTCATATTATCCTGACCGAGGGATCTTCGACCCAAATCGCAAAGGGTTGTTCCCATTGAGATTTGGGTCGAAGATCCCTCGGTCAGGATAATATGACTCTAACCAGTCCAGCCAATGATCTACCTCGGCTCGTAGGGCATCTGAGCTCGGTCAATTAACCCGAGTTTTTTTTTTCTTTGAGAGAGAGAGAGAGAGAGAGAGAGAGAGAGAGAGAGAGAGAGAGAGAGAGAGAGAGAGAGAGAGAGAGAGAGGAAATCCATTGCTTTAAGCTGGAGCAAACCCAAAACGAGGAGAGGGTTGTGTATGTTCGCCCCCGATGATTCACTGAATCCCACGTCTGTGTTCGGGGCTTTGAATGAGCACCACGTATACAAGCACATGGGGCTCGTATTCCCGTGTATGTTGACATAACTTTGCATCAGACTCTGGTGTTGTTGCAAAGACTTAAGTACCCTTTATTGCTATTCTTCTCATAAAGTGATGGTTTGAGAAAATGACAAAAATGCCTTTCATTCAAAAAAGAAAAAACAAATAGTTCAAAAAAAGGACAAACATGTCCTCTATCCAGAAAGTCGAGGATGATGTTGACTCTTCAAAGTCTTCTTCTTTTTCTGTTCAAAAAAAGGACAAACATGTTTTCTTCTTCTTTCTCCGTAAAACACTGTAAAACCCTTTCTCTCTTTAGAGAAGAAACATGTTCATCTCGTTCCGGTGACGGGTGTTCTACGAAATGTAAATCCCCCCTTCTGTAAGGGCAAAAGGCCATGAACACGTTGGGAGGAGCCCTCAAACCCCCCTTCTGTAAGGGTAAAAGCTCTGAATCAGACTCCATAACTCTTCAAGTTGAATGATGCTACCCACACTGGGAGGAGCTCTCAGACCCCCCTTTCTGTAAGGGTAAAAACTCTAAATCAGGCTCCACAACTCTTCAACTCCAGAGAACGAGATGAACACCCGTCACCGGAACGACGGCTCCGCTGAGACCTCCTCGCTAGGGAGAAGAAGACGACGTGGTGGAGCTTCTGCTGGCCATCCTCAGCGCGACTGCACCGACTGGGTTGCTGTCGAGGAGGAGGGCGAGAACGGTGACTCTTAGCTTGGGCAATCTTTCTTTTGATGATTGTGGTTGTAATGTATCGTTGAAGTTAAAATGGGGAATGAAATGACAATAGAAATTGCTGAAAATTTTCAGAAATAAACTAGACTCAATAACGAAGACACCACTTTTTACGAATTTGGAATATGACCTTCGGTTAGGGAGATATGACTCTGACAAGTTGGTCCTAATTTGCGAAAGACACTACAAATCGCGGATTTGGAATATGACCTCCGGTTAGGGAGATATGACTCTGACAAGTTGGTCCTAATTTGCGGAAGACACTACAAATCGCTATAGCGATTTGCGGAAGATACTACAAATCGCTATAGCGATTTGTGAATCGCTATAGCGATTTGCGGAAGACACTACAAATCGCTATAGCGTTTCGCGATTTACGAAAGATACTACAAATGCTACAAATTGCTGTAGGAAAGCCCGATAATACTACAAATCATTGTTGGAAGGCCCAAAAAATTTTTGGTCCGGAGGGCGCTGCCCCCCGAGCCCTCCGCCAGGGGCGGCCCCCCCGGGATCCGCGCCGGGGGGGAGCCCCCGGACCCCCCTCCTGTAAGAGCAAAAACTCTAAATCAGGTACACAAGTAGAAAGAGAAGGGAGAGAGAGTGAGAGGGTTGGTGTTCATGGCCTTCTCCAGGAGGAACCCTTTACCTCTCTTGATTTCTTCTCTACAGAGAGAGAGGGTTTTACAGTGTTTTACGAAGAAGGAAGAAGAAGAAGATGACGATGCAGCAATGTAGGATCGTCTGTTGGATGTGCACAGAAGTAGAGAGAGAAGGGAGAGAGAGCGAGAGGGTTGATGTTCATGGCCTTCTTCAGGAAGAACTCTTTGTTTCCCTTGATTTCTTCTCTAGAGAGAGAAAGGGTTTTACAGTGTTTTACGGAGAAAGAAGAAGAAAACATGTTTGTCCTTTTTTTGAAAAGAAAAAGAAGAAGACTTTGAAGAGTCAACATCATCCTCGACTTTCTGGATGGAGGACATGTTTGTCCTTTTTTTGAACTATTTGTTTTTTCTTTTTTGAATGAAAGGCATTTTTGTCATTTTCTCAAACCATCACTTTATGAGAAGAATAGCAATAAAGGGTACTTAAGTCTTTGCAACAACACCAGAGTCCGATGCAAAGTTATGTCAACATACACGGGAATACGAGCCCCATGTGCTTGTATACGTGGTGCTCATTCAAAGCCCCGAACACAAACGTGGGATTCAGTGAATCATGGGGGAGGGGAACATATAACCTGCTTTGCTTTGCATGACTATAAAAAAATAAAAAAAGTGAAGGGAAATTTTCAAAGAAATACTTAAAAGTATTGGCATTAATAAAACACAACTTAAGTTTGGGATATTTTAAAAAGCGCACATAAAATTTAGCACCATTAATTTGAAACACATTTTCATCTTTGTAATTGTAATCTAGGTTATCACTAACACAAATTGAGTTAAAACAATAAACTTATTATTTTCCCTTTAAAATTCTGTTTCCCTTTTTATTTTCCTTCTTTCTTGGCCTTTCCATTTTCATACGTCCCCACTTACCCAAGTTTCTTACCAAATTGCTGTGTAGCCTCCCTCCATGTCTTTTGCAACTGGCAAATCTTCTCTCTAGAGGCGTGGTCCAGTGTTCAGGGGAAACAAGAAATACATGAGAAAATGTGACTCCAATGGTTGTTTGACATGGTATGAAAGCTCCCACACGATTGAATAGATTTTTTTTTGAAAATCTCATTTTTGGCAATAAAAAATAAATTTAAAATATAAAAATAAAATTTTATAAATAAACACAAAAAATGATTTAAAAATAAAAATCACCCAATTTGTTTACGATAAATAGCTAATAAAAACATAAATATTGTGCTTAAAACACAATATTTATGTTTTTTGGCAAAAAACCATTTTTAACATTTAGGCAATTCTCACAATATTTTCATGAGATTTTCATAAATCTCACGAGATTTGTCACACTGAATGTGAGGGCAAAATTAATGATAATTTCAGATCATGTTTAGCAGCAAACTTGAAGGAAGTAAACTATGTGCCTTTTTAATTAATCACAAAATTATTTATTTGCATTTTTAGAAATATCCAAAACTTGGGTTTGTTTTGGATGAATGCGAATAGTTTAGGTGCGTTTTTTGAAAATTACCCAAAAAGAGAAAGAGAAAAAAAGAGACGTGGCATGAGCTAAACCTTAAGCTTATCATCCAGCAAATGAATGCCACAAGTTGACATATGGGATGGACTGCCAGGTTAGATCCTTGCCCATAAAGAGATGCCCAATCAGGGGCCCAGGTCCAAGTTGGCTTCAAATATTGTGTGCACCGATCCAGTACATTTATTGGATCACTGAGCAGGCATGAGTCTTATTAGGGGTGGCAATCGTGTCGGGTTGGCGGGTCAGCATACCTCAACCCGAACCCGACCCGTTTATTAAACGGGTCAGTTGTGGCAAACACGAACCCGGCCCATTTAATAAACGGGTAACCCGACACAACCCACCAACCCATTTAATAAATGGGTTGGGTCGGGTAAACGGGTTCTCAGGTTGGCGGGTCAGGTTGATGGGTCGAGTTGGCGGGTCGACGAGTTGACCCGCCTAACCCGTTTATTAAACGGGTCAGCCGGGTTGGCGGGTTGGCATACCCCTAACCCGAACCCGACCCGTTTAATAAACGGGTTAGGCGGGTCGACCCGTTTATTAAACGGGTTGGCTTAAGCCCAACCCGAACCCGCCTAAGAGGCGGGTTGGCGGGTCGGGTCAGGTTTTGCCACCCCTAGGTCTTATCTTATGAGTTGGGATCTGACACTACATTTTGATCAGCAGTTTTAATATGGGATTGTTTTTTTTTTTTTGAAATTAAGGCAAGCTGGGGTTAGGCCAGACCCCTACCAGATATCTCTTATATAAGCCCCATGTGGCAGAGAGATTCGAACCTGGGCCTTCAGCTTGGCACTGGACTCAGCTTACCACATGGGATACCACCTCGGTGGTAATATGGATTGTTTTTGTAGTTGCCAAGATCTTAATGATCTCACCTTACATCAAACATTGCTTTTATTTATCCTAAAAAAAAAGAATATTTCTTTTTTCTTTTGCAGGAGTGCCCTTATACACCAAATCATGCCAGCCTTTAAGGCTGCATTTGGATGCCACCAAAATCATGAATATATTCTGGACTTGTGAACATCATACTTCCAGTCTTCCCACAGATATAATTGGAAGCTAAACGTACCCACATCTCCATATACCGAAATTATATTGCTATAGAATTAGCTGCATGGGAAAGTGGGGCAACAGGATATGAAAGGGCAAACCAAGAGAGTCCTTTCCTAGCATCTAAATCACAGGGACACGCCTGTGTCTAAAAGGCATGATGCGGTGCATAGACATGACACTGTGACTCGAAATAAATTTTATAAGATAATAATGAACCGATCGAAGCCCAATTAAGCTATCAAATCTTTTTTTATTTTCTTGGGATAGGTAAAGCCGGGGGGGTCAATTTGGTGGCATAGTGACAAAAGTTAAAAAAAGGCAAAATATTGGCAGCCAAAATCTCGTGAGAAATTGATTTTTTTTTTAAATCTTGACATAAAAAATTAAAAATAAATGTTTACAAGAAAATATAAAAAATTATTCAAAAAATAAAACCATACATTTTTTCATGACAAATAGCCGATAGAAACATAAATATCACATTTAAATGCGATATTTATGTTTTTGACGAAAAACTTGTGATGTTTTGAAAATATCGGGAGAAATAAAAGTTTAAAACATTTGGCTAATTTCTCGCAATATTTTCATAAATCTCGCGATATTTGTCGCACTGCTAGATGGGATTCAAACATGAGACCCCTCGGTTATGAAAGTACAACCTAACCATCCAGCTATCGGCTCTTTAGCAAAAACTATAACTGAAAACCTTGCACATTATTTAACAAAGCATGTCCACGTTGGATTATGTTTTAACAAGGTTATCTTGGTTTTTTGTTGCTCCTAGCAACAATCTAGTTTGTTTCTTTCTCATGGAAAGAAAATTCCTTTCATGGGAATGGGTATGGATTTCTAAAAAGATCCCGCCAGCTCAGCCTTCTAATGCTTTCATAAGGGAAAGTATGAAAGGATTTTCACATATGATAGGTGGTGGGAAGAACTAGGGTCCATTTGTGTAGGGGTGGCAATCGGGTCGGGTTGGCGGTTTGGCGTGTCAGCATACCTCAACCCGAACCCGACCCGTTTATTAAACGGGTCGGCTGTGGCAAACACGAACCCGACCCGTTTAATAAACGGGTAACCCGACACGACCCGCCAACCCATTTAATAAATGGGTTGGGTCGGGTAAACGGGTTTTCAGGTTCACGGGTCAGGTTGGCGGGTCGGGTTGGCGGGTTGACGGATTGGGTTGGCAGGTAGGCAGGTTGGCGGGTCGGGTTGACGGGTTGGCGGGTTGACGGATTGGGTTGGCAGGTAGGCAGGTTGGCGGGTCGGGTTGACGGGTTGACGGGTTGGCGGGTCGGGCAGACGGGTTGGCGGGTTGACCCACCCGCCTAACTCGTTTATTAAACGGGTCAGCCGGGTTGGCATACCCCCAACCCGAACCCGACCTGTTTAATAAACGGGTTACGCGGGTCGACCCGTTTATTAAACGGGTTGGCTTAAGCCCAACCCGAACCCGCCTAAGAGGAGGGTTGGCGGGTCGGGTCAGAAATTGCCACCCCTACAATTGTGCCAGTATGGCACTTTCCTACCATGGTGATTTGATGTTTGATTCACTCATCCTAGGAAAAGAAGGAAAAGGAAATTCCAGCCCTGCAATTTTTCATGGAAATTACTTGAAACAAACAGTCCCAGCATTACTTATGACAAAAAAAGAAGACATTGCTGGCCACCCATTTTGTGTAATTCCTGCGTTGAGAAGACAAAGATTGATGAACCCTCTAAAGAATGTTTTACTTCCAAATGAAAGGCTTCCTGATCACCATGGACATGAAATATTAATCCTTATGCTCTCTTTTTCGTAGGGCTGGCAAACGAGCCGAGCTTGATGCGTTCAAGTTTTGCTCAAAGAAAAAGGTAGTGAGTGATGTACCCTCAAAAGAGTTTATCTCAAATGAAAGGCTTCTCTATCAAGGCCATGAAATATCAAATCCTTATGCTCATAGGGCTGGTAAACAAGCCAGGTTTGATGCATTCAAGCTTCCTTCATTCTTGTGGTAAGCGGATGTCGAGCTTATGACGAGCCATGCTAAACAAGTGAACCTTGAGCTGTATCATTTATAAAAAAGATTCACTGTTTCAAAGCTAAAAGCAATAATAAGATTCAAGGTTTATACCTACTGAGCCAAGCTCGAGCTGGCTCATTTACAGAAAAAAAAGAAAAAATATTGTTCCAAGCTGGAAGCAATAAGATTTGAGCTTTCTTTCAGAAAAAAAAGAAAGATTTGAGGTGTAAACCTATTGCTTGCAGATACGGAACGCGCTCGGCATAAGATAAGATAAGAACTGAGTCTAATTCAGCGCGCCTTTAATACACTTACGGGAAATAATTAGGGGTGGCAATCGGGTCGGGTTGGCGGGTCGTGTCGGCGGGTCAGCATACCTCAACACGAACCCGACCCGTTTATTAAACGGGTCGGCTGTGGCAAACACGAACCCAACCCATTTATTAAACGGGTAACCCGACACGACCAGGTTAACCCGTTTAATAAACGGGTTGGGTCGGGTAAATAGGTTGGCGGGTTGGCATACTCCTAACACTAACCGGACTCGTTTAATAAACAGGTTAGGCGGGTCGACCCGTTTATGACACGAACCCATTTAAGCCAAACCCGAACCCGCCTAAGAAGTGGGTTGGCGGGTCGTGTCAGGTTTTGCCACCCATAGAAGTAATATCCAAATAGTGGTTAGTGGTAAACCCAGGTACTTCATGGGGAAACCCGTTACTTGCCAGGCTAATAGAGTCCTGATCATATGAGAAGTCAATTGATCTGATATATTAAGGGTGATATATACAAACAGACTTAGCATCATTAATCTTCATTCCAGCAAAGAGCTCAAACTCTCTTAAAATGTCTTTAATTGAGATAATGAGTTTGCATCCTCATTACAAAACAAAAAAAGTGCATCATCGGCGAAGAAGAAAGAGCAAATATCAGATCCACTACAAGAAATGCGAGGAATTTTAATATCACCTTCATTAACAACAAATAGTAACCGTCTCATAAAGCACTCCATCACAGTTGGAAAAAGATAAGGGGAGAGGGGATCACCTTGTCTCAATCTGCATGAGCTATGGAACAATGAACCTTGGGCACCATTGATGAGCATAGCGAAAGGAGTCTCCACACAAATCATGATCCATTTAATCCATTCCTCGTGAAATCCAAGGCTTTAAAGTGCCGAAACAAGAAAGATCCAATCAACTCTATCATAAGCTTTTGGGATATACACTTTTAAGGCACATAGAAGGAACCTTACGATGAAAAATCGAAGCAGGTTATATGTTCCCCCCCCGAACAGGGCAGTTAGCTACATCTCATGATCGGGGGTCCCAAAGAGCACCACGTATGTAAGCATGTGCGTCTCGTATCCCCATGTTTGTCAGCATTAATTAGCGTTGGAGTTTGATAAGATTGCAAAGACTTAAGTACCCTCTCCTCCATTGGTGCAAAAAAAAATGACGGTTCTTGAAAAGGAGTGGTTGTAAAGACTTAAGTGCCCCGAAGATGATTATTTAAGACCCAGTCTCTGCACTGCAGGATTATCCGAGAAAGAAATCTCCCCTGGAGGAGGCCATGAACATCAACCCTCTCACTCTCTCTCTCCCTTCTATTTCTGCTTCTGTGCACATCCATTAGAAGATCATACATTGCTCCATCAAGCACCGACTGACCTATACATTGACTCTTGTGAAGCCTGATTCAGAGTTTTTACCCTTACAGGAGGAGGGTTTGAGGGCTCCTCCCAGCGTGGGTATCATCATTCAACTAAATGAGTTGTAGATCCTGATTCAGAGTTTTTACCCTTACAAGAGAGGGGTAAAACCTCATCTCACTATCTCTCCCTTCTCTCTCTACTTCTGTGCACATCCAACAAATGATCCAACATTTCTCCATCAAACACCGACTGACCTGCACACTAACTGTAGCATCGTTCAACTTGATGAGTTGTGGACCCTGATTTAGAGTTTTTGCCCTTACAGGAGGGGGGTTTGGGGGCGCCTCCCAGCGTGGGTAGCATCATTCAACTTGAAGAGTTGTGGAGTCTGATTCAAAGTTTTTATCCATTCATATTTTAAGGCATTAGATCTCATTTTTGAACATCCACGCATGTGCAGTTTGCTTTCATCATATTCAGTTGCTTTCTAGATTATACTTTGAATTCTTGTGCATTTTAGATCTATCGATTTGTATGTAACCAGAGCTCATTTTAACTTGAATTTTTTACTGCATTTTCATGCATATGTCTTCATGCTCTCCACCAAAAATCAGATCATTCTGAGTTTGTTTGACTCACTTTAAAAATCGAGATTCAAAACCTGTTATTTTGCACCGTCAGGATTTTAGCAGAATCAGGACCAACTTGCGGAAGTGATTTCTCCCTAACCAGAGATGATTTTTCCAATCCGTAAAAAGCGTTGTTTTCTAAATTAAATCTAGTTTGTTAATACCAAATTTCAGAGATTTCTATGGTGTTTTCGTACCAGTTTCGCGTCAAAAACCATAACCCTGTCACCCTGTATCATTTTAATGGCTCAGATTTTGATCTATTTTGTTTGAATTTTATTTTCCTAATGGAAGATTATTTTTCAATTCTGTAAAACGGGTTCTCTTCGTTTATGTGTTTAGTTCATCCCTGTAAATTTTCAGAATTTTTCATGGTCAATTACTATTTTATTTTGATTAAATACCAGAACCTTGTATCCAGATTTTATAAATGTTCTGATTTTAGCCCCCATATCATGACTGTTGTAGCACTTCTTCAACAAATCGTTATTTGATTGGCAATATTCTTCAGCAAATTATTGTTATGATTTTTTTGAGTCTCTAATGAGTCTCTACTATGATTTATAGTATTTTTGGGTCTCCAACTTGCCTCACAATGATTTATAGTGTTGTTCAATCTTTTAACTATGATTTATAGTGCTTTGGGGTCTCCAACGAGCCCCACAACGATTTGTAGTGTTTTTCGATCTTTTAACTATGATTTATAGTGTTTTTGGGTCTCTAACGAGACCCACAGCGATTTATAGTGTTGTTGGACATCGCTATAGCGATTTGTAGTGTTTCTCGCTAAACACTACAGCGATTTGTGATACAAATCGCTATCTGAATCAGGATCAACTTGTCAGGGTCATATCTCCCTAACCAGAGATCAGATTTCAAATCCGTAAAAAGTGGTGTTTTTGTTATGAAGTTTAGTTTATTCCTATAAATTTTCAGCGATTTTTATGGTCATTTGATACCTCATTTGGATCTAAAACCAGACCCCCATCAGTCTGCCATATTTGAGTTACATAGTTTTTATTTCATTTTGTAAGAGTCATATCTCCCCAACGGAAGATCATTTTTCAAATCCGTAAAAAGGGTTTTCTTCCTCTATGTGTCTAGTTTATATCTGGAAAGTTTTATAACTTTTTATGCTCATTTGATATTTCGAACTTGTTAAAAACCGAGACATGTTATAAAATGTTATAAAACTTAAAAAGTTTGAAACTTCCTCTATGCGTCTCAATTTTTAACAGGTTTGAAATATCAAATGAGCATAAAAAGTTATAAAACTTTCCAGATATAAACTAGACACATAGAGGAAGAAAATCCTTTTTACGGATTTGGAAAATGATCTTCCGTTGGAGAGATATGACTCTTACAAAATGAAATAAAAACCTATGTCACTCAAATAAGGCAGACTGATAGGGGTCTGGTTTTAGATCCAAATGGGGTATCAAATGACCATAGAAATCGCTGAAAATTTACAGGAATAAACTAGACTTCATAACGGAGACACTATATTTTACGGATTTGAAATCCGATCTCTGGTTAGGGAGATATGACCCTGACAAGTTGGTAATGATTCGAATAGCGATTTGTATCACAAATCGCTGTAGTGTTTAGCGAGAAATACTACAAATCGCTAAACACTACAGCGATTTGTGATACAAATCGCTATCCGAATCAGGACCAACTTGTCAGGGCCATATCTCCCTAACCAGAGATCGGATTTCAAATCCGTAAAAAGTGGTGTCTTCGTTATGAAGTCTAGTTTATTCCTGTTAATTTTCAGTAATTTCTATGGTTATTTGATACCCCATTTGGATCTAAAACCAGACCCCTATTAGTCTGTCTTATTTGAGTGACATAGGTTTTTATTTCATTTTGTAAGAGTCATATCTCTCCAACGGAAGATCATTTTCCAAATTCGTAAAAAAGGTTTTCTTCCTCTATGTGTCTAGTTTATATCTAAAAAGTTTCATAACTTTTTATGCTCATTTAATATTTCAAACCTGTTAAAAATCGAGACACATAGAGGAAGTTTCAAACTTTTTAAGTTTTATAACATTTTATAACATGTCTCGGTTTTTAACAGGTTCGAAATATCAAATGAGCATAAAAAGTTATAAAACTTTCCAGATATAAACTAGACACATAGAGGAAGAAAACCCTTTTTATGGATTTGAAAAATGATCTTTCGTTGGGGAGATATGACTCTTACAAATTGAAATAAAAACCTATGTCACTCAAATATGGCAGACTGATGGGGGTCTGGTTTTAGATCCAAATGAGGTATCAAATGACCATAAAAATCGTTGAAAATTTACAGAATAAACTAGACTTCATAATGAAAACACCACTTTTTACGGATTTGAAATCCAATCTCTGGTTAGGGAGATATGACCCTGACAAGTTGGTCATGATTCGGATAGCGATTTGTATCACAAATCGCTGTAGTGTTTAGCGAGAAACACTATAAATCGCTATAGCGAGGTCCAACAACACTATAAATCGCTGTGGGTCTCGTTAGAGACCCGAAAACACTATAAATCATAGTTAAAAGACCGAAAAACACTACAAATCGTTGTGGAGCTCGTTGGAGACCCCAAAACACTATAAATCATAATTAAAAGATCGAACAACACTATAAATCATTGTGAGGCTCGTTGGAGACCCAAAAATACTACAAATCATAGTAGAGACTCATTAGAGACTCAAAAAAATCATAACAATAATTTGCTGAAGAATATTGCCAATCAAATAACGATTTGTTAAAGAAGTGCTACAACAGTCATGATATGGGGGCCAAAATCAGAACATTTATAAAATCTGGATACAAGGTTCTGGTATTTAATCAAAATAAAATAGTAATTTACCATGAAAAATTCTGAAAATTTACAGGAATGAACTAGACACATAAACGAAGAGAACTCGTTTTACAGAATTGAAAAATGATCTTCCATTAGGAAAATAAAATTCAAACAAAATGGATCAAAATCTGAGCCGTTAAAATGACACAGGGTGATAGGGTTATGGTTTTTGACCCAAAACGGGTACGAAAACACCATAGAAGTCGCTGAAATTTGGTATGAACAAACTAGATTCAATTTAGAAAACGACCCTTTTTACGGATCGGAAAAATCATCTCTGGTTAGGGAGAAATCACTTCCGCAAGTTGGTCCTGATTCTGCTAAAATCCTGACGGTGCAAAATAACATGTTTTGAATCTCAATTTTTAAAGTGGGTCAAACAAACTCAGAATGATCTGATTTTTGGTGGAGAGCATGAAGACATATGCATAAAGTTGTAGTAAAAATTTAAAATTAAAATGAGCTCTGGTTACATACAAATCGATAGATCTAAAATGCACAAGAATTCAAAGTATAATCTAGAAAGCAACTGAACATGATGAAAGCAAACTGCACATGCGTGGATGTTCAAAAATGAGATCTAATGCCTTAAAATATGAATGGGTAAAAACTTTGAATGAAACTCCACAACTCTTCAAGTTGAATGATGCTACCCACGTTGGGAGGAGCCCCCAGACCCCTCTCCTGTAAGGGCAAAAACTCTAAATCAGGCACATAAGTAGAGAGAGAAGAGAGAGAGAGTGAGAGGGTTGGTGTTCATGGCCTTCTCCAGGAGGAACCCTTTACCTCCCTTGATTTCTTCTCTAGAGAGAGAGGGTTTTACAGTGTTTTACGAAAAAGGAAGAAGAAGAAGATGACGATGGAGCAATGTAGGATCATCTGTTGGATGTGCACAGAAGTAGAGAGAGAAGAGAGAGAGAGTGAGAGGGTTGTTGTTCATGGCCTTCTCCAGGAAGAACTCTTTGTTTCCCTTGATTTCTTCTCTAGAGAGAGAGAGGGTTTTACAATGTTTTACGGAGAAAGAAGAAGAAGACATGTTTGTCCTTTTTTTGAACAGAAAAAGAAGAAGACTTTGAAGAGTCAACATCATCCTCGACTTTCTGGATGGAGGACATGTTTGTCCTTTTTTTGAACTGTTTGTTTTTTCTTTTTTGAATGAAGGCCATTTTTATCATTTTCTCAAACCATCACTTTATGAGAAGAATAGCAAGAAAGGGTACTTAAGTCTTTGCAACAACACCAGAGTCCGATGCGAAGTTATGTCAACATACACGGGAATACGAGCCTCATGTGCTTGTATATGTGGTGCTCATTCAAAGCCCTGAACACAGACGTGGGATTCAGTGAATCATCGGGGGCGAACATACACAACCCTCTCATGAAAAATAGTCTATTACTTCATGCGCGTGGAGAACACTCTCTTGAATATTTCTCCCTTTAATAAACACTCATTGATTGAAAGAAATAACTTTGGGAAGAATACAACATACGATTCACCATAATTTTGGTAAGAATCTTGTAAAGAACATTACAAAGGGAGATTGGTCTAAAGTTCGAAAGAGAGGAATCACCTTGAATCTTAGGGATAAACACCAAATGAGTAGAGCTTATTCTCCTAAACATCCTACCCTTGGCAAAAAAGTCTTTTGACAACCTTACAAATGTCTTTGTGGATAATATTCCAAAAGACACTACAAGATGAGGGTCAATAGCGGCGACTCTTTAACGACAAGAAAAAAACTCGCCACTATTGAACAAGTAGTAACGGTGAGAGTTTTATCTCCGCTAATTGATAGGTAATAGTGGCCTAATAAATATCACACCGTTATTACTCTACTACAGCCATGAATCTCATTGTTATTGTTTTATCAATAACGGCCAGCTAGGTTGGGCCTTGAATGCCTTGTCCCTGCATAGATCTCGATGTTAAAGACATATCTATAACGAAAACATCTGGATGTCATCGTTAAAGATATGTTTATAACAACGAGATTATCTAAACATTAAATATTACCATTAAAACACTTTAACAACTATATTTAACGAGCATAAGATCTTACTGTTATAGATCAATAATGATGAGATCTTTATCTCGCCGTTATAGGGTTTTACTCTATAACAATGATCATTTTATCATCATTAAAGACATGTATAATGGAAAGATTCTCTGTCGTTAAAATGCTTTAATGACAATGTTTAATGACCACAAAATCTTGTTGTTATAGATTAATAAGACAAGATTTGGATAATGCTGTTATAGGTTTTAGTCTATAACGACGACAATTATGTCGCTGTGATAGAGTTGCATGTAAAAAGTTACCGACGGGCCCTTTTTATATTTCTCTCTCTCAAAATCTCTTTTGTCTGTTTCCCTCTTCTTCTTCTTCTTCTTTCTTTTTCCCTAGCCAACCTGACCTATCTCTCTCATCCTCCTCTCTTTCGTCTGGCCAGCTGATTTTTTTGGCATTCTCTGATGATTGATGGTGGTGTGCCGCCCTCCTTGACCTTCCCTCTCCTCCTTGTTGTCAAAGGAACTTGTGGGAGCATTGCTACAGCTCGTGGGACATCACGATTCAAGGGGATTCAAAAAGGGAAAACGCCCGGAGGTATGCAATTTCTCTCTCTTCTCCTCTAAATCTTGTTTATCCTCTCATTTTTGGTAGAATTTTGGGACATATTTGGATGTATATTTCATTGATTGGCATTTTCTTGGATGTGGGTCGATCTTAAGGGCAAGGAACAACCTAAGGAGCTTCGTGAGGCACGTTTGGAGATCTTTCCTATTGGATTTTGCGATTCAAGGTAGGTGCCGACCGCTCATTCTCGTGAATAGTGGCATGAATAGGTGTGGTATCATGGTCAAATTCGATGAATGTGTGGCTGAGCATGTTATGTTTTAATTTTCGGTTGTTCTAGCTTTTAAAACACACACACACACACACGCATATATATATATATATATATATATATATATATATATATATATATATATATATATATATATATATATATATATATATATATATATCGTATATAAGCTGTGTATAAGATGTCATGTTGCTGAATACAATGTGCTTGTTTTAATACAATGATGCATGTTTTAAAGGTTGAACCATGTTTGCCATTGCGTTGTTTCAAAAAATAAAAGTATATATTATTTTGTTGGGTGTTAGAGAGCTATGTTTTTGTCCATGCAGCCGAATCATGGTTTGAATGTGTTTTTCTTTCAAGAGAAGTCGTGCCTAATCAACTAGATTTTGCTCTTGTTGAGCCGATTCTTATTGAGTGAATGTTGGCTAATAAGCAGTTTCAATAGAACATCGAAGCTTTAAACATTACTCTAGGTATAAGGGGACCCATACAAGATATTCTATCAATAGTAAACACAAGCATTAAAATGACATGACAGCAATTCTGAAGTTAGTTAGAAGAGAAGCATGCTGCCATGATGTCATCAAAGAAAGTTAATCAAAATTTAAAACCATTCCAGTTGACCTCACTTAGGAAGATGGACTTATGTTAACCATGAGTTGCTAACGGCTTGTCCCAAGTTATATGGGTATCATAGTTTGAAGGATTAAAAGTCAATTTTCAATGTTCAGAGGGGAAACAAAGAGTTTTGCGTTGTAATCCTGAAATACCAGCATCAACTTCCTAATGTTAGTGCAATTCATGAGGTGAAACAACATGAGCTTCCTTGATGAAAATTTATTCCAAAGAACAATAAAAGATGAAAATCTTTGAGCCTGTCCAGCAAGATGTTGGATGTCTTAAAATTCCAATATATAACTGTTTTTTTTTTCACTTCATAGAGGAAATCAAGACCTCTTGTTGTCCCTAAGGCAATCTTCATTTTGACAGCCCAAGAAAGTGGAAGCAAAATTCCTGTAAGTATTACTGAAATGATAAACTTAATGCAAAACACATTTTTCATGAAAATTCTTGCAACTCATGCATAGATACTTATTGATATTAGGCACACAAAGTTTGTCAAAACAACTATGTAGTTAAAGAAATGGCATGCTATAAGGGTTATAAAAGTAGAAGAAAACATTCTTTACATCGTCAGTCTAACTTATGCTCTGTAATGAAAGTGACCATGCAATATTCATGAGTACTTCAACTTAAGCTGGTAGTTTTTTGTTCAGTTGTGGAAAATAGAAAAAATTTGTTTTGACATTCAATGTAAATGTTTTAAATACTGTAAAAAATAATATATTTATGTGTTGGCCTATTCAATATGAATGCTTATGTGCCTAGATGATTAGGTTTATATATATATATATATATATATATATATATATATATATATATATATATATATATATTTTAAAAATATATGATAGGTTATGAAATTTTATATTTTTGAATATTGGACCAAAAAGCGATAAAGAATCCAATTGCCACTAATTTTCATAAAAAGATCAAATTCTTTTTCAAATGCATATATTTCTTATAGAATACTCTTGACCATACTTGTTACCGTTGCTTCTGTCGAAAGAAGTTTTTCAAAATTAAAATTGATTAAGTCATATCTAAGAATAAATATGTCACATGAAAGATTAGTGGATTAGCTATGCTATCTATTGAAAGAGATATAATGACAAAGTTTGACTATAAAAATTTAAATCAATATGTTTTCATTATTAAAACCAAGAAATATGAATATTAGATAGTATTTTTTAAACTAATTTTGATATTATAGGGCATTTTTGTTACTGCAATATGTCTCCACCACAAGCGGAGAATGAAGACCTTGTGTTGCCATAAAGTCTTAATTGGTTGGAGGATTCATGGCTAGACCTAAAAATTGCTATAAGTACAATTGAATATTTACCTATTAAAAAGTTAACAAAGCATATAGGGCCACAAAGAAAGTGTAATGTAAGAGCATGTGCTATTGCTATGTTTTTTGCCTTTGTATTATTTTTTCTCTTGAAAACGAGTTCAAAAATGTATATGACCTTGTTTATATTTTATAATTGTGTGCTATCTCAACTCCATGATCTTGCTGCTATCATTCATTTGATTTAATGTTGTTTTTGTATGATAGTGAATATTCTTGTATGATTCAATTATGTATATTATAATATAATATGATCTAATATTGTTTGAATAAAATTAATAGATGTCAACATATCGACATAGAGGTGAACATTCTTTCTCTCCGGGATCAATTCACCACCCGCCAACCAAGGTGAATATCTAGAAGTGATCGACTTCATATCATAGGTGGGTGATACTTCAAGGGGGGAAGAGGTGGCCTCCTACACACCACCGACCACTGTAACTTTAGCGTTCATGATGACCTCAAGTAAATATTAATCTAATATTTCTTTAGTATAATTTAAAATTTATTACTATCATTTATATTAATATTTGTTTTTACTATAAATTAGCAACTACAAAATCTTTTCAGTACAAACGTAAAAAGAACAAATGCATAGTCCACTAGAAGCTAATCAAGCAATGAAAGACTTTAGTAACTATTGAGCCTTGGACGCAAAGAGTCATGGGCGAGGGTTCCTCCGTATTCTCTAAGAGGCTTTTGTGCATCATTAGGGAGTAGACAATACTCACTCATAACTCATGGAAAAAGGTCTCAGACGATGAGAAGATGGTTATGCGTGTGACAGTTTATCTAAGTATATTGCCTAACAATATTTTGATAAAAAAATTAATTCATAAAAAGAGTGTTACTATCTATATTTTGATAATGAGATGACATAGAAGAAGAGCCAATAATTAAGAGAGAAAACTGAGCAAAAACAAGAAGCAACTAGATAGGAAACGGAGCGAGAGATATATCTAATAATAAAGAGAAGATGTAGGACTTCATGGTTGCGCACAAACAAAACCCTCTATCCTAGATCCAATTTTTTAAACTCTTTGCTTATATGAGAAGTGTATATATTTTGATTTTTAAACTCTTTGCTATAATTAAATTTTAATTTATGAGAATATTAAAAGTGTATGTATTTATTACAGGCTTAAAGAGGATGTAGAGAGTGTAAGAGGTTTGTATTTGAAGTGTGTTTGTTGCAGGTTTGGGGAGGACTTAGTGAGTTTGTATTTAAAGCATGTTTATTGCAAGCTTGGAGAGAATATAGGGGTTTATATCTTTGAAGTGTATGCTTGTTTTTTGAAGTGTATTTAAAGTTTTTGTTGAATGTATGTTTGAAGTGTATGTCAATAGTTTGAAGTGTGTCGAATGTTTGAGGATGCATATTTGAAGTGAATGTTTGAGGATGTATGTTTGAAGTGTATATTTAAAGTTGAATGTTTGAAGATATATGTTTGAAGTTTTTGTTGAATGTGTTTCAGTTGCAAGTTTTTTAATGTAATCTTTTTTAAAACTAATTTTTAGTTTTCAATTTGCAGGTTTATAGCGTATGAGAATAACATTCCCGTCTCACCATTATAGGCGAGATCTCTGTTTTACCGTTATAGCCATCCTATAACGGCGAGTTAATTCTCCTTGTTATAGTCTACAATAGTGAGTTAATTTCTTGTCATTATAGGTTATAACGATAATACAAGAATGTTATAACCTATAAGTCGCCTATAATGATAGACCACAAATCTCATTGTTATAGGGTATCTCACTATTAAAACAACCTCACTATTATAGGCTTGCCGCTATTAGTGTTCTCAATTCTGTTTAGATTCTTCGCTAGTATTGGTTCACCTTTAACAACGGCCTATAAATGTTGTTATTGGTCAACAAAAGTTATTTTTTGGTGGCGATTTATCGGTGAGAATTCTTGCCGTTATAGGCCAATAGTGGCAAGAAATAAAACAATGGCAGCAAGAAAAATTGTCGCTATTGACCCTCATCCTTGTAGTGAGAGTTAATAAATAGTTGCCAAAAATCCATCCAGACCCGGTGCCCCATCACCGTCCATTTGAAAAATAGCATGTCGAGTTTCTTCATTCGTGATAGGTGAAAGGAGAAATGTATTGTCATCTATGCTCACACAAGGATTAACAAAAATACCACTTGTTAGTTATAAAGGGATGATAGGAAGGAACAGGCTGAAGAATGCAAATCACTTGCTGGTCATAGTGGAATCATTGTCATGGAGAGTTTTGTACAAACGGTAGTCCCATTGTGATGAATCATGTTAAGTACGCTAGCTTTTGTCTCTTCTACATTTAAGCATTTTCTTTGCACCCTGGTGTTGTATTGCATATGGTTCTCAAAAGAATACATTATCCATTTGCTTAAGGCCTTGGTATTACTACATTTATTGTCACCATAATAATTTTCTGGTTATTTTTGGATTTGTTAGGTGGCGATTAAGAACATGCATTTGGTTTTGATCTTCATTATTCATAGTTGCAATAAAAAAATCTACAATCCCCCTTAAGCAAATGATTTAAACAATTTAGGTTTGTTATAGATTTGCAAGATTTATGCTTCTACTATCACGATCACAATTTGTAGCACTTTTTTAACATACCAGTAGGAGAAAGTTCAAAGTTGCAGGAATTTCTTGAATTTTCTGTGGCGTCCAAATGCACTTGGGGTGCTTAGATCGATTTTAATCATGTTTAGGAGTAGGTGACGCTGCTCGAATTTAGCAAATTCAACTTAATATCATATTCACATATCTCAATTGATTTTCTCAAAAAGGGACAATCTTTTGATATTAAAAAAGTATTGGTATGTTTAAATTTAAAACATATATAAGAAAATATGTAAATGAGTGGTAAAGTGTCATGTGATCCCTTCTTTTTTCACAGAAGCTATTGAACTCATAAGAAATAAATTTGTCCTCATTATCTGATCTTAAATATTTGATATGTTTTCAATATTGCTTTTCTATCTCTGCCTTCCATTATATAAATTTTATAAATATCTCTAACTTATGCTTCAGGAAGTGCACCTAGACCTTACAAGAGTAGTCATCTATGAATGACATAAAGTACTCGGCACTACCTTTGAACTTCACTGAGAAGGGTCCTCATACATCTGAATGTATGTACTCAAGATGATACTTGCTCTTATGCACACTTGTATGAAATTCGACCCTACATTATTTGCCTAAAACAGAATACTTGCAAAAATCTAACATGATTTATGCCACACAATAAGTTCTTTTTACGCAATTCAAGAATGCCTTTCTCAGTCATGTGAACGAGTTTCATATGCCAAAGATTAGTATTATCTTTCTCTATGAAAAACGACATAGCAACATCCCCAACTATGATTTTGCCAATAAGTTGGTATAGGTTACCTCACTTTTTTCCATTCATCAATACAAGAGCATATCTTGTAACTTTCAAAGTCTCATTGGTTTCACAAAATGTGCAACCTTTGAAATCTAATACATCCAAAGATATGATATTCTTTCATAACTCTAGCACATGTCTCATATAAGAAAATGTATGAATAGCCCCATTAAGCATATTTATCTTCACACTACCAACTCCTACCATCTTACACACAAAATCGTTATCCATGAGAACAATACCACCATTATATGGTGTGTAAGAATTAAATACACTTTTATTGGGTACATATAAAAAGAAGAGTGAGAGTCTAAAATCCATGAATCAATAAAATAATCCACACCTAAATGAACAAAGAGACTATTAATCAAATCCTCGGCATCTGAAGCAACACCTGCTTGATCAGAATCCTTTGTTTTTTCTTTCTTGTCCTTCTCTTGAAGCTTGAAATACTCTCTCATAAAGTGGCTCAACTTCTTGTAACAATGATATCTCACTTTAGATTTGTCCTTAGATTTGGATCTGCTGCGATATGGTGATTGCCTGCACCCCTTAGAGTGTTCCCTACTTTCATTCAATGCCTTGACAATCAAGCTTTCATTTTTCTAATAATTCAAAGAAGCCTTATCAAACATCTCATTCAAAAACAAATCAACAGTTACATCATCAAATTTAATAGCTTGTTCTTATGCAAAAGTGTAGTCTTTAAGTTTGCATATTTAGGAGACAAAGGCTTTAAAAGAATAAAAGACTTGACATCTTCATCAAGCATTACATCCATACTCATAAAATAACTCACAATTTTATTGAAGACATTTAAGTGATTCAAAACACTGGTGTCTTCCTTTATCTGAAACTCATAAAGTTGTTGTTTTCAATACAACTTATTAGGTAGAGACTTGGGCATATATAAACTGTGGTTTGAAAACTCGTTGAGTCAACCTAGTGACTTGGTTGACTTGGCCCGGATCATCAAAATACTGGGTCAAAATCCAGTGCAACTCGTTTGTGTACAAAACTCGAACGAGTCAAGGGATGATTCGGCTAAGTCATGGCTGAGTCAACTGAGTTTTCCCATGACTCAGCCGAGTCATGCATATATATATATATACATATATATGATATATTTTATATATAATTACATATATTATATGAAATATAATATAAATATCATAATCATTATATATAAATATATGGTTATACATGCATTAATAATATTATACATTGAAATATTATAAATAACATCATATAATGCACATTATATATAACATATTGATAATAGACTATAATATATATAGTATATATATATATATATTTATATAAAATAAAAACTTAACATGATATAAACTCTTCAAAATTTCCTATAACTCATCAATCAATTCAATCTCGAGCACATTATACATATCATAAGAGAAATAGTCTGATTGTGCTCGCAACACTAAAATAGAATTCCCAATCTTCATCACTCATTGCAGATGTCAAAGTGGTGGTTTGTTGCCCATCAACTGCCACCATCAGTTTCATTGGTCTGCCCACTAGGGCTTTATATAAACCTTGTTGAATCAAAAGATCCTTTACCCTTCTTTGTCATAAGCCAAAGTTTCTTTTTTCATCAAATTTCTTCACCTTAAACTTGACACTCAATATCTTTGGAGTCATACCGAATCCTTTTCAAAGAAAAAACCACGACTCTGATATTAGTTTGTTGTGGTTTTAGGGTCAAAACACAAATCCAGAAAGAGGTTCAAATCTAATTGAGCCTCAAAGAGGGAACACAAATCACCCAGACATAAGCAAAGAAGCAATCAACCACAAGACAAAAATATTAACGTGGTTCGGTGATGTGTCTACCACAAAGAGTGTTTGAGATGAACTTATTAATGAAAAATTATCACTGTATAAAAGAAATAAGAAAGAGAACAAAAGGGACAAAAAATACTTATCCACTGGTCTTCTAAGTAAACCGATGGGTACAACCAAGTCTTCATCTCTCAGCCACCAAGATGAAACACCCAAAAACACCTTCTTGATGGTCTTCAATAGATGCCAACTTTTACCAAGAACCCACATTCTTCCCTCTCAGTATTCTCACAATACCACCACCATAAAAAATGTGAGGAACACTCTATTTCTCTCACACTTTTCTTAATGCAATAGAAAAGTTTCCAAAACCCCCAAAAGAAAATGAGTTTTTATGGGATCAAAAGAAACATAGCATGTGGGTGCCATGGTGGACCTCAAGCCACAAACCGACACCCCCTTGTTCTGAAGGGAGTCTCACACCTCTTCCCTCCTGATAAAGGATCGAGTACTCAGTCCAATTTCTGAACCACAACTCTGTTGCTAATGGATGCACACAGACAAGGTTTACTAAAAGTTGGATATAGATCTGGACCCAATGGAATATGATGCATGTTTGGTTTCAAAATAAGCCAAGACTTCAATTCTATAGAAGACTTGGGTCATTCCAAATTCCACCACAGTCTTTAGGAAAAACTTGGAAGGCCATTCAAAAGATTCTCGCTTAAATAGGGATGGATTTGACTCCCCTGGTATAAAAACACTAATATCTCAAGTTTTATTTTGCTCAAATACTTTAATTTTTTATAATATAGTATCTTCCCAAAGGGTTAATGTTTGCCACCCTCATGGGTAAGGCACCCCTAGTAAAAAAAACTATAATATTTTTAATTTTTTGATGTTTTCTTTCCATACAACCCTCTAGATGTGATCTAAATTTATGTGTTACTAGAAATTAGTGATTGAATCATGTTATTCCAGCATGTATTTAAGATTTTGTAAGGATTGAAAAATCAATCATCTAAAATATACTAAATTTTCAACCCGATAAACTTATTAATTTTTAACTAAAACAATATGATCCAAGCGTTGATTTCTACTGTTTTAACCATGCTGAATGCTTCCATGGGATCAAAATTGGTCAAAACAACCTTCCATATAGCTAGAGGGTTCCTTACCCATGAGAGTACCAAATACTTCCCCTTTCCCAAATATCTAGGGGGTTCCTTACCCATGGGGTTAGAATGAGTTCAAACTAGGGGGTTCCTTACCCATGAGAGTACCAATCACTTCCCCCTTCCCAAATATCAATGGCTTTAGCCTTATTATATAAATCAAGTTCTAACTTTTCTATAGCATAATCATATAATAATGCATTAGAAAAATGTTATAATGATCCAAATCACCATGCCAATCAACCAGTGTATTAACCTGTATGGTCTCTTTAATTGTGTGAATGCTCTGTTGCATTATCATGTTCTTCTTCTATTTTCTCCTTGAAATTTTGCTTAGCATCTAAACCATGAATTCTATGTTTCAATAGACTTCTATGTTGGCGTTCTTCAAAACAAAACCAGAATGTAAAAGCAAGAATACATATCGGTAGATGCCATGGATGAAATGAGCATACATGGGTGCTCGACGTTCTCCTCATTCTATCGATGCCCACGATGAGCCCAGACCATCAAGTCGATGGTGAGCAGATCCTGAACCCAAATGAGACAAAGAAGGCACCCCTTGGTTGTTCTCATCAAGCAACCACGCCCCTTCTTATAGACTTTTGAGAGAAGCCTGTAGTGGAAGGTTACCATAATTAGTGGTTACCCTGCATGGGCAATTACAATAACTGCCCTGTAACTCCCATGAGTCATATTATCCCATGATGTACCCATGTCAAACTGTGTCACATCAGGTTGCATACGATCCATATTCTAACATTTTTCCTTGACCCATTGACATGGAAAAATACTTCATCAAGATTTTACTGTTATCTCGATTCAATTTCCATGTGGGTTCACATGCTATCCTGTATCACAAGAATGAATCATACAAATCATGAAGATGAACACTTCTTTATGAAATGTTATATTTTTATGCACTACAATATAATTCATTTTCAGTGTTTTAGCATGTTAAGATTACCTTTATGAATAGGTTGGTCTCTAACCCATTCTATTGGTCCTTTAATATTGTTATTCTTCTATTCTCTCTACCCAAATGAGAGATCCTTTATGTAAAATCAACAATACACAAAGTTATAAATAATTAATTTAGTTTCACAAATATGATAATATATAACCACAATGTATTGTCATACATCAGAAAAAAATCAAATGGACCCATCCCCTTTACATGTTGAGAATATAATCTCAGTGCTAGCTCTTTAGTAAGGGGATCCACAGTCATTTACTTCGTATTGATTGTATCAATACACACTAAATGATTCTTAGTTATTTCTTTAACAACAAAGTACTTTAACTCCATGTGTCCACATGAGGTTGAACACTTGTTATTCGAGGACACAACTTCATTATCACAAACGATCTTTAGTGATCTCTCAATAGAGTCCACAATCCCAAGACCCATAATGAAGATTTTAATTCATATAACTTGAGATAAAATCTCGTATAGATCAATAATCTCCCCCAATGGCTTTTAGAAATTTCTTCACTGTCTTGCAGTGAGAGATGACACCTCAAATATTCTTAACCACTCGCGGTTACAAAACCAACAGGCTAAGATTGCTTGAGCACTTCCACTTCTCATAGCCATCTGGAACCGGTTTTATGGGTAAAACCTTGAGTCATGCTGGAACCAGTCTAAAAATACTCTGAATCTATTTGAAATGGCCTCGACTCGGTCAACTAAGGGCCTAAACCAGTCCCTAAATAGTTGAATCAGTTTAAAACATGTACAAAAACTTATAAACCTGTAAAATCGATTGAGAAAATCCCCGCCCCTTTATAGATTCATGAAAACAGAGTTTCTACATTTAGAAACCGGTGAAAAACTGATAGGAACCGCTAAAAAATGGTTTCGAACTGGTCCCAGAATGCCTGGTATTGGTCATAAAACCGACTCTGTTTTAAATAGTGCATGGACCTTATTTCAAATCTCATTCGATTTAATTTGGATATAGATCCAGTTCTTATGGATCTTGGGTCAGATCCCCGATCCATATCTAGTTTCGATTAAAACCCATTTTTAACCGAGTCCCAGGTTGAATCTCATGATCCAGAATTGATTTGAATCCAGATCTGGTCCAAATAGGATTTGGATGGAATCATAATACACAAACTGATCCAGAACTGGACCTGGTCTAAGCACAAACCTGGTTGGATCCAGGTCATAGAACTGATTCAGATCCATAAGGTATCTAAGTTGGATCTAGATCATCAAATTGATCCAGATCCAGATCCATAAAGGATTCAGGATAAATTTGGATCCTAGGTCTGGTTTGTTTGGATCAAACCCAAACCCAAAACCCCAAATGAATCTGGGTTTGGCCAGTTCTACGGGTGCGAGCCTGATCCACTCGATCCATAACGAATCTGGGTCTGGATCGAGTCCACCCTGGGACAGCCAGAGACCCGATCCACCTAGAATGGGGAATCTGGGTCTAGATCAGGTCTCTCAAACTTAGATCCAATACTCGATCCACACAGATCGGGTTTGGATCGGGACACCCACTGGGTCGAGTTCTGATGGGCATTCCGTTTTAAACTGAATACCTTCGGTTTTCCAAAGAAACTGAAAACCACATAAGCCCCATGTCGCCCCACGTCCAATGGCCATCATCACCAGTGGCTCCGTCAGTGACGACAACCCCCCGACTGGCGATAGACACCCTTCACCAGTGTGACCTCCCCACTGTTGTCGGCGAAGATAAGAAAAAAAAAGGGTTTGCATTATATATATATATATATATATATATATATATATATATATATATATATATATATATATATATATATATATATATATATATATAGGCATCACCGATGTTGTCATCGCCACCGATAGTCAACCACAGAAACCGACGATGATGATCTGTTGATGGTGACCAGTCACCATCCGTCGGCGATTGTAATGGTCAGAAGCTAGTAAAAATAGAACCCCCCCTTTCTCCCCCTTTTTTTTATATCCACCATCAGTGGTGACCATTGCAGCTGACACTGACAATCGATTGACAGTGACCAATCACTGTCAGCCATCATCAACCGTCGACGGTTGCTGTGGTCGGAAGACTGCTGAAACAAGAAACTCATTTCCCTATTTCTGCAGTGATCGCCGGCTGCTTTCGACAGACGGTCTTGGATATTGTCGATGATAGCATTCCATTGTCGACATCTACTACCCTCCACCGGTGACATCATCTGCCTAGAGGTCGGCGGTTGCAGTGGTCGGAAGATTATAGAAATAGAAAACTTGTTTTCGTGTTTCTGCAGTGACCGCCGACATCTTGCAGTAGCCGGTCCTAGATTCCGCCAGCAACAACAACTCAATGCCAACGATGATTTGCAAAAACAGGAAACCTCTCGGTGTCCCACTACCGACGACGATGTGCACCCTTATCCCTGCTAACAACAAGTTGGTTGTGTCCCTGAGTAAGAGGGGGTCATTGTAGGAAAACAGAATTCGGGAGCTCTAAAAAAAATTATGGCAAAAAATAGGATTTTGGTGAGTGCCGCAAGAATGCTGGTGCACCTACACGCGCAACAAAATGCAAGGTGTGGGGCCCATAACCCAATGTTGGTGTTCTTCAAAACAAAACAAAAATGTAAAAGCAAGAATACATATCGGTAGACGCCATAAATGAAATGAGCATATGCGGGTACTCAACATTCTCCTCAACCTATCGATGCCCACAATGAGCCCAGGCCGTCAAGTCGATGGTGAGCAAGACCTTGAACACAAATAAGAGAAAGATGACACCCCTTGGTTGTTCTCATCAAGCAACTAGGTTCCTTCTTATAGATTTCTGAGAGAAGCTTGCAGTGAGAGGTTATCACAATCAGTGGTTATTCTGCATGGGCAGTTGCAATATCTGCCCTATAACTCCCATGAGTCGTGATATCCCAAAATGTAACCATGTCAAACCGGGTCACATCAGGTTGGATACGATCTATATTCCAACATTCTACAACTTTTTTTTTTTGTGGATTTGTAGAAGATAACATTAGCTCCAAAGTAGTTTGAATCCTCAAAGTGACATGAAAATAGCGAGTCAATTGGGTAAGGATGTCAATTATTCAAATTTGGATTGGATATCTGACCAAATCCATATTTATTTATCCAGTTTTGGTAAAAAAAAAACTGGCATCTAATTAAAATTGCATTCGGATTTGTTTTAAAGCTATACAACCAAATCCAAATCCAAGTCTAATCGAATCTGGATCTGACTAAAATCCGAATCTGACAATTTATTTCCGGACACAAATTCTTCAAAATAACTATTAACTCTATCAGGATCCTGTTTGGATTTGAATATCTGATTATATTCATATTCAAATTGGATTCAAATCGGTGCTTTAAGTTGAATCTTATACGTTTTCCTCTTGGAAGGAAAGTTGGGTCTGTGTCTATTCACGTTTAGTTTGACTTGTCTGAAAATTTCACCTTTTACCTAGGAACCTTGATTTTGTTTTTTTTTACCGGTTTCTGCATAACGATATATTTTGGATCCCGATTCAAATTTCCATTTTTATTTTGGATCCCAATTCAAACTTAGATTGTCAAATCTTATTTGATCATACTTGGATTCGAATCTGCACCACAAAATTCAGATTCAAATTCGGATCAAGCATGATCTAATCTGTATCCGATCCAGTTGCACCACAAATTCGTGTTGTATCCTTCCTCTACGAGAGAGAGAGAGAGAGAGAGAGAGAGAGAGAGAGAGAGAGAGAGAGATCAAGGATTGGAATTTGGAGGCTTGATTTAAGCATCAATGCACACGAAGACACGACGTGACGTGGATTTACACAATAAAATGACCAAAACCCCCCTTCGAACACGAAGCATCATCAGCCTTGCCACTGGACGTCTTCGAGTCTTGTCTCGTTCCCCATATGAGGGAAAAAAGGAATAAAGGTTGAGTGAGGTGAGTGCCGGGCGGCGGATTTTGTCCTGCATGGGACCCACATTTTTCAGGTGGTGCGGGTCCCTTCAGAATCCGACGTGGCGGCATCACGGTAGAGAGCGAAGGAGGAGTGCCCGACCGCAAGCATCTTGATGACGAGTGATTGACGGGTCCCCCTTCCCCCATCGGGACCGGTTTTGGACCAACTTTTTCAATTGTTTTGCACCGGACACCAAATCTCTCAAATTTCTTTTGGATGAAAGATTGGGCATGGGGGCCTTGATCCACAATTAAGGGTATCAATGTGTCCGGCCCCACCAATACCAAACCCGATTTGGTATTAAATACAAAGATCCAATTAAAATTCAGGTCAGACACAAATGGTTCGATTAATATATGGAGCCGGGTATGATTTATGAAATTTCATACCAGATCCAAGCACGACCGATTAAGGTCCATAATTTTTTAACGTAAAAATACTAAAACTATTATTTTATTAGGTATAGGTTATGTAAGTTGTTTTGATATCTCAACTTGGGATTTTAGATCCTACTCATACCAAACCCTATAAGATCAAGATTTGGTATTAATTAAATACAAATATCCTATTAGAATTCGGGTCAGACACAAAGGGTTCGATTAATATATGAAGCCGGTATGATTTATAAAATTTCATACTAGAGCCAAGTACGACCCAGGTTCTGATTAAGATCTATAATTTTTAAACATAAAAATATTATTTTATTAGGTATTAGTTGTGTAAGTTGTTTTGATATCCCACCTTGGGATTTTATTGATGCAAGTTTTTTAATTGAATCAGACTTCATTCAAGCTTCCGGTTGGTTATAAAACCCTTAAGGTCCCCCTGCCCACCATGAAGTACACCTAGCTTTGACCTTGTGACGTTCCCTCAACTTAGTGACATTCACAAGTCACCCATACCAGGTGACGGGAGCCCTTACGGGCTGAATTATTTTTTGTATAATGAAAAAACATGATTTTATACCAACGAGGGGCTCCACTTGTCTAGTAGGAGTAGCCAGTGCACGTCACCTTGTGTTGGGACTTTGCTTATGAACCTTGAATATTTACAAAAATTGTATTTTAAGTCCTTAAATGGCTAACTTGTTGCAATATGACGATCCAAGAACTAGATCCTACAAAACCAAGTATATAGATTACAAGTATAAGGTTAAGTTTCAAAAGAAAATATTGGGATATATATATATATATATATATATATATATATATATATATATATATATATATATATATATATATATATATAGAGAGAGAGAGAGAGAGAGAGAGAGAGAGAGAGAGAGAGAGAGCTGCCTACTGCAGCCTACATACAAGGATTGCGATGAATGGCCAAGGTGTATTGCGCACATGCAAAACATGTCTTTAACAGCAGTCATGCCTGCGGCGAACCTTCCTTCCAAAATCTAATCGTATAGATGTGGTCTTCATAGTTAAAAACATATGATTAAACTCTTGGATCAAAGTTTTTCGATATGTAGGTAAGATTTTATAAGATTTTATAACATATAAAACTTTACAAATTTTAGAACCATGGATTTTTGGATGTTTATAAAATCTTATTTACACATCAAAAAAAGTTTGATTCATATGTTTTCAAGTTCAACCATAGAGATCACATTCATATGATAAGATTTGCCAAAAAACATATCTACACATTTTAAAAGGCAGGACTGAGGTTGGTCCATTTAGTAGGTGAACCATGTATATAGTAATGGGTAGGTGCAAAATGATGCGTGCTAAATGAGTTTTCAGGTTTTTTTGTTTTATTTTTAAATTCTGACCATGCAGATGTGATCTATGTAATTGATTTTATAGGGATCAGCTCTTGAAGTGTTCAATTCCGACACATTTGTAAAATTTTGAGGCTCTAAATATCATTTTTTTCATCAAAAACACATGATCCAGGTGTGGATTCCTTGCAAGTAGACCATGGCCAACATATTTATGGGGTCGAAACTGCAAGAAAAACACTAGAAGGGCAGAAAAACCCATTTAGCACGGATCATTTAACACATCAATTTCTCACCTATCCATTTCTCTCACTTATATATATATATATATATATATATATATATATATATATATATATATATATATATATATATATATATATATACACGCACACGAGTATAACAAAGGAAGAGAAGCATGACACACAACACACACTATTTTAAAATGGTTTCTATATGAAAGATCCTACATCCACAATAGCCCTTACCTCAACTCTCACAACTTGAGTGAGCTCATGCATTGATTTATTTATAGGGAATACACAAGTGGACTCCTTTCTTATTCAACGTGAGGACTTCTTGAAGGTGATCTACTTTTTTATCTTGGATTTCTGTTTTGTTGAACTACTAGGTGGAGTGAACTTTTTTTTTGATTGGGATGAACGTTGAGTTTGAATCGTAGAGCTTGGAAGCATGGAACAAGAAGCGCTTTAGCAAGAACATCAACAAGTTGGTCTAATAAAGGGACATGTGATTTGCAACATCAACAAGTTGGTTGGCATAAAGATTTGTGGCAAAAATGTTGACTTCTGTACTGGAACAGGCCACAACATGTTTTTTTGAGCTCCAAGAGATAATGTTATGACCAAGAAAGACTCCATCGCTAGATGTGGATTTCCTATCATGAGGTGAATCAACCTAGTCAGCATCCAAGAAAATGGTGAGAGAGATCGATGTGGGCAATTGTAGCAGTAACTCAAAATGAATTGCCTCGTTGAGATAAAATAGATTATACTTTACATCACTTTAGTGATCAAGGATGGATAGATGCACATACTGACAGACTCAATGGATCGAAAAGGCAAGGTCAGGGCGAGTGAGGGTCACATATTGGAGAGCACCCACCACAATGCGATAGAGAGTGAGATCATGAAAGGCCCATCAGACATTAGACGCATAGAGGAAGCCATGAGGTGCTTATTGGCTTAACACCAAGCATAGTTGTACAATGTAAAATGTCAAGAATATACTTGCACTAGAAAAGTAAGAGACCTTTTGCACTGTGAACAACTTTTATGCCCAAGAAATAATGTAAGGGACCAAGATCCTTCAAGGCAAAACTTTGACTAAGTCACTTAAAGAAAAAACAAACAGACAATGAAGGGTTTTCTATGACAAGATTATCATTAACATACACCAAGATATATATAATTAGTTGAGGTTTACATGAAATGAAGAGAGATACATATGTCTTAGATTCCATGAAACCATTGGCAAAAAGAACATTACTGAGATATTGATACCATGATTGGGAGGTCTTTTTGAGGTCGTAAAGAGCTCCATTGAGCTTACACGTACATGTTGAGAAAAATAAGGATCACTAAACCCAAGTGGTTGCTCCACATAAACCTCTTTATTAATGAACCCATGAAAAAAAGCATTGTGAACATCAAGTTGGTGAACGGGCCACTGATGACTAAAAGCTAAAGCAAGAATAACTCGAATAGTAGAAGGTTTGACAATAAAACTAAATGTTTTAAAATAATCAATGACTTCTACTTAATAAAAACCTTTAGCAATGAGACAAACTTTATATTGCTCAAGAGAACCATTAACCTTCCTTTTAATACGATAAATTCATTTGCATCCAATAAGATTATGTAAAGAAGCAGGAGGGACAAGGGTCCAAGTGTCATTCTTAAGTAAGGTTGAGAATTTGGTATACATGGCATCACACCAGTGGGATTGAGATTGAACTTGTTTAAAGATAGTAAGTTCAATATTGGTGAATGATACAAACAGGAGGGCAATTGGTAAGGGATGCTTGATGGCTTGGAAAAGTCGGGGCTTAAGGGTGCCATCTTGGGCACAGGTGATCATTGAGTGTGTTTGAGGAGGAGGGGGTAGAGATGGTAAACTCCATGAATTTTTAATATTTTTATGAGGAATAAAATAAAATTTAATATTAAAATATTATTTAAACTTAAGATGAGTGATAATTGTAATTCGAGCCCTGATTTGGATTGGAATTAATCTTAAACTGGGAATTTATTTTGAATTGGGTTTTGATTTTTAAATAGATTTAATCTGGATTTAAATTAAAATTAATTAGAATTAAATTTGAGTTTCAATTTAGTCAGGATTTAAATTGAGTGTGCTTTTCAATTTGGAGTCTCATTGAAGTTTGATTTCAATTTCTAGAATTTAAATTTAGATTTGAATTTAATTTGGATCTAATAAATGGATCATGGATATTCTAATTGAATTTAGATTTGATTCAAATTTTTACTTAAACTATAATTAAACTAAATGTCAATTCAAAATTTGAATTATACAATAGTTTGAATCCTTGTGAAATTGAATTTAAAATCTAAATTGAATTTAGATATAATACCTAAGTTTTTTAGAGTATTTTTAATGAATAAAATAATATTAATGATCATTCTTATGTGAAGAAAGTGTAAAAAAGAAAATTTTTTCTAAATCCAATTTTAAGAGACATTTTATGAAGAATTAAAGTTAATTTTAGTTTGATTTTAGAGAAATTCACATTCAAAATTGAATTTATGAAACATAATTTTTTTGTGGAATGATTGACAAATTTCGTCAAAATAAAGTAAAAAAGGATTTCAGATGAATTTAGGTTTAATTTGATATTATGTAATTTCATCAAATTAGAATTGAGTTTATATATATTTGAAATCCATAATCTAAAATAATATAAATTATTAAATATAAATTTTATAGAATAAAAAACTTTAATTAACTATGTTTAATAAAATGATAGAGATCCATAGGGTGGGGCATCCCCTTATGTGGGCCCATCCTATGTGGCACCTCATGTTAGAATTAAATTTAAATGTTGTAAGTTAAAAACTCTAAAAATTGATATTTTAAAAGTTTTCTAAAAATGAAACAAGCAAAGAGAGAAAAAAATATAGAAGTCAGAACTTGCCAAATAAGTGGTGTAATAGTGTTAGATTAAGTGGTTTTGGAATTTAAAAAGTTCAAACTGGAAATTTAGAAATTAGGAAGGTTTGAAAACAAGAAGAAAAAAATTATATAAAGGAACCAAAGAGGGGCTCTATTGAGATTTTCTAAAGTTTTGCCTATTTTCTCCCTCTCCTCTTTTCTTTCTCATTCTCTCTCTTTTCTCAGTTTTCCCTCTTGCTTCTCTCCTTCCTCCAATGAGTGTAGGAGGTCTGAACCTCCATTAGAGAGTGACTGATCAAGGGGTTGTAGCCACACAAAAAGGAGTTGTGCATATCGAGTTATCAAAATGGTCGTTTCAACGTTTGTACCTACAAATTTTGACAAAATAAGGTAGGCTATTCCATACTCGTAGATTGAAGCTCGTATGCAAGAACATATTCTGAGGTAGTATAGGCTTGAAATCATACATCAAGTGACACACATAAATTACCAGTATCGATTTTAACATATTAAGCATTTGATCGGTCTTTAAAATTGATGACCGAATTCATGTACTGATTCAAGTAGGAATCAATCATTAATACAGTTCGATAAGACATTGTATACATATGATGTACATATACATATATATTGATATGTATATGTATATGTGTATAAGAGCATGGAGTTTTCAAAAAAATAAAATATGGGTTTTTAATGCACTATGAAATTTAATCGGGTAAATCAGGCATAGCCAATTGGTCAAATTGATCATACAAGGGATCACTATATGATTTTCTCATAGATAAGTTCTGATCAACCTAAAACCAACTCGACTAGACCTCATGGGGCTAGGTTGGTTCACTTACTAACAAATATATATATATATATATATATATATATATATATATATATATATATATATATATATATATATATATATATATATATATATATATATGTTAAAGTCTATGTGTAGTGTAGATTTACCAAAAAATGTTTCTGAGAAAATCGTTTTTGGGTTAACAGATCACTTGTTCATCTATGTGGTTGTGTGTGTGTATGACTGTCATAGTCATACTCACATGCTGATGGTGTGTGGATTTAGTACATGTATGGATTGTACAGTCAACCATGGAGATAAACCATGACAATGATGCGAAGTTAGAAAAGTGTTTAAAAAATAATTTCTTCGAAAAATGTTTTTGAAATCATGAATGTAGTTTTGCAAACCTTCACTCTCAGGTGTATCAGATCCATCATTGTCATCTACAATGACGTTGTGAAACTAATATGCTTATGAGTATGCATGCATTCAGTCTGTCATGACTGATAAAAAATATATATATGAGAAAGAACAATTCATGATGTTTGTTTTTGAAAACCAAACCAGTTTATGAAAAAACATACACATGATTTTCGTTTCAAAACCATTGGTGACCTTGAATAAATCAAAATTGGGGTTTTGTTTAAACCCAACCCATAAAAGAAAAAAATCCAAAAAATTACATCATTTTTACTTTAAAAAATTAGTGAAAAAAATTATGAAACATGTGCTAGTCATTTGAACCGAATATGCATTCTCGACTGTGTGAAAGAATTGATATATGCTCAATAAATCGATCACATCTCTCCTTATCTAGAGAAGTTTTTATAAATAATTTGTAGAGTTGGAAAGCTGACAAAATTTTGCATATTCTGTGAAAGTTTGAGATTTGTTCTCAGACTGTGCACAAAACAGTGTTAGTCGGAACAATAAAGCATATACAAGACTAACTCAATCACATCTTTCTCGACTGAGAGAGTTTTTACGTACGATTTACGACATTGAAAAGCTGACAAAATTTTTCATATTCTGTGAAAGTTTAAGCTATGTTCTCAAACTGTGCACAAAGTTATGACAATCAGAACAATAGAGCAGATATAGGCCTAAGCGGGTCCTAAACTGACTATGGATCGATTAAGCAATGCATGAAATGAATGTATGATATGAGCCTATGTTTTTAAATGTTAAATAAATATATAGATACAACCTATAATGTTGTACTTATGCATATGCTAAGTGCCTAAAGGGGCATGACATAAAAAGATTCATTTCTATATATGCATGATTGATTGCACACTACTATTGAAGTGCATGTGTTATGCATTATATATTTATGTGATTGTGTATGGATGCATATAATTACTCATGATTAATGTCATCTTTGTTATTGAATTATGCATCCATGAGCTTAAATTAGAGGCTTGAATCTTAGATTAGATTCATTCTTTATGTACATGAATAAATAATATAATTAATGGATTAAAAGAATAATCATATGAACATTAATTCTATTGGGCTTATAATGAGAGGATTAACAATACTTTCGGCTTTATAGAATATGTTTTAAGCACGAAAGATTGCTCCTCCCTAGCTAGGAAGATAGAGAAAGGCCTCTACATTACCCACGACATGGTAGGTCACAAAACTCATAACTAGAAGTCTGATGCATCAAGATAGAAGTGTTGAAAACACTCTCTCAACTAGGTCGTCCCTTACCTAGGACTAGTAAAAGGTGCCTGACCATTGCAAAGCTATAAATTGTTTGAGTATACCTTCATGAGCCATAGTCTTGATATATGTATCGTTTGTGTAGTACTCATAGGGCTAAGAAGCGAAAACCTGAATTGTTTGTGCATTTAGTTAAGCATGACATGCATTATATAAAAAGAAAACCTAAATAAAGGTAGCTAAAGTCACTCATGCATAAAAGATCTCTTATCCTGCATGAGTAAGTGTATGCATGTTTATCTATTCATGCATAAGATTATAACTATTTATGAATGATATTCTCGTGTTGCACTGTGATGATGATATGCATACTCAAATCTGCTCATACATAAAATATTTGTTGGCTTCTAAAATATAACCTTGTTATGCAAGTGTTATAACATGTATACCTGAATTGAATGTCTATTTATTTTAATGGTTGAATGCACGATAGTATGTCTCATATACATTGGTTTTGGTTTATTGGTGTTGGTATTCCCTACCAGGCTTCATGAGTCTAACATGTTTTATGAGCTTTTTAGGTAAAGCATGATGTATAGTTGTGGAACAGATATGGGATGCTCAAGCGACATTGAGAGCTAGTCTTTTTTTTAAGATAATTTTGGAAAAACATTTATTGTTATTTTGGATTAAAAACACTGATATGAATTTTAAATTATTAGAATTAAATTAAATTTTAATAGTATATGATTATTCTCATTTTAATTCAGTTATAATGATTGTTCATACTGTAACCCACCTAGAATGTTTAACTCCCCCAAAAATGTCATTTTTGCTATTTTTAAAAGATTTTTTTTCTCAAAACTTTTTAGGTTGAATTTTTGGGGCATTATAGGGATAGTCAGAGTAGGTAATGATGTAGGGGCAGGTCTGACATCAACAAACAATGGAATGCCAAGTGCACAAGAGGGAGGAGTTGACGTGAGCTACACTCTTGAGGTAGAGTGTGGGTCTGAGGGATCCACATAGGGAGGTGGGGTTGCGATGAGTGGAACAAAAATTAGGTGAATCACTTGGCTAGGTTTAGGCATATGTGGCTAACTTTGAAAAGAAAAAGGATTCTTTGTCAAAAAAAATAATGATGAGAGATAATGACTTTTTGGTTAGTGAGATTTAGACATGGACATCCATGGTGAGTAGGACTATACCCTAAAATTATGTCATGAAGACTTATAATCTAATTTGTGGACTCGATAATGTTGAGGCAAAGATAACAAGCACATCTAAAAATTCTTAAAAATATGTAAGTTGATACTTGTTTGAAAAGGACTTCAAGAGGGGACTTGAGTTTTAGGTTAGGGGCAATTAAGCAGTTAATCAAATAAACTAAGCTAGAAAATACATAAGGCCAAAACTGGGTTGGAATATGGGCACGAGCCATGAGGGAGAGACTAGTTTTGACAATACAATGTCCAATCCTAGATATTTTAAAAAATGGATCGAGGGCCTTGAATTCTTTGCCACCATTAGTTTGCAAAAACTTGATTTTTATTCTAACAGCATTTTCAACCTATGCCTACATTTTTTGAAATATAGTGGTTACATCAGATTTATTTTTTATAAAAAATATCTAAGTAAATCAAGAATAACTATCTACAAAATTAACATAACCAAGGTAGGTCACTACACATCAACAAATATCAACTCTAAGGGTTTAGAAATCTTATGCAAAGAAGTTTCTGGTCTTTATTTTTTAATAAGCATCACCAACTTTAAAATGAACTTAATTAATAAAAGGAAAACAAAACTTAGAAATAACTTGCTGGAAGATTTTTTATATAGGGTGACCTAGTTGATAATTCCACTGTGATGTAGTAGTTTTGTCTCCAACATACGCCTCCTTACTGGGATTAAGGTGGACATGGTATAAACTATTCTTAGTCGTTCTTCATAGAATTCCTTTCCCCGTTACTGAATCCTTAAAACAACATCGAGATGAGTAAAACTCAAAAACAACAATGTTATCTTAAGTAAATCTCTTAACATAAAATAGTTGTTTCCTTATTTGAGGAACATGCAATATATCTCGTAAAACAAATTTAGTTTCAACATTAGATGAAATAGAATCACCAATATAAGAAATATGCAAACATGTCCCATTACCAAATTTAATTGTATCACTACCTTGATAGTCAAAATGGAGCGATTATGAGTTCAAATCTAGTATCATATGATGAGAGGCGTCTGAATATGAAAACTAGCCATCATTTGAGTAGCTTGATGTGGATGCATGGTAGTTCATGGGCGTTCACTTAAAAAGAAGATCTCTTTGAAACTGATGACATTGGTGGGTGGTATGGTTTAATTTTTTGCAATACTGGCAGGTAACACATGACATATTTTGATTATTGAAGAATTGTCCCCCTTGGCACCTATGACCTCCACCTCTAAACTGTCCTAAATACTGAAAATTTTTACCTTGTCCTCGGCTAAAGTTATTGAAATTATTATTTGTCCATTGATTAAAATTTTCTTCTAGCATGACATCATGACTAAATATTGCAGACTCAGCTATATGCTCTTCCTCTGATAGAAGTAGGCTATGAAGTTTATTTATTGATACAGGATCTGAACGGATCTGAACGGGTAGACATGAATACTCTTAAGGCTACATACTCTATAGGAAGAGCCCATAAAATAAATAACACAAGATTCTCATAAATGACATGTTTGCTTGTCATTGTCAATTAGTGAGTGATGGATTTGGTCTTTTATAATAACTCATCAATGCTTTTCTCTTTCTTTTTAAGTGTATGCAGTTGATCTTTTAACTGTAATACTCTAGATCAAGAGTGGGCAACATAGATCTCTTTCAGGATTAGGAATTTATTTTTTTTCTTCCATAATAAACCTGACTGGGCATAGATTTGATCCATCAATAAATCCATATAAATCATATGAGAACAATAGTGGAATGAATTGGAATTTTTACAACAAATAATTGTTCATGGACAACTTGGTACTCAAAAAATACTACCAAGTAGTTAAAGTAGAACTTAGCTCGTTATTCACACTTGAAGATGATGACATCCAAATTAGAGCTATGATACCATAAACGAGTATAATGAAGAAGAGGAGCACGACACACAAGCACATAAAACATGTCTTTAATGTGGTTCAGATCTAAAGGGTCCTACGTCCACGATAGCCCTCACCTCAACTCTCACAACTTTGAGGGAGCTCCTGCATTGATTTACTTATAGGGAATACATGGATGGCCTTTCAGGCCCACACATTTATATAGAACTCTCTCTCTATACATCTTAGGGGTAGAGTCCTTAGCGGACTCTCCTTCAACATGTTGACTCCTTCATTATTAAACATGAGTACTACTTCTTTAAGGTGATCACCTTTTTTTATATTGAATTTATGTTTTATTGTTCTTGGTGGAGTGAACTCCATTTTGATTGGGTACTCTAATAATATATATATATATATATATATATATATTGTAATGGGTACATGTTAAATGAGTTTTTCTACTCTTTTAGTGTTTTTTCATAATTTCGACCCCATAAATGTGTTGGGCATGGTAAGTCTACAAGGAATCCACACCTGGATCATGTGTTTTCGATGAAGAAAATGATATTTGAAACCTTGAAATTTTATAAAGATTTTGGACCGAGATTTTTTGAATATTATAAAAACCCACCCATGTGTCAGAATCAAAAACTTCAAGAGCTGATCCATATAAAATCAAGTACATAGATCACATCTGTATGGTCAAAATTTAAAAACAAAATAAAATAAAAACATGAAAAATTAATTTAGCATGTACCCATTACTATATATCTATCTATCTATCTATCTATCTATCTATCTATATATATATATATATATATATATATATATATATATATATATATAGAGAGAGAGAGAGAGAGAGAGAGAGAGAGAGAGAGAGAGAGAGAGAGATGTATGCATTTGTGGACACCTATGTCAACAACGTCTCTTTCGACCAATTCGGCCTTATAGATATGTTCATAATTTATTTGCTACGGATCACACTTTTGATCAAGTATTTTTATGTAAAATTCTGATTTTGTAAGTCATAAAATATTGGTATATTGTGGGCTTTTGATTTTTTATTGCCATAAAAAAACTCCCTACGCATGGTAGCCACTTAATCCGAAACAAATCTTTTACTAGACAAACTACATAGATCACATTTGTAGGACTTTTTGGACATCCAATTAATTCATTGGAAGGTCTAGGTGCACAAAAGTGCATGTCCAAACCTATTGTACTCTCTCTCTCTTTATATATATATATATATATATATATATATATATATATATATATATATATATATATATATATATATATATATATATATATATATATATATATATATATATATATATATATATATATATATATATATGAAAATCGAAATATGTAAACAAACAAAATATGTAAGCTAGTATGAAGCAAGATTTTCATAGGGTTTTTTGCAAATCTAATCCTGTAGATGCATTGGGCGCGGTCCATTTGCTTGGAATTGACTATTGGATAATGATTAAGAAATATGATCTTGTATGCTTGAATATTTACGAAAATTTTGAGCCATTGATTTTCAAGCCTTAAAAGATTCATCTTATACCTCATAATCAGATGATCTAAGAGTCTTTTTCTATAAAACCAAGCATGTAGATCGCATCCGTATAGTGAAATTTTAAAAAATAATAAAAACCTATAAAAATTTTGGTGCATTTAGATATTTTGCTGGTTTATATATTCTATTTACCCTATATATATGTTTATATATAATATATATATATATAGGGTAACTAAAATATGTTTACTGGTATGAACCAATATTTTCATATATATATTTTTTTACTTTTACCATATGGATGTGATCTAGATGCTTGGTTTTATACAAGCAGACTCTTGGATAACAATCTGATTACGATATATAATAAGGATTTTTTAAGTGTTGAAAATCAATAGCTTAAAATTTTCATAAATATTCAACCATAAAAATCACATTTTTTTATCCCATTATGTTGATCCAACAACCAGTTCCTGGCAAATGGACCACTCCGAATACATCTGCAGGGTTAGATTTACAAAAAAACTATGAAAAACTAAATTCATACCAAAAACCATATTTGGTTGGTAAACGTATTCCAGTTTTCCTATATATATATATGTATCGGAAGACTGGAATGTGGTTCTAAACCATAATATCGCATGGTGATGCGCTCTTTTAGGAGTGGATCAAACTAAGCACCAAATAATTGACCCAATCGTACACGTGTTTCACATGTTTTTTTATTATATCACCTATATGTCATAAGAGTCGCTTCTATTATAGTGAAAAATCAACTGCTTACAATTTGTTGAAATATAATGGTTTAAAATGATATGACCTAACAAGATCATGTGAGAGAGAGAGAGAGAGAGAGAGTTCTAAACCTACTTTTTCAGAAAACCGGATCACTATGCCCATTGAGCATTCATTTTAGAAGCCATACTATGTGGGGGACATGTCATTTTGCAGACAGGGACCGCCTAACATGGACAATTGTGAAGTCCATGTTTATGTAAATGCATGTCACCAGACTGAGCGTTTGGGTGAAAGGACACAATCATCCTTCGTTACGTGCCTGTTAGATTCACCATCCCATTGGTGGTCAAACCCCCCCCAACTTTGTTGCAGTCTTGCAGCGTGAGAAGCATAAATTCGTTTAAGATAACTACGTTTTATGCAATCTTTCTCGGTAGGTGTGCTCCCCCCCCTTTTTATGTTGAGCTTTGGAAGACTCAAAATACCACCAAGAACGGATCGGGTCCTAAGAATTGGATGGGGTCCTATATCATGGTTGAGTGCTTGCAACCAATATGACTGCAATTTGCTGAACACAACTCATGGATAGCTGTCATCTGCCAGATGAACGCATGGACTGCATGGCTTTCCTGGTTGAAGAGAGACAAGGATCCAATAATCGTCGATGAATGTCATAGCTACCGACCAATCACTTGGCAGCAGCATCTGTGTAGGTCCCACAGTGCTCAATCAAGCCCCCACGCTATGGTAAATGAACCGAACAGCTTATGACTTAACTCGGCTCGGCTCGGCTCGGCTCATCACGAACTCGTTCATGATCATTGACAAACGTCATAAGCAATGTCATAGCTACCAATCACTTAGGCAGCAACATCTATGTGGTCCCCACAGTAACTCAATCAAGCCCCCACGCTATGGTAAATGAACCGAACAGCTTATGACTTAACTCGGCTCGGCTCGGCTCGGCTCATCACGAACTCGTTCATGATCATTGACAAACGTCATAAGCAATGTCATAGCTACCAATCACTTAGGCAGCAACATCTATGTGGTCCCCACAGTAACTCAATCAAGCCCCCTGCGCCATTGGTGCTGTAATTTATGAGATTAATTGCTCATATTAGGACATCCTAACTGCAGAACCCGATCCACTCAATTTCTTGAGCATCAAGTGCTTCACTTTTGAGTACAATAAAAATGCTGGCAAAACAAGTATCAGCCATCTGTGTCCCTATAACTATGTTTCTATTGCACCTGAGAGGAGAGGTACACTTGTCAAGTGATGCCTTGGCTAGAACATACAAGTTGCTCAATCTTGACAAACTTATAATCTCTGCAATTTCCATATATTTTGCATCTGAAAGCTGTCCTACACTGCAGAAGTTGATTGGTTCATCAAATATAACCAATTAGGTGTAGGCAATGGGCTGGCAGTCCGGTGAGCCAAGCCAATCTGGTCTATCATGGGTCGGGTTTGGATCAAGGTTTTAGGCCCTAACCCATTAGCTACTGGACCTAAACCTAGCTCACTATATACATGGGGTAGGCTCGGTTCGACCCACGGGCTACTGGGCCGACCTGATGGACGTGAGCTACCTAATTAATTTTTAGTAGCTGATTGTATAGTAATTTGGTAACTATTACTATTTACATAATTAGTTGGATTGATTATAAGGAAAACAAAAAGATAATTAGATAGGTACATTAATCTTTCATTTAATTCATTGGTTTCGGTATTATAGGAATTAATTTCTGAACTTTATTAAAAAATAAGTTACAAATGGGTTTAGGCTGAGCTAGACCGACCTGCTGAACATTGACCATTGGGTCAATGGGCTGCTCTTCAAACTTGAGCTTGTTAAGAATCGAGCCAAAACTCATTCCATTAATAAACAGGCCGGGCCGTCTCCGGTGTGGGCCACACTTAAAGTCCAATAGACAGAGCACTAAACGGGCATGAGCTGGGCTCGGCCGGCCCGATGCCTACCCCTATACCCAATGTTGCCAAATGCATGCTTAAAACAAGCCTAACTGTTAGCTAATTGTTCTCAAAACAATTTTTAGTAACTTTAAGGTTGTGTTTGGGAGGATGACATCGAAGGGAACGAAAGGGTGTCAGAAGCAGTTACAGGCTGAGCATTCACAAAGTATTTGCCTGTTTTTTGGAAGAATGGATTTGAGGGAGTCGTAAGAATCGATCAGATAAGAATCAGGAGCTCCCAAATCCCTGATTTCATTAGTTTCATTTCCTTTATGAAGAGGTATTTACTATTTATAACTCATTTAAAAGGGATTCTAGTGTTAGGTGTGCAAATGTCTTTATGAAAAGGTGCCACATATCCACATGAACAAAAATTGCTCCAACTCCCTTAATTGAGTTCCTAGCGCTTCCAAGCTCCCAAACGAAGAAAACAAAATCCACATTTTCCTTCAAAATCAATTCTCTTGAATTCCTGTAATTTGATTTTCCTCAACTCCATTTATAACCTTCTAAATACCTCCTCCTAAACACAGCCTTAAAATATTTTGAAACTATTCCTTTTTCTTTTGGGATTGTATCGGTTTATAAAATCTCCGAATAAAGTCACGATATTTAAAAAAAATCAACAATATTTTTTTTGGTGACCAAGTTGTCCAGGTACGGAAGTTCCTAATGTATTTTTCTTTTTATTTTGAATAATATTCTGAATATTTTTCCTTCAGAAAAAAAAATTCTCCACGGAAGTGGGTAATCTCCGGGTGGGGTCACCGGCACCCAAGCCCTTACAGAGCCCACCAGTGAAAGGCAATATCGCACCCAGTGAGAGTTCAAGATTGAGCGGTATTTGTGACTGGTTTTTTCACCCATGAGCACGCAAATTACTGAGGTTGGTTATCAAAAGAAAAAGAAAAAACACCTCTAGAACTTGAAATCTGGCTCATTATCTATCTTTCAATTGCACAACCACATAATACAGATATATCCCTGAGGATATGTTGTAAATTCCGAAGCAACGTCACTCTGAACAAAAGCAGGAAGATTGTAGGAGAATTAATGTACTGTGTGGGTGCATGCTGGTACTAAAAAGAAAGAGAGGACAGTTTCGAAATTGTTCGGTTTTCATGGGCAACGTGGTGCACAATAGCACAGACCATGACAACCGACCGGATCAATCAAGAGAAGACCAAGGTGGCCCCCTCCTCTCACTCCACCAACACCCACCTTTTCCTTTTTTTTTTGTATTATTATTTCATGTGTAGACTGCAAAACAAATTTATATTAATGGTTAGGGTTTCTATGGAGGAGGAGGCTTCTTTATCTTCTTTTTTCAATCTCTCCACTTTCCATGCATAAGCCCACTCGCCCTTTTTTTGCGCGAACACTGCACTCTCTCAGAAGCTTAATGTAGAAGTAATTCCAATATTCTTCTCCCCACCCACCCAAAGAAAACTTCTCTCTCTCAGTATCTATCACTGCATCTGCAACTCTTTCAATATTATTCTGCTGATTAGCTTCTCCACCAACAACAAACAAGAGGGGAGAAAGGAAGGGGAAAAAGAAGGAAAAGGAAGGAAAAAGAGAGGAAAGAGAAGCCAAAACGATGGTATTTACAGGAATTCCGGTTTTTTTAGATTCATCCAACTGGCAGCAGGTAAGAAATTCTATGCCTTCTTTGAGAAGGATTTTTAAAAAGGAAAAACGATACCCTTTTTGCTCTCTTGTTGAATATACTACTGGTCTTTACGTCTTATCTGAATGTTCTCTATCAAATTTTTCATCAGGATCAGATAGGAGGAGGTAGTGGTTCTGCTGCTGGTAGAGGTGGTGGTGTTGTGGCTGCTGCTGATGGTAGTGGTGGATCGTCAGCTGCAGATAACCCGACGATTCCGATGCTTCATCCTCCTCCTCCAGAGCTGATTCCGACTACCGTCGGTGCCAGCTCTGGTGGGGCAACGAGGCCAGCCCTGATGGCTGATCGAGCCCGACTAGCTAAAGTTCAGCCACCGGATTCAGTCCTCAAATGCCCTAGATGTGAATCCACGAACACCAAATTCTGTTACTACAACAATTATAGCCTCTGCCAGCCACGACACTTTTGCAAGACTTGCCGCCGGTACTGGACTAAGGGTGGCTCCCTCCGGAACGTCCCCGTTGGTGGTGGATGCCGGAGGAACAAGAGGAACAAGAATAGCAGCAGCAACAACAGAAGCCGGTCTCAAGGGATTGAGAATAGCAGCGCCACCAGTTCTGGTGGTGCAACTGTGATTTCATCTGGTGAGATGATCGGAATCGATAACATTCAGCCTCACCCTTCAGTGCTTCCTTTTCTTCCGACTATTCATGGCTTTGCAGATTACAGTGGTGGCACCGGTATCGGATTGACCTTCCCAGGCCGGGATTTGGTGTCAGCCGGCATCGGGCACTCCTTAGGTCTAGATTTTATGACATCAAATGAGCAAGCGGAGAGCAGTAACCTTGGACAATGGAGGATGCAGCAGCATTTTCCGGCTACACCATTTGCACGAGCCGATGGATTAGTCAACATTGAGCCCCAGCTGTTGTTACCCTTTGATGGGGAAGGATTGATGGAGCAGCAGTATCTTGCCACAGGGGCTGCTCAGCTGAGGGCCAAACCACCAAGTCATTTGGGCAATGCTAATGCGTCCATTAAGATAGAAGATAATCAATCACAGAACCTAGCATATTGGAGTGGGAATGGATGGAGTGATTTTTCCAATTTCCCTTCGAGGACGAGCTCGCTCTTGTGATCGCAATATGATGGGTAAACTTTGATTTACTGAATTACACAACGTGACAGGAGCACTTGAAGTACTCTGAAAATTTATTCACAATGTAGTTTTATTCTACACATTAGGATGGATTTGTGTTAGGAGGCAATGTTGTTGAAACTAGAACTTTGTGGTATTTCAATTATTTAATTGTTGGGAGTGTAGAGTAGAGATGCATTTTTTTTTCTTTTTTGTGGTTGAACCTGGAAAAAACACAAGATCTGGGGAAGCTCAATATAAGCATGTAACAGGTTAGATGTTCTTTTTTTTCCTTGATTTCAAGTGTTGATTTTATATTTATAGTGAGTACTTTATTTTCTTTTATCTCCTTTGTAGGCAGCCATTGAATTTGTTGCATTGTGAAGCTCATTAGTATCTATATAGAACCGTTGTTTCAAATTAGTTTACAATGTGGGAAGGAATGTAGGGTTATAGAAAGATTTGTATATTGAAGAGGAGGGGGGAATGCAGTCATTGCTCGTTATATGAAAGCCTAAGCTCAAAAGTCCTCATCTATGATTCCACTTCAATTGTATAGAAGGAAGATATTATTGCATTAATCTGCATATCTGTTTTAGAGAGAGAGGGAGTGTTTACATCTGTATGCCTGTTTAAACTTTAAAGTTTATACACGTTTCTGTATAAAGATATTTGTTATGTGCTTCTCAATGTATGTATGAGAGAGAGAGAGAGAGAGAGAGAGAGAGAGAGAGAGAGAGAGAGAGAGAGAGAGAGAGAGAGAGAGAGCTGGATTTTTTCTGATTAAATTTGCACGTCTGTATTAAGGCGCTATCTTTGAACCACCTCCCGTGCATAAGGCTGGCGCAAGACTCTCATGATGTGATTGTATGTGTTTGTTCTGTATGTTACTCTGTGCATGTGTGTGTGTGTGTGTGAGAGAGAGAGAGAGAGAGAGAGAGAGAGAGAGAGAGAGAGAGAGAGCTGTATGATATCTAGGACATCTCTTTTTCCACCTGCAAAAATGCCAACGATGATGGCAAAAGTCGTTGGAATCAAAATCTTGAAATCCTGGCCTGAGGGTGAAATGTGTCTCACCTCACTTTCCTTCAAACTTTGGCTAATTTAGTTGCTCTGCTTTTTATTCTTCCATGTGACGGTTCCTGCTTTTCGCATTCCCCGAGGCAGATTAGTAGGGAGAGGGAATAAAGCAAAAAAGCAGCATCCCTCACTCTGCTGCTGCAGCAGCTGCTGCTGCGCTCTCTAGTGGTGGTGGCCGGTGGGTTGAGGTTCCTCCTACCCCACTTCTTCCATGAATAATCAACCAAAACATCAACTGCCACTAAGCTCTCACCATCTACAATCTCATACACCCATTCATTGATTTATTTGGAAATTGGAAACTAGCAGGAAAAATATTGATTGATCTACATGCTTTTCCAAACCATAGATTGTAATGACGATGTGTTGAGAGTCATATAATTAACGAATATATATGTGCGTGTGGAATCCAGTGAAAAATCATAGGTGCAAGTTATATCTACTCAATCTAACCTCATGGATGTGCAGCATGAATTGTTTGCTAAAGATTGTACCTTAAATCATGTTTTTTGATGTAAAATTAAGACTTTTGAGTCATGAAAATTTTGTACATTGTGGGGTCAGTTGATTTTTTAAGCCCTTGAAAAATCTACTTATATGTTGCAAACACACCATCCAAAACATATTTTATGCTAAACAAACTATGTAGACCACACCTGCAAGATGACGGATCCACGAAAAATTCAGAAAACAAAATGAATGTGAAAAAAAACGTCATTTGTTTAGTAGATTGAATATACAAATGATTCCTTAATTAACATCTTGTGACCGTTGTCTTATATTATGAGAGACACACTCATCTTTTTTTGAGAGAAGAGAGAGAGAGATTATCATTGAGAGATTATTAGAGGCAAATGAATTGCACCCACTGAATGTCGATATTGAAGGCTAGCTGAAGGCTGTTTTGGTAATCATCAAAGCAGGTCAAAAGATGACAAGGGTTAATGTAGATTCGGTTAGTGAAAAAAAAGAAAAGTTAAAAGAAGAAAAAGGAAAAGGAAAGAATCTTCTTCATGGTTAAACCAGTTATTGGGTGATCATCGATGAGAGTGATCTCAAGGAAATGAGTGCATGTTGTGTCGTTGTTGGTACGGCTGTCAAACTGGGTGCAGCCCAGAATTCTATGCTAAGGTTCGCACCTTCACGTGGTTCGGCGTGAACCCTTCCGACCCGACCCATCAGCTTTCTTTTTCCATGCACACACCTTTCCTCGTTTTTTGTGGAGAGAGAGATTCTCACTCTTGACCATGCATGAAACTTGTTGGTGCACATGCATGTCATCTCTGCGTGACGTTACAGTCAAGATTTGCACAAGAATATCGTGTTGGATTTTCTGAACCTCGTCCATCCATCTCATTGATGGATGATGTTGGTGTGGGACCAACCACATGTATAACCATCGATCCATGCTCCTCCTTTACAGTGGCATATTTTCTTTTTCTCATCTATGTCATTGGCAAACCAGCCATGTTGTAAGGTCCTGCCACTACAAGAAAACAGGTCTTTACCGGCCATAAACATGGCGACGGTAAGTTATTGTCTTCAATAATGCATTAATCCCAATGATAAAAAATATCATAGTAAAATGAGAAAGATGGTCGAGACTAGATATTACCAACAATATTATCATCACCTTTCAAATATGACGATAATTAATCGTTGCTATGCTATTGTTTGTATTCTTTTGATGTCGATAATTATCTTTGTCTACATGTTGCCAGTAGATTATAAATGATCAACATAATGACAACAATAATTATCATGTCAATATACAAATTATTGACAACGATATTTATCGTTGTTGATGTTAAACTTGTCCCTAATGTTATTAACAATGATAATTATCATCGCTAATAGTGTAACACCCTATTCCTATTGACGACGATAATTAGCGTTGCCATTGGTTTGACCTCAACGACAATATTTATCGTCATTGATGTTAAACTTATCCCTAATCTTAGTAACAAGGATAATGATTATCGTCCTTAGTGTAACTTAAACTTATCCCTAATCCTATTATCAACGATAGTTATCATCGCCAATATTGCAGTATCAACAACGATAAATATCATCTTGGAGGTTAAACTTATACCTAATCTTATTGATGATGATATTTATCATCGTTGATGTTAAACTTATCTCTACTCTTTTCGTGAGAGGTCTTCCCTGTCCTGAAAACCCTTTTCCGCCTTCTCCTCGCCCTCTGCCGCTGCACTCACCCCTATCTTTGCCGCTGCTGGACACCCGCCGCTCGCCCTCACCACTGTTCTCTTCTCTTTTGCTCATTTTTTTAGATTCTTAAAGATTAATTTGTGTGTAATTGGTGATTGGGATATACACAGAGACACATGTACCTAAAAACACCACTAGACTTGGATGATTGGGACCTAAATCTATAATTTGTTTTGAGTGTTCATGTTAATTCCTCCAGAGTGTATTCTATAAGACCAAGGTGAGCCTTTTCTGCGTGCATCATGTGATCTCTTTGTGAATTCGATAAGTTTTGTGTTTGTTTGAATGCAAATTATGAAGTTTCTTGTGTCGCTTGAATTTCTGTGTGAGTGCAGTATGGTAATTGTATGAATTATCATATTTGTTGCTACCATCATCATCACCAAGTGTTGTTTCACCTAGTGGGTTTTTTTGCAAGTCCCTTGATTCTTATGTAAAGTTGAGGCCTTGGGTTCCCTTTTGTTATTTTATTTCCTATTTTCCATTATGAGAAAGAAGTTGTATTGCATATAGTAGGGTAGTAATTTCTTGAGTTGCAATCAACGTTTACATGTATGCTTATGTTGATATATGTATTTGTATACAATAGATGAAAGATAGTCACACCTGAGTTTGTTATTCTTTTCTGTTTGAGAGGTCTTAATTAAGGTCTAAGGCTTGGCCTTTCTCTGCATTGAACTTTTCTGGTACAAAGTGTTTCTCTTCTTGTAGCATTGGTGGCTTTATCTGGTATGATATTAAGGAGGGTTTTCTATTCACTTTTTTTTGTAGCACTTTATTGTCTTAGTCAAAGCCGAGTTATGGAGATTTCGATTCACATGGTTTCCTAGTCTAGGGCAGAGGTCTTGTTATTGGATCTTGATTGGCTATGTTCTCTATTTTGTTTTTGATCTGCAATGACCTCTTGTAGTTGTGCTTGTGTTTAGTCATTTACACTTTCTTTTATTTTGTTTTGCTAATAATTGATTCTCTATTACTAAAAAAATCTTTGTTGTGCACAAGTGTGTGTGTGTGTCTGTGTGCTCGTTGTGCCTTTAGCTTACAAACAAATGTGTAAATTTGTCAATAAACTTGAACATACATGTCAACAAGGATCCTGATAAGTTGCTGATCTACTAACCATAATATTTCTTCCTCATATAAACATATACATAAATACACCTATACATACACATTTCTTCATTGTTCATTGCACAAAAGAAAAAGCATAGTTATTAGATTGAAAGTCTTGGAGTAAATATCACAAGCAATTGAGGAATTATAGGCTCAATTGGGACCCAAGTGTGGGTCTAGGTCCAAGCCTAGGTTGACTAGATTAGAAATAGGATTAGGTTATGTTTGGGTTTGATGGGTTTGAGAAATTATTTGCTTTATAGTGTTATTGCAATTCCAGACTAGCTAGCTAAACATTAGTTTATAGTGATTCAGTGCCAGATTGACCTGCTGATTGGGGGATAAAAACAAAAGCACTAGACTGACCTGCGATGTGGTTTATCCTTCTCTTATTCTTTTTGTCTTGTACTTATATGCAGTAATTAAGACATCTGATGTGGTTTTTATCTCATTCTTCAAACTCTTTTATAAGTATGGTAAATATTTTATTCAATATGTTGCCTCAAACTAGTGACTTAATTCATTTGTTTGATGCTTGTGTACTAGGGATTATTGAATGGATAAGAGATGAATTTTTTGTAGAGTTAAACACGGGCTTGAATACATAGACGAAGTTTGGGCATTTTGTAACCTAGCCCGTAATCACATGGATAGCCATGGTAGGATCAAGTATCCATGCGTGAAGTGTAAGAATCGATTATACTTGAAAGTAAATGTGGTAGACATTCATTTGATGGAACATGGGTTTTATCAAGAGCACAAAATGAAACTATCATGGTGAAGCAGAGGTACCGAGTGATGGGTACACACATGCAGAAAATGATGATGTGATCAGGGGCACTATGGACATTGATGATGAGGTGGATGAAATGTTGAATGGTGTTTATATGAGGACACACATGTCTTCTAACCTCGGCTAGTCTTCTACTACACCAGGTGCAACAACTAATAATAATGAAGAGAGATTATTTGATAAATTGTTGGACTTGTCTTGGTGTGAACTTTATCCATAATGTAAGAAGTTCTCAAAACTCTCTTTCGTCATTAGGCCACTTCATTTGAAGACACTTAACAATTGGAGTAACAAGTCATTTGATATATTTATTGACTTGTTAAGAGATGTGTTCCCTGCACGAGTCAATTTACCAAAGTTGTTTTATGAAACGAATAGGTAAAAAAAAGGCCTGGATTTTAGCTACGAGAAGATACCTATAAAAATGATTTTGTGTTATTTCGGAAGGAAAATGCTAATGCTGATGAGTGCTCGAAGTGCTGAACTTTAAGATGGTACTATGAAGAACATCGTGACCATAAACATAAGAGGTTACTTCAAAAGGTTTTGTGATACTTTCTGATCAAGCCCAGATTGAGATAGTTGTTTATGTCAAAAGATATTGCAAAGGTAATAAGGTGGCACAAGGAAAGACGTGTAGACGATGGGATTCACCTAAGGCATCCAGCTGATGCTATAGTTTGTAAAGAGTTTGACAAAGAACATAGCTCTTTTGTGGTGGATCCTCACAATGTATGACTTGGCCTGGCATGTAACACCCCAATTTTCTAAACCGAAATTTTAGAGAATTTTTTTTTAACCCCCTATATACGATTTTTAAGAACACAACCAAAACTCTTTTTTAAATATGGTTCAAGCTATAGGTGGGTTACAAATGTAAGACTAGAATAACTCAATCAAACGATAGTTTGCATTAAAATGAATCAAATACTAGTCTCAACCACTATCAGAGTTTACAGAACTTAAACAAATCAAATAATAACAAAATGTATCAGTCATCTTAAAAGCCTTAAAGAATTGTGACCCTCTTGGCGTCACCCTTACCCTACTATCATCATCCTCTAGCTTACTCATTACCTGAAATATTATAAGTAGAGGCATAAGTCAATAGCCTCAATAGGTAATCACCAAAACATGTGAACACAAATATTCCACTCACAGAAATAATATCATCTAAATCATGCAACATAATATATTTGAACTAAGCATAATCTATATCTACATAATTAATCATGTTTTCATTCATATTACAAAATAAACATGCTACAATACATCATGCCAATGAAAAAACAATTTATGCATAAACTAAAATATTTCAATGATTCCATTCTGATTTCTTATGTTTCACTTTTCCTCCCGCCCGAAGGTACACTCCCAAGTTCCTAACTTTGATTCAACCAATCCAATGAGAGGTTTATTATGCCATGTATTTTATTAACCTCATTGAATTAAAGAATCTGCAACCTCACACCAAGGTTTCACTAGAGCAGTCAATTATCGAGAGAAACTCTTAGTGGTCCAACGCGAAATCGATTCCTACTTTGTAAAAATTTTGGATATACCACTTAGGACACCTGGTAGTTCGAGCTCCCTACGACTAGAGACTGAGGACCAGGGAGATACCGTTGCCCTCTAAAACCAAACAACGGTCAACCAATCGTGTGTACCCCCACTATCTCCAAAAGTGGTCTATGATCTAAAGGACCTGATTTGAATGGGTCATGGGTGTTATTTAATTATTAGGCTCATCAACTAAACTATATATGGTCAAAACACACATACACGAGCTCATAAGACCAATCTCCTTATCGGATATTCCATAAGCAAGTCTGTTTTAACCCATTCAAACACTCATAGTTCATACTGTGTGCCCAACCTCCATGAGGTAATTATGTGATTATGTACATGGGTATTTTTTTATTTTCTTGGTACACTACAGGTACCTATAGGTTCCATCGAACCCAAGCCACATACATGCCCATATCACACATCATTATTACCATATCATATGCCCACATGCATACATAAAGGTTGCAACCACATGCAATCATGATCATGACTTAACAAGCAACTAATATGTATAACAAATTATTTTACATTGATTATGCCTTATGATGCACAATGTTCATTAACATGCTTGTCATATGAATGATTACAAATCAAGAATAACATGAAATATATTCAGTTTGCATGCATATCAAATCAAATTTCAATATAAACATTCTTAACCATGCTGCACAAAGTAAAATACAACTAGGCATCCATACATGTCATACTGTGCAGTTTGGATCCCTGTTAACCCAATTTCACTCTCTCATTTATTAGGACTTCCCCCATATCTTAGGAACACAATTCAAGAAATAGAACTGTGAAATTCGTTGTAATAAAATAAAAAAATTCTGAGACTAAACTCTGTTCACAAAAAATATAAGACGAATCCTGTCAACTGTAGAAATTCATCTGGGTTTACGGAATTTCTCTAGACTTACAAAAATAACTTTTGACAAAAACCTTTTTATAGAATCTGTTTATGCATGTTAGCTTACACTCAAAATTTTTTCAATGTATTTTGATCAGTTTTAGTTGGGTTTTTAAAACTATCAAAATCATTGGTCGGAATAGTCTTCCTTATAAGGTAGAAAACCTATGCTTTGTTGCAATAAATATTTTGGGCTCACAACTATTCCAAATGAAACGAAACAAGATTCTATACTCAAGCCTTGGATATGTAGAACACTCTAATATTTTTATTTTTATTTATTAACTTTATTTTCACAGAGATATCAATTTGCTTTTAAAATAGGTCAGGATAAAAAAAATGAGGACAAAATATTCAAGATTCAAACTCATGCAAGATCCATTAAGAAAGAACAAGATTCAAGGTAAAAAATCATACAATTATAATTTTTTATGCCCTAAACATATTTACATCATCATACAATATATATATATATATTTGATCATATTCATGCTAATCTTGCTAAAACAGTAGCATTTATCATCCAAGAATCACAAAACCTTCATGAAATATCTTAAATATAATTTTATCTATGCAAGAATCACAAGAAACCCTAAAAAATCATGAAATCATGGGTTTTCTATGCAATAACATGTTTAATCATGCTAAACATGAAATAATCTACTATATATGCTCAAATCAACTTTCTTTATGAAAAACATTAAAACCTTAAAAATGTTTTTTGCCAAAACCTTCTTCAAAATGGTTTTTGCATACAAGAATATGGATTCAAGCATATATTGAATTTTTAGAACTTATAAAACATATATTTCATCAATATAACCTAATATTAACATCTTAAACATGCTGGAATAAATAAGATCTAGCAAATAACAAGAAACAAGTTTTTTCCAAATCATTTTTCACATTAGAAACTCGAAAATCATTTTTTTATTCAATGGTGACATGGATCCACTAAACCAAATGCTCTATACTTCCACCAATGAATCAAGAGACTCTTTTTTGCTCTAATGTGGGAAGTCTTAAAGATGAGTTATGGCTCGTGTATGTGGCACCATTTGTGTGGTGTGTGCTTGTGAGTTATCTTTCACTATGCACTACACTATTACAAGGCTTAAGGGGGTTTTGTCTAGCCCGTGGCTAGTGTTACAAGCTCAAAACAAATAATAACAAGTGAGCTAGCTTCACCACACAAGGGAAGGCTTACTGGCATACTCCAGCTAAACATACAGCCGATTACGATTCTCTGCTGCATGACAGAATACAAGAGGCACAATCTGCCTGTCATCGGGGGAGGTTCTTCAGCTAACGCACCCAAGCAGAGTATACTACTCCCACAAATAGGTCTGGTGCATAAGGTGTGTTGTCCGACATGAAGCGCTCTGACGTGCGCTAAAGCTAACAACACTCTGATGCGCGACAGACAAAACTCATCTACAAGGCAGGGGAGCTTGCGAGGCGGTTGCACAACTGAAGCGCGTGGGTGCACGATGAGGCTTGTGTGCTGATGCCTTAGGCATGTAGCGCATGGCAAGAAGGATGCTGCAGTGTGCAATACCTGGGCCTTGAGGTGCATAGCGTGCAGCACGTAAGCGCACTACGTGCGTGGTGCGACATGGGTGTTGCGGCAATGCGCGACATAAGTGTGCATGCTGCAGCAAGGTGAGGCATATCAAATCCCTGTGCTATGCATGAGGAACGTATGATGGCAAGGAGATTGTGGAGCTAGCTGGCTTGTGTACGAGCAGAGTGTGGAAAGTCCTTAATGCGAGATCAAGCTTCATTCTGGGCCTGTGGAACTAGTCCACTTGGTCTACGCACTTTGATGTAAGAAGATAGTGAGTCTTCCCTCACTAAGCAGCAGAGCATTCCTCGCTGTGCGAGAAACCTTCCTTAGCTAAATGGAGAGTTGTGAAAGGTCTCACTACAAACACAACGCCCAATAATTAAAGTGTTGTAGCCAGTTGCGCTCAATCCAAGCAAGTGTGGTACAAAGCAGTATACACAAAGTAAGTATACACAAAGTAAGTATATGCACCAGTTGAAAATTAAATCAGGGCTGCAAAGGAATCAAGTACTCACCAATTCTTTGAAATGAGCACTGTGCTCTTGATGTCTTCACAAATGCATTGATGTGCAAGGTGATCCGAAGTGAATCGTCGAGGAGTATCGCAGGTACAACGATCTTCGCATGAACTCTTCATGTCGCCGAATGTGCGATAAGCATATCCTCAAATTCACTTTTATAATCATCAAGAGTGCCTCTTTGCTTAAGTTGCTTAAGAGTGACACTATGATTGACCATTATAGTTGAGCCAAATCTTTTCAATAGAGCTTGTTGGAAAGTGTTCTGATTCGGTTTCTCATACATGACTTCATACCAATAATACTATCGAAGCATACTCTCCTCTAACCGTGCAATGGCCTCATCAACTTTGTGGTCACAAGGAGTTTGGTGGCAAGTAAACTAATGGAGGACTTTGAAAAGCCACTTCTGTGGATTTTCTCCCTTAAAAGTAGAGAGCTCAATCTTTATCTTTGGCTTTTGAGCATAGTTTCAAGTAGGAACTTCATGCACTCATTCCTCTTCTTTTCCCTAGTTCTCATGAGCTTGAATTGGTGTATTTCTCTCATGTGTTCTTCTCACAAATATATTAACATTTTAAGTTAGTTGTAACATGAGCATTTTCAACTTTTCTATTCTGGCATTGGCTTCACCATCTCTTTAAGTCATTTTTCTCATGAAATCGGCATGTGTCTCAACAAATAAGGAACAAGTGAGTTCCTCACCCCCATGGTGAGAGCTTGACCCTTCTTTGGGTCTATGGCCTTCACTAGCTTTGATATCACTTGGTGGGACCTTGATTTTAGGATCCATTATTGAAGGCAAATGATCTTGAGATAGGTTCCAAAATTTAAGCATGCAGATGATTGTTGTAGATCTTGAGCTATTCACCTTAAAAAAAATGGAACAACTTAGTAAATCGATCCACAATCAACCAAATCGCGTTCTTACCCTTGCAGGTTTTGACCAACCACAAAATCCATTTTGATAGCTTCCCACTTTCACTGAGGTATCCAATCAGCTGCAATAAACCACCAAGCCACTGATGTTCTATGTTTACCTGCTAGCAAGTCAAGCGTTTTGAAACATATTCTTCTATATCCCACTTTATTCCGCTCTATCAGTATTTCCTCTACAAGTCTTTAAACATTTTTGTACTACCAGGGTGTATGGTAAACTCACTCTTATGTGCATCACCAAGCACTTCTTTCCTGATTTGAGGGTCGCTAGGTACCCATAACCTCTTCTCATACCAGACGCTTTCATCTTCTTGAAGATGTAGAGTTGACTTGTCATCCTGACATGCAACTACCATCTGAGAAAACTTAGGATCATCTTTCTGCTTTTTTATAATCCACTTCATAATCTCTGTCATCATAGCCATACCAACGATGCTAATCTTGTCATCATCAACTCTAAAGGATCTCTACTTAATGAGATCCTGAGTCAAACTCCATAAGCTTGCTAAAACTCCTCCTGCCTTGCAGCTAAGAGAATCTGCTACGATGTTCACCTTCCCTGGATGGTAAGCGATTGTGAACTCATAATTCTTGATGAACTCAAGCTACCGCTTTTGTCTCATGCTCAACTCTTTCTGCACAAAGAGGTACTTAAGGCTCTTATAGTCTGTGAAAACCTCAAACTTCTCATGATACTATTAATGTCTCTAAATCTTTAAAGCAAAGATGTAAACACCCTAAATTTTTCTCATCCATTCTTAGACAACCCCCCTCGTGTGGATGCCAACTCTGGTAGGTCAGTATAGGAGTCCAACCCCGAGTCTGTCTTAGAAAATTACCAATTTACCCCTTTTACTAAGAAAATTACCATTTTACTCCTAAGTCATCCTAAGCCCCAGTCATTCGGAGTCAACCAAGCTCATCCTCAAGCTCAGAGCAGTTAGAATGTCAGTTATTTCTAGCTCACCTGAGCTCACAGTGAGCATATCATGTTCATTTCTGACCATTTCTGCCAAAATGAGATCATTTCTTTAGAAATGAGCTCATTTCTCACTCAAATCCAAACCAATTGTCTCTGAATCAGTCATTCTCAGTCAATCCCATTCTTCTGAGTCTAGCTTGAGTTCACCAGGAGTTCAAGTGCTCCAGTTTCAATTCAAAACCACTTTCAAGTGTCTAGGAGCCCATTTTAGCTGAAATTGAGCTGAGTTCAGTCAGTTGAACTAGTGTTCGAGCTTCAATTTTAGTTCATCTCAGTATTACTAATCTTTGTTCCAGCTTAAACCTAGCTCTAGTTTGTAATTCACTTCACTCCAGTGACCATTTCTCTAAAAATGACAGCTTTTCCTCACAAGTCAGACCGAGAGTTCAGTCGAGTCAGTGTCTTGTCAGTCCACTTGAGCTCTGAAACCCTAAAACCCAGCTCAATCTAGTCTATTTCAGGTCAATCCAGATCAAACATTAATTTTCAGTGTCACTCTAGCTCGACGGAGACAAAAATCATTTCTTGAACCATTTTGCCTATTTTTGTCAAAATTATCACTTTTTGAACTGGTATAAGTATCAATCGGGGTCCAATATCCAAATTTCTTCATTTAGGGTTAGCATTTTGCATGGCATTTCATATCATTTCTCATCATTTTTCATCATTTCATAACATTTCACCATATTGCATTTCATTTTTGAGATCCAGAAGTCCAGTTTTGAAAATTTCAATTCATATTTGAGTTTTAAAGTTTTCAAAAATCGATTTCAAACCCTGGGTTTCCAAAATTGATATTTTTACCCCTAGAATTCTAAATTTGGAAATATTTTCCTGAGAAAACAATTTGGATTCTTTTCAAACTTGGTTTTTCAATATCTAAACTGGATTTGCTCCGCAAGAGGGTATAGAACTTCAAATTCTGAGCTTATTTCAAAAACTACAAAAAATAACTCATTTCGTCTGAAATTTTTTTGAGAGACCATTCTACCCTTCTGGCTTTCAAAATGAATTTCAAAAATGAATGTGGACCCATTTTCAAGGTGGTGCCACACTTCAAGTTTTCAAAAAGAAAAAAAAAATCTTTTCTTTTCTTTGTTTTCTCTTTTTTTTATTATTATTATTTCCACCTAATGAGAGGTGGTGGGACCCACAAGGGGGTCAACCAGCCCTCTCCTCTCTTTCTGTTTCTTTCCCCCATTTTCTTTCCTTTCTCCTTTTTCCCTCCGCTTTTTCTTTCCCTTCTTCTTTTCTTTCTTTCTTCCTTTTCTTCTTCTTCTTTCTTTCCTTCTTCCTTCTTCTTCCCCCTTTCCTCCTCCCCTTGGTCGACCAACCCCCCTTTCCTTTTTCTCTTTCCCTTTTCTTTCTTCCCTCTCTTCCTTCTTTCTTTCCCTTTCCCTTTTCTTCCCTCTTTCCTTTCTTCTTTTCCCTTTTCTTTCCTTCTTCTTTTCCCTCCTTTCTTCCTTTCCCTCCTTGGTCCAGCCCGTACCTTAAGACCCCTCTTCACTTTCCATTCTCCATGGATCACACGCCCAACCTATCCCTCTCACATTGAGCCTCTCTCTCTATATATATATCTCTCATTTCTCTCCCCTTCTCAACCCTAACTTCTCTTCCAGCAGCCGACCCACCTTGATTACAACCACCTCTTCCAAGGCATCTCCTCCTACAACTGCAGGCCTCCAACACCACCACCTCCATAGCTTCAGCCGGTCCACAAGGTGCAGCCTATCTTCCTCCTTCAGCCGGTCTATCTACCTTCAGTCGATCCACCATTGCAGCAATCACATCCTTCAGCCTTGGTTTCAGCTCCATTGAAACATCTACAAGGTACAACCCACCTTTAACTTTGCTCCAGCTGATCCAGCTCCAGCCACCTCCATCATAGTAAGTGGAAGCCTTGCATCATCACAAGAGTTCCTCCAAGGCAGCACCAACCTTCAGCCTTGTAACTCCCTCTATGGTGACATCCTTTAGCCCTTGTTAATTCTGGCAACTCCAACTTTGAAGCAACCCTTCTCCAATCGATCCCCGTGAAATCCCAAGGTGAGGTCTCTTGTCATGGCGATTTCCTCCATGATTTCAACATGAATTTGGTTCAAAACTGGATTCATCTAATTGCAAAAGGGCGCTTTATGAGGCTGTGACATTGCTTTAGCAAATTTAAGGTTGTACCAAATGGAGAAATCCATTCGATAGATGGATCAGATCCCTCGATTTAATAGCCAACATCAAAGAATGTATCATGCTTCCCTGTATCTTTATTTTCTCATGTTCCATATAGTTCCATGTTGCATTTAGGATCATTTTGTTGGTTAAATAACTGTTTTATTCATTTAATATAGTTTTATTAATATTATGTTTAGGATTTGCAAGTCTTGATTTTATGCATATAATCCAGTTGTTATTGCATGTTTAAATTCCCATCAATAAATCTTGATAATTTTGTATTAGATGTCATTATATGCTCCTGATTTCCTACCAAAAATTCGGTTTGATTCGAGTTCTACAACCCCCTTTATAAAAATTCAAGACTAAACCGGGTTTTAAACCCTCGAGAATTTCCAAACCTCTCTTTAGCAGAGTTGTTGGCCCAAGATCTCCCAGATGGAAGATTCAAATCCTTCTCCAAAAAATATTGTATTTCCCTGGTAGAACCTATTATTTTCCAGTATTTTTCTGGACTTTTCTCAAAAGATTTAGTTTCTGCCAAAAATATATTTTCTCAGTCCACTGTGAAAACCTTGTCATCTGCTCGTCAAGGTTTAAATTGACCCTAATCCTCTGTGGTACTCCAATCCTTCGGTCCAATGCCAAAATTATTAAAATAGGAGTTGTTTCTCATAAAAGACTCTACAATTTCCCAAAAATTTAGGATTTTTAGGGTTCAAATGTTTATTTTTCCAGATTTTATAAGTTCACTGTTGAAATCCCTGTTTATTCCATTTTATCAGAATTAGAGGTCTGATAATCCTTTGTGTCCTCCCAATCCGTAGGTTCAATACAGAAACTTTCAAAAGAAGAACTGTTTTTCTGTGTGTCAGTGACCTTACCCTAACATTTCATAGGTTTTGGCCTTTGTTTATTATTTTTTTTGTATTTTTTATGAAAACCTATCAGTCTGCCCTCAATTCTAGAGTCACCGGATTCCGACCGAATTGTTCAGAGCTGTAAAGCTCCGACTATAGGTCAATTCCTAAATTTATAAAAGGAAAAAATCTTTTCCTAACTGTTCTTTGTCACCCCATAAAATTTGGAGCATTTTTATGGTAGGTTAGAGCCCGAAACTCTGCTGTCATTAGGTTAGGTATGGTTTTTTAGGCAAAATCATGTCTTTTCTTAAGATTTTTACTTATTTTCATATTGAAAAATACCAAAAATATTAGTTTTTGAATTCCATTCTGTTATTAGGGTTAGTCTAGGTGTCTATGCCAAATTTGAGCCAATTCCAAGCTCATTTGCCTTTTGTGTTAGTTAATTTTTAAAATCAAAAGTGAAACTGAGGCGGAATTCAATATTTTATGATATTTTTACATTTTTAGGGTTTTAATATGTTTATCATCATCTTACATCATATTATAGTTGATTTTCATATCATTTTCATTCATTCAAATTTAAAATTTTGCATTTTTATAAAAAAGTATTTCAAAAAACTTTGATTTCAAGGCCAGTCTTGTTATCAGAGGTATTTTGGTTATTTTGACCTCAATTTTGAATTTCTAAACTTTGTTTTTCATATTTTCAATCATATCATATCATCTTGTGTTTGATTTATTTTCATTTAGATTTCAAAACTCTCATTTTACAAAAATTATTTCTGAAAACCCTGATTTCAAGGCCGTAGTCTTGCTATCCAGGGCATTTTGGTCATTTTCACTCTAATTTCAAATTTCCAAGTCTTATTTTCATATTTTCAATCCATTTTCATCATATGTTTCTCATGTTTATATCAGGGAGGTATGAATCAGGGTTTACATCTGGATAATATCCGATAATTTTCTTATATTTTTGGATAAATCCAGATAAACCTACATTTTTGTGCTAACTTGTTTTCTAGTTTTGCAGGATTATTCAAATGGAGGACTTAGCTCTTTTATTTATTTTCCTTTTATTCAATTCAATGTAAATATTAAGTTATAATATTTGGAATAAGAGTTACATTTTCTGCTTAGAATAGGATGCATTGCATATAGTTTGATTTCACAATTTCAATATCTGATGAATGTATCATTCATGCATATATTTTTCTCAAATCCATTATGGTTGACACAAATGGCACGTGCACAAGCTCTTAGGGAGTTGACAAACTTGGTGAAATTCATATTTTTGGCCATAGTCAGAATACAAATGAAACCCAGATTTGTGATCTTCGTATTAGCCACATTCAACCTACACTCTTAGGCTAACTTCAAAAATGCACTGCATTTCTCAAAAATACAAAAGGATTTTCTCAATTCCTCATAAAATGTCTTTCAAATCCATATTCATTTATTTCATTCAATTTACACAATTGTTTCTAACTCAAATTCCAATTCTATTTCAGAGAAATCGATTTTCTCAAGATTTTTTAAGTCTTTCTCAGGAATTAATTTTCTCAAAACTCTGGGTTTTCAATTGAGATTCCAAGTATTTTCCAAGTTCAAATCATGATTTTTCAATGTTTCAACTTTCTCAAATTTCAAAATCCTAAGTTTTTCAAAAATCAATTTTCTTAAAATTCTTGAATTATTTCTGAAATTGGTTTCTCAGAATTCTCAAATCTTCTTCAGAAATTGATTTTCATTTCAAATCTAAAATTCCAAAAATCGATTTTCTCAAAGATCCAATTTTTCTGAGAATCCATTTTTCATTCAAAAGTCATTTTTCAATGAAATTCATGATTTTCTCAGGAATTCCTTTTCCAAGCATATTTCAATTTTCCAAGCAAACATCATATTTCTCAAACTTACATCTTTTCAAAATTCTATAGCACATGCCTAATTCTTTGTGCATTTTAGAAAAATAGAGCATAATTTAGATAATTGCACTTAGCCAAAGCACACATTGATCCTTGGTTCAATTACCCCTGGTAAAGGTTCCAGGAATGATTGAATCTCGTACCGACAGACGGATCCCATTCCACAAAATTTTTTCGCAAATTTTAAAAAACGGAGGCGAGTAATTTTCAAAACTTTGGTCAAGTTTGACTCGCAGAATCGTTTCTCTCTCTCACAGAGGAAGAGAAAAATTTTGCGATGATAACAAAAGACCACTGTCGCCAATTCAGTCATGAGTAGGGTAGTTTCTCTCATAAACCTTCAACTGACAAGATGCATACGCGATAACTTTCTCGTGTTGCATCATAACACACCCCAGACCAGTGCTTGAGGCATCTGTATACACGACTAAGCCACCTTACCGTGATGTCAACGTCAACACTGGTGTAGTCATAAGCTTTTGCTTCAAAGTCTGAAAACTCTCCTCATACTACGTGTCACATACAAACTTTACTTCCTTACGGAGAAGCTTCATCATCAGCAGAGCAATCCGTGAGAAATCCTTTATAAAATGTCTATAGTATCCAGCCAGTCCAAGAAAACTCCTAATTTATCACCGATATTGTTGGGCTGCTCCCACTTCAATACTGCCTCCACATATTAGAATACCAAACGTTTATCCATTAAGGTTCAAGAATTTCATACTAATGCTCATGAAAAAAATCACTCATCTTAGTAGGATCCACTGAAATACCATCCTTAAAGATAACATGACCCAAAAACATCATCTGATCGAGCCAGAAGTCACACTTAGAGAATTTTGAATAAAGTTGATGTTCTCTAAGGGTGCTCAAAACAATCCTAAGGTGTTCTTCATGCTCTTCCTTACTCTCAGAATAAATAAGAATATCATCAATAAAAACAATCACAAACAGTCCAAATACAGTCAAAATATTCTATTCATGAGGTTTATGAATGTTGTCGGGGCATTTGTGAGTCCAAAGGATATAACCAAGAACTCATAATTCCCATAACGGGTCCTTAACACTGATTTAGGGATGGTCTCATCCCTAATCTAGGGCTGGTCATAACCTGATCTTAGGTCGATCTTAGAAAATATCTTAGCCTTATGAAGTTGATCAAATAAGTCCTCAATATGCAGCAAAGGGCATTTGTTCTTGAGCATCACTTGGTTCAGCATCCTATAATCAATACATAACTACATGAACCATCTTTCTTTTTAACAAACACAGGTGCTACCTAAGGTGATACAATTGGTCAAATGAAACCCTTATCTGACAATTTCTATAACTACTTTTTGAGTTTCTCGAGCTCAGTTGATGCCATCTTGAATAGAGATTTAGAAATTAGGGTCGTTTCAAGCACCAACTCAATAGCAAAGTCCATTTCTCACCTAGGAGGTATCTCAGGCAGCTCCTCAAAAAATATCTACGAACTCTTTTATGATCTCCAACTCTTTTATCGAGGTCAGAGTGGGCTCAACCAAAGATACGCTAGCAAGAAAAGCTTCACAACCGCATCAAACCAGATGTTGGGCCTTTAATGTCAAAAGCAACTTCACCTTTGCCAACAGTTTACCCACTTTGTACTCAAAGACGGGTTGGTCCAAGCAAACAAAACATACCCGTCTCCTGTGATACTCCATACAAGCATAGTGTTCGTGCAACCAATCCATCCCCAAAATCATGTCATAACCGATCATATCCAGAATGATCAAGTTGGTAGATAAATTCTACCCCACAATCAACACCTCTACCTATGATAGGTACTCACAAGCGATTGTTCTACTGCTCAAAGGTATAACTATCTCTAAGATATAACCTAGAGTAATCGATGGTATATCCAACAAAGAAATAAAATGTGTGGCAACAAAAGAGTGTGTTGCTCTAATGTCGAACAACACTCGAGCACTAAAATTATCTAACCAAAACAAGAAAACTGAAGAATTTCTAACCAAATTCCCAAGTAGTGTCTCTAGCATATGTCTAGGTTCTCGTATTACACTACACATTTTCAATAATAGAAATCAAACAATCAAAAAATTAAGTTGGATCATACTTACAATGATGAATGAATGCTTGACGGGCTAAGAGTCACAAATTCTTTAACTTAAGTTGTGATACTAAACCTCTAACGCCCCAATTTTTGAAACCAAAATTTTAGAAATATATATATTTTTTAAAACTTCTTTACATGATTTTCAAGAACACATCAAAAACTTATTTTTAAATACAGTTCAAGCCTTGAGTGGGTTACAGATACAACACACACACATGTAAGACTAGAATAACTCAATCAAACCATAGTTTGTATTAAAATAAATCAAATACTAGTATCAACCATTATGAAAGTTTATAGGACTTAAATAAATCAAATAATAACAAAATGTATTTGTCCTCTTAAAAGCCTTAAAGAACTGTGACCCTCTGGGCGCCACCCAGAGCCTACTGTCATCACCCTCCAACCTACTCATTACCTAAAATATTATAATTAGAGGTATAAGTTCATAGCCTCAGTAGGTAATCACCAAAATACGCGAACACAAATATTTCACTCACAGAAATAAGCATTGATACTTTTTTAGATATCATCTAAATCATGTAACATAACATATCAGAATTAATCATAATCTACATCTACAAAATTAATCATGCTTGCATTCATATTATAGAATAAACATGCTACAATGCATTATGCCAATGAAATAATAATTTATGCACAAATTGAAATATTTCAATGATTTCATTCTGAGTTCTTATGTTTCACTTTTCCTTCCACTTGAAGGTACACTCTCAGGTTCCTAACTTTGATTCAACCAATCCAATGAGGTATTTATTATGCTATGTATTTTATTAACCTCATTGAATTGAAGAATCTGCAACCTCATACATGGTTCCACTAGAGTGGTTCATGATCGAGAGAAACTCTCAGTGGTTCAACATGAAATCGATTCTTTATAAGGATTTTGGACATACCCCCTAGGATACCTAGTAGTTTGGGCCCCCCTATGACCAGAGACTGGGGACCAGGGAGACGCTATTGCCCTCCAAAACTAAACAACAATCAACTGATCATCTAGAGACTGGGGACCAGGGAGACGCTATTGCCCTCCAAAACTAAACAACAATCAACTGATCATGTGTACCCCCACTCTCTACAAAATGGTCCACAGTCCAATGAACCTGGTCTGAATGAGACATAGGTGTTATTTAATTATTGGGCTCATCAATTAAATTATATGTGCTCACAACACACACATGAGCTCACAAGACTCAATCTCCCCACCGAAGATTTCATAAACAAGTCTGTTTTGACCCATTCCAACACTCACAGTTCATACCATGAAGCCCGGCCTCCCTGAGGCAATTATGTGATTATGTGCATGGATATTTTTTTTTCTTGATGCACTATAAGCACCTATAGGTTCCACCGAACCCAGGCTCACACTTGAGCCACAAATATGCTTATATCACATATCATTATTACCATATTATATGCCTATATACATACATAAAGGCTGCAACCACATGCAATCATGATCATGCTTCAACAAACAACCAACATGTGTAACAAATTACTTTACACTGATCATGCCTTATGATGTACAATGTTCATTAACATGTTTGTCATATGAATGGTTACAAATCAAGAATAACATGGAATACATTAAGTTTGCATGCATATCAAATCAAATTTCAACATAAACATCCATAACCATGCTGCATAAAGTAAAATGCAATGAGGAATCCTTACATGTCATATTGTGCAGTTTGGATCCCTGTTAACCAAATTTTGAAAAACCCACCAAAAATCACAAGAACTGAATTTTACTCTCGCAATTTTATTAGGACTACCCCCATATCGCAGAAACATAGTTCAAGAAACTGAACTGCAAAATTCATTGTAATGAAATCAAAACAATTCTGGGACTAAACCATGTTCAGGACAAATATAAGATAGATCCTCGATTTGGAGAATTTCTCTAGACTTACATAAAACTCTTTTGACAAAAACCTTTTTATAAGATCTTTTTATACATGTTAGCTTCCACCAGATTTTTCTCAATTTATTTTGATCAAATTTGGTTGGGATTGTAGAACTATCAAAATTGTTGGTCGAAACAATCTTGGCGACAAGGCGAAAACCTATGCTCTATTGCAATGGATGTTTCAGCCTCAAAATTGATCTAAATGGAACAAAACAAGATTCTAAATTTAAGCCCTAAATGTGTAAAATATTTTAATATTTTTATTTTTATTTATATTTATTGACTTTATTTTTATAGAAATATTAATTTGTGTTCAAAACAAGTCAAGATAAAAAATGAGTACAAAATAGCCAAGATTCAAACTCATGCAAGATCCATTATGCAATAACAAGATTCAAGGTAAAAATCCATACAATCATGATTTTTGATGCCCTAAACATATTTATATCATTATACAACATATATTTGATCATATTCATGCTAATAATGCTAAAACATTAGCATATATCATTCAAGAATCACAAAACTTTCATGAAATATCTCAAATATAATTTTATCTATGCAAGAATCACAAGAAACCCTAAACAATCATGAAATCATGGTTTTTTCATGCAATAACATATTGTTTAATTATGCTAAACATGAAATAATCTACCATATATGCTCATATCAACTTTTTTTATCAAAAACATCAAAACCTTAAAAACATTTTTGGCAAAACCTTTTTCAAAATGTTTTTTCGCATACAAGAACATGAATTCAAGCATATATCAAATTTTCAGAACTTATATAACATATATTTCATCAATATAACCTAATATTAATATCTTAAACATGTTGAAACAAATAAAATCTAGCAAATAATAAGAAACAAGTTTTCCCCAAATCATTTTTTACATTAGAAGCTAAAAAATTGTTCTGTTTTGAAAATTATTTTTCTTTTTTATTCCATGGTGACATGGATCCACCAAAACATGTTCTCTAAATTGAAAATCAATCTTAGAGAAGTATTTCAAGGTCTGATTCTCCTTGGTTTAGATCTAAAAATTGTCTCATACATATTCCATGCGTTTGAAAAAATCTATGCCTACGCGATTGATGTACCTACCTTAATCGGGTTCTCAAATATAGATCGCCCTTTGTCTCCCATCTTCAAACCTTAAAAGAGCTTCAATGGCTACTGGAAAAGCTCAAAGAAGAAAGAAAGAAAAAGAAGACGATAAGAGAGAGACTTCTCTTTTTTTATATTAGAAAATCCACTAAAGGGGGGCGTCCCCTTCTTAGAGTCCTAATCCCATTCAAACTCTATTCTATGCTAATCCCTAAGAGTTCTTTACAAGAATTATCCTAACTAACTACTTAATTAATTTAATTAAGTAACAATTTACCTTAATTAACTAATTATTTAACTTAATTAGTTATGGGCTGGGGGGAGGTGTCCCACCCTCTCTAGAGTCTTCTAGGGTTTTAAAGACCCTCCTAATGCGGTCTCTAGAACCTGGAGTGGATCTTACTTGGGTCCAAATCTAAAATGATCAATATCCAAAAACCTTATTCAAATCAAAAAGTCTGATCCAGATTCAATCTCTATTTGGGTTGGATCTAACAACCAAACAAAGAAATCTCAAATCAATATAAAGATCCATATCCAAACATAAGATCCAAATAAACATTGGATCCAAACTCAGGTTTGGATCCGAACCTAACCCATCCAAGATCCACATAACCCTGAGTTACCCCTAAACCCTTGTGGGCCACCCTAACGACACCTAGCACCCCACTGGGCTGGATGTGACCCCTCTGAGCCTCTTCTGGAACCTGGTTTGAGTCCAAAATATAGCCCTGTCAACTTAGACTCTCAAATTTTGCCTGAATTTAAAGTTGATTTTATCCTGAATTTAAAAGTTAAACTAAAACAAAATCGTAGGTGTTACATGGCATGTGATGACTTCAACCAATTCGAAACTATGAGCATGTTGTATGGCATGTGACCTGTAGTGTTAATTTTGTATAAGTTGCTCCCTTGGAGATGTATGAAATCACCATTCATGATGTTGTCCTTACTTATTCCAGAACCTAAAGCACTTAACGATGAAATAGATGTCTATTTGAAGTCATTGATTGAAAATATGAAAGAATTATAGTACCATGACTTGCATACATATGATGCATCTACAGATCAAACATTTCAATTGCATGCGTCACTCTTATGGACCATAAATGATTTTCCTCCATATGCAAACCTATTTGAGTGGTCTACTAAGGGTAAACTTATGTGTCTCATGTGTAACAAGGATACAAAATACAAATGGCTTGAATTTGACAGAAAGACGTGTTACATGGGACATCAATGATACTTACCTCGAGATCATCCATGGCAAAGGCAAAAGAATTTATTTGATGGCACTGTCTAGAGAAGGATAGCACCAAAATAGTTATTTGGAGATGAGATGTTAAATATGCAGTTGGCACAACTTCCACATAGGTCGTTTGGGAATGATACTAGAAGGTCGAAGCGTAGCGAGATCGAGTTGAATTGAACCAAGAGATGTATCTTATGAGAATTGCCTTACTGGTTGACATTGAAGTTAATGAACAACTTAGATGTCATGCATAATGAAAAAAACATAGGTGACAATGTGTTAAGTGTACTGTTAAATCTAAGAACAAAAGACAATGAAAATGCATGAAGAGACCTACATACAATGGGTATACGTTGAAATTTGCATCTATAGAGTCATGATACATCTACATATATGTGGTGGCAACTGTCTTCGTTGGCTGAAAGAGGTAAACTTTGTTATAGAGAGATTTGTCATGATTACAATAATATCTTTAAGGGATATACAACTATGGACAAAGCCATAGCCAATGTTTCAAAGCATATTTTTGTTGTGCGGTGGGAGGAGATGTGCAACATATTATTCAGAGATTTGAAATGCATGGTAAACTAACTAACTAACTAACTATATATATAACAATTGATCTTCATTTCATCTAAGCCAAGTATGCAATAAACAAATCCAATGGAGTTGGATTGAAAGTCAGACATACTAGTGGGGCAAAATCATATATGCGGCATCGAAGAGAGAAAGTATAATTATTTGATTTCATAGGTGTATGATAGAAATTTGTTTATGTTAGAGAGATCAGTTGGTTTTTATATAACCATAAATCATAACTTAATTTTGCTCTCTCATATTTAGAGCAATGCTTTAGGAGAGAAAATGGGGTTGATTGAGATGTATAGATCAACCCACACCAACAATTGTGGTGACTTTCTGAGCGATACTACAACCAATAATTATGTAAGTAATTGAATCATTCCATGGTCTTGTATATGCCACTATTATTTTGACTATAACTAATTTAAGTGTACGTTCATGTTGCAGCATGAGATGACATGGTTGGCATCGTAAAACTCTAATATGGACGATTCTATGATACTTAAAGAGGTATTTGGTACATGACCTGGCTATGACAGAGGCATGAGAAGTTGTGCCATACCTACCTAAACATCATCTTCTACCGATACATCGAATAATACCCTTAGACATGTGGTTCAATCAACACAAGAAGAATTGGCGACCACCAAAAAAGAGTTGACAACCACCAAAGAAGAGTTGGGCACCTTGAAGGATATGATGGTTAATATGAAAGCTACCATTTTAGAGTCATTTTTATGGCATTTTAGATCTATGGCTAGATTATGATTTGTAAGTAGAAAAAGATTATGCATCTATTTGTCTTTGGTTGATTTCTTGAGTGATGAACAGTTCATTTGGTAACAGCCTAAGATTTTTAACCTTTGAAAAATACGTAGAAATTAAAAAAATTCTTTTTCTTTTAAAATAAACATTGGAAACCATTTTAAACTTTGGTTTAAAACCTCATGTGAGTTACATTCTAGGAACTACAATATAAATAAGCGCAAAAATAAATTTAAACATGCATTATATATACAGTCCTTTACAAAAAGTTTAAACAATTAAACATTTAGGATTAAAAATAAGAATCCTAAAGTAATACTGGGATCTTGAAAATCTGGAATCTTCGATGTTGCTTTTGTCCAATATCTACTACTATGTAGAGTTCTCCATACCTGAACCTATATTTCTCATAAAATGGGGTCAGACTTGTGACAACCTAGTAAGTAAATATTGATTCCAGGTAATTTAAAATATCAAAATATATTTAGGAATTCATAATTTAACTCTACTTATGCAATTCATATTCAAACTATATGAAGTATATAATTTTAGCAAATAACAACTCATGTGTTCAGTATGATGCAAATAATCACTCATATATTTAATACAAATAACAATTCATGCATTTAATAACACTGACATTGTCTACCTTTTTGCAAGTAATTATTCAAATATTAAAGCTTTTGTTTTGATATTTATTAACCTTGCAGGTACTCGCAGACCAATAATCATTGTATAACCAAGACCATTTAGGAGTTTATTATGTTATGTCTATTTTAATTATCTTAAATGACTAGTGTATGGATCCCAAAGGGGACAGTTTGCGATAGAGAGAATTTCCTTAATGGTCACTACAACTTTGATTCTGATGCATCCTGAAACTTCTGTAGAAGTTGAGGCGGTCACTTACCCCATTCTCCAAAATCTGCGAGTGACTGGAGACCCATGAAAATCTATCGCTGTAAAAAATATTTTCACATGTCACTCAAGGCTTGTACCACTTACCCTCTCCAAGGTAATTCACAACTATATTGTGCTATATTTTCCAATTATGTTTTTCAACCCATTCAATGTTGTTCTGTATATACAGGCACTTCGCCTATAAAGGCAGAAAATCACTTTAGTTTATGTGTAAGTATGATTCATTTAACAACTTGTACATACAAAAAAATTCAGTATAATGATACTTTTCAATAATAATCACATGCTACACATTCATCGACATGCTCTATGGTAATAAATATTGCTCGAACCTTGGCCATAGCCAGAACAAAATAATTCATTTCATAAATAACAATTTTAGGCATTTTAATTCAAAGCCTTTAGGGTTTAATTAAACCCTGATCTTATTATTGAACAACAATCTTTATAACAAGCATTCAATGTATACCAACTTGAATTGATGCATGCAAACAGAATTTAATGTATATAAACATAGTTCAAAGCATGCGAACATAGATTAAGGTATGCAACTATTCATGCTAACATAAATTCACATCTACAATTTTAATGCAAGTATCTAAAATATATTTAACATTTTAAATTACAAGCATTTGGTATAATAACTTACTTGATTTTTATGTAATAATTTGTGTATCGAGATGGGGTAAAACGACCATTGTTGGTAATATTCTGGTAGATTTTTTATCATATTAGATTATGTTTTTCTATAATGTTTTGAGCAGCACTTATCCTAAAAAAAATCATTTTAAGGACCTCGTTTGTATTTATACAAAAAATCTAAAGGCTATTTTAAAATGGCCTTATTTGTTATACAAAATTTTACAAAGTTTTCTCTGTAATAACGCAAATATTCGAAAAAGGTCTTCAACTAGATTTTAAGTTATAAAAATTCTGACATGACTTTGAATCATAAAAATTTTAATAAATATTTTTCTGAAAAATGATTCGAATATCTAGAAAGGGTTTTGAATTTTTTTGACAAAATTTCCTTTATAAAATTCAAATTTTTTGAAATATTTAGAATTTTTTTTACATAACTACTGGTAAAATAATTCAAAATTTCTGAAATATTTATAAAAATTCTACCAAAACTTTGGTTATAATAATTCATTTTTTTAAAAATATTTATAAAAAATTTGCTAGAACTATTGCTATAATAGTTCTATTTTTAAAAAATGTTTATAAAAATTTTGCTAGAACTACTGCTATAATAGTTATGAATGTTTAAAAATATTTATAAAATTTTTAACAAAATCTCTCTTATGTAGATACGGAGTTGGATTTAAATTTTGGCAAAATTGCCTCAATTTAAATCTAAAAAAAAAAATCCTAAGGGTTCAGGGAAGGAATAGGAGGTCCTACAAACACATGCTAGGTCTAGATAAGAAATAAGAATACTTATCTTATTTGTAATAATTTGGGCAGCGCTTTCGCGGTCAAATTTTGGAATTTCTGCCAAATTGAGCAGAACTTCTGCTACCTAGACTTCATAAGATGATTCTAAACCGTCAGTACTCCTTCGAGGAATTGAAGACCGTAGTTGGGTCGAGGCAAGGGGCTCAGAGGGTTTTGGTGGAAGAAACCAAAAAATTAATGAAGGTTTGGGTTAGAATTTCTAGAGAGAAGGGTTGGGGTTAGAGAGAGAAAGAGAGAATTTTGGAGAGAGAGAGCTAGAGAAAGAAAATGGGAGAGGGAAGTGTTCTAGAGAGAGAAGGGGTGGGAGGCTATTTATAACCCCCATACGAGGTCCCCCCCCCCCCCGACCGGGTGAGCCCACACTCCTCTTGTGTGTCAATTTTTTTAGAGAAGAGGGGGTGACTCACCCTCTCCCTTGCCACGTGTCAGCAAGAGAGAGAGGGAGAGTGTCATCCTCTCTCTAATACGTTGACATCCAGGGAACATGGTTTTTAGAAAACCATGTTCCATCAATTAAATAATAATAAAATATTAAATCATATTTTAATACCCAAATTTTATACCTGTATTGCTCTTGTTTAGATCCCATATAATCAAAATATCACTTGGGTATACAAAATTATTATTTTACCTTTTAGTGGTTTAGAAATTTACCTAAACTTGCCATTGAGATGACAAATTACTATTTTATCCTTGACAATTTTATTAATTATCTGAAAATGCCCTTGACATAAAAATTACCTTTTTATCCCTATATAATTGAAAATTTTACTTTGAATATGCCATTGGAGTGGCAAATTACTATGTTATCCTTGATAACTTAATTATTTATGAATATGTCCCTAAATTGTGGATTTTGAAAAACTCTCTGTTTGAATCCATCAAGAGTTCATATATGAGTTCATATCCGTATTTGGATCAAATAATTATTCAAATTAGGACTTTTAAATCTCAAATCATATCCAAACTTGTTCAGTATTCATAAAGACTTGATTTTCAAAATTTATTAAACATTAGAAATTTCTAGATGTTATACATTTAGGCTGCCATCTTATATTTAAACATGTGCATGTGATTCCAGATTTGTTTACATCCCATGGCCCTATTAGATGACTGATTTATTTATAATGCTTCAAACTACTATATACTTACATTTGATTGTGAGGAGATGACTGATTGAATGCAGAGTGCTCACTTTGACACTTTTCTTGGAGGAAGCAACTTATAAGAATCATCAACGTCTCTACCTCTCTGAGCAGGTAATGTATTATCAGAGAAAGCTGAATATGTAGATGCTTCCAAGTAAATATATCATGTACAAATGAATCAAGGTTTTGTGCATCCATATATAAACACACACATACACAAATATACACATGGTGCACATTGCTTTATAGTTGCATCTTGTTATGGTCTTCAAGCCTTCAGTGTTCCCCTACTGTAGTTGTTTATTGTTATTTTGTTGTAAAAAATATGTTGCACACTGCTCTTTGGTAGCATCTCGTTATGGTCTTCAAGCCTTCAGTCATCCTCCTGTTGCGCCCATCAAGAGCTAGGGTGGGAATGGAAGACTACGGGTGGGGTAAGTTGCTTGTCATATGTATATTGATTGATAATGTCTTTTTGTATCATGTATCTTATTATTGGGTTTTTTCTGTTCAATTTTTTTGTCCTTTATTATCATCACAAAAATGCCATTCTTGCACATAGTCAAATGGAAGTTAGGGATTGTACACAGTTGGCTTCACCAAATGAAGTTACAACTTTCTGGCCAGGCATTTCTTGTCTTGAAAGGGACAATATTTTATCACACTTTTCTCCTTGCCTCTTTCTTATGGGAGTGGACTCATCACCTGTCCTCATATCTTTGTAGTTCTTTTTTCTCTAATGAAGTTGTGGTTTTCTTCAGAATGAGAAAAAAGGTCATGTCTCGGCTTTTTAAAATAGGTTGCCCTTACCATGCATATGTTGACACTTCTTTTGTTTGTAACTCTGATATTTTATTGGAGAATTATTTAAGTTGGCTTTTTGTTCTATTCTGCTGCATTTTGCTTTATCCTACTTTATGGCTTTGGAGATGATAGTTTAAGTTTGTGTTTGTAGAAGGAATATGGTAGCATCTTTGTGGTTTCTTACTTCTTAGATCATTGATCCACGCACATTCTCTTATTCTTTTCTGCTGTTTGAATTCCATTACCTTGGAGACTTTGTTGAAAAAACTATCTTGTTAGTTGATGCTAAGTTATATTCACTTGTGAAAGAGTGCTGGATGATATCTCATGGATGTTAAATTCAAACTTGTATCGTGTGTTTTATGTTGAAACCAGTCACCTATATCGTTCAAGGTATTTTCTCGATGAGGGTATTCTGGAAGAGATATATTCAAAAGTTGAAAAATCTCGAGCAAATCTTGAGAATTTTAAAAATTCAAAAAATATAGAAACAATAAGAAATATAAGAAATTAATGGGTATTCTTAGAAAAATATAAGGAAATGACTTTAAAAAGCTTTTAAAATACAAAAAATAAACCAAACAATATAAAAAATAGGCTTAAAATATATAAAATAAGAATTTTTTTAAGTATCACTCTAATATCTGGATGTTTTTATTCCTGGTGATATTTTGAAAATGTCAAGATATTTTGCCGATTATCGGCTAACCTGGATTTGTGGATAATATCACAATATTTTCAAAATATCAGCAATATTAGTGATAGTGGTTGAAAATTTCAAGGTCGGTAGCAGTGCATGTGCCTTTTTTAATTTATATCCCACCATGTGCAGGTAGCCTTTATACCTTACATTACTGCAGGTGACCCTGATCTTTCAATAACAGTAGAGGCACTGAAAGTTCTTGATTCTTGGGGTTTTGGCATAACTGAATTGGGTGTACCATTCTCCGACCCTTTGGCAGATGGACCAGTTATCCAGGTTCACCATTGCTTCAGGTTTTGTGATTTATTCTTATTTTAGTTTTTTAGTGTAATTCCTTGGTGTTGAACATTTTTCAGGAAGCTGCTACGCGGGCTCTGGCTAAAGGTGCAAATTTTGATGCAATTATTTCCATGCTAAGAGATGTATCTTCTTCAAGATAACACGAACATATACTTTATGTATCTACATCTTGAATAGCTAAATGCAATGCAAGAATTTGATCGGCCTAGGATCTTTTGTTTGTCTGCCTATTCATAAGAGCATGAGTTGCATTGTATGTTTGCCCTCTTGCAATATTATATGAAGTGTTAATAGTTGTACTTTAACATTCCTGTTGAAACATGAGTTATAGACATTCAAGAGTAGATCGTAGTCAGGCTATTTTGCTTGCCAAAGTGCTTGTTTAATGTTGCCTTAGATATCGATTTATTGGCTTGTAATGTTCCTTGATGTTTTTGCAAGGTTATTGTTAGAATCAAAACCAGTATTATACAATAAATCAGATTACAACATAACATGATATACATGTAATACCATTTATTCAAATCATAACAGGGTTCAAGCATGTCATATACAGTTTTAAACCAAAATTCAGACAAAAACAACAGATCAAACATATGCATTGAGCAAAATAAAAAGAGCAAGGGAAGAATGTTAATATTCTGTAAAAGGCTAAGGCATATAAAAATACTCCTCTTAGAGAAGATTCGACCCCACATACGGTGCAAAAATGTCTGGCGTCCTTCCCCACGGATACAATAGCCTCAACGATCTGGATCAGTGTACTTCGATGGTAGATCTCCCTTTGAATACAACCTTAGTAAACGACTGATGGAGAACTCTCCTTTTCAGAAAACACCCACAGGGAAGCAAGAGTGAGAGAGAGAGAGCAGGGAGAGCAAAAAAAAAAATGCAAGAGTCACTTGCGTCTCCGTCTTGTGTAAACCCAACCCTCTAACCACATTTTATAACCTCTGAACGGTTACTAAAACGTAGAAGAGACCTGTTACACGAAGTAATGTAACCCGTCAATGAAATGATCCGTTAGAAGTAACATAACCCATCAACAAAACGATCTGTTATTCATTTCTCTTTTTCCATTAATTAATCTAAATAAAAACAATTAATGCGGGACAAAAAGAACATTGGACTTGGATATGGCCCTAAAGGACCAATTACTGAAACCAAAACCCATGCTCGAGCCTGGCCCGACACGACGTGGTGGGTGGGAGCGCGCGCACGTGTGTGTGTGTGGTAGCCATCCCATCCTCTTGTTCTTTGGAACAAGTGATAGAATCTCCATGTAGGTTATCAACCCCATAACTTTTTTGAGATTCTTCAATATGGGACTATTTCACATCAACAAAGTCCAAAAAACTCCATAAAGTAGTGGTCCCCAATTGCTTTCTTCTTTGAATTAACTTCTTCTCTTCTTTTTACATCCAACATTCCCCCACAAATTGAAAGAATGAAAACAGGAGGAAACAAAGATGCAAGATGGAGTAATATGCAGTAGGACATATATATTATGCTTTAAGTAATAGTACATTCCGATTTGAACCACTACCTTAGTTGACTAACTTTACCCCCATAGGAACGAAGTGAACTAAAATCTTGAACTTGAACCTTTGGTATAGGAGTATCCATTAGCAACAACATGATAAAGGTTCTGGTTGTAATCTTTAAGGTGACACATTAATGGCCATACGCCTAAATCCTGTTTCATGAGTGACTTCAGGAATAACCTAATTCCTTAAACTGCGGCCACACAGTCACACTCACATAGGTAGGCTTCTCCAGAGATGCACTGCTAACATCTTGCCTAGAAGGCTTTGAACCCATTCAGAGTTTTAACTCTTTCTTTACTTGCAGCTGCAACACCTTTCCAGAGTAATCAGGGAAAAGACACAAATACATAATATCACATTAAGAAGGTGCTATCTAGTTCACCCTACAGCTTGTTAATACCACATTGAATCTACTTTGTGGGATCTCCACTCAGATAGGTTGGGTTACCACTGTAGATGAACTATTGATGGGTTTCAGTCTCATCCCCTCTCTGGATTTTAGGACTAATGACTTATCTAGTCCTTTCGTTAATGGATTAATTGTGTTCTCTTTGGATCCAATATAGTCCACAACAACCACTAACTGAGACACCAGTTCCCTTACAAATTTTATTCTGACTTGAATGTATCTTCTCTGTTTTTTATTATATTTTATGCTTTTGATCTTTGCAATTGTGGCCATATTGTCACAATGCAGAGATATTGTAGAAATTGGTTTGCTCGCTGAAGGAAGTTCCTCTAAAAGTTTCTTTAATCATTCAGCTTCTATTCCTGTAATATCTAAAGCATAGAGCTCAGCTTCAAAAGAAGACCGTGACAAGATGGTTTGCTTTACTGATCTTCAGGCGATTGCGCCGCCACCAAGGTAAATACATATCGTGTTACGCCATAACTCTCAGAATTCATGGCTATCCAGCTTGCATCACTATATCTCTCAAGTACGGTAGAGAATCTCTTGTAATGCAAACTCAAGGAAATAGTTCATTTCAGGTACTTAAGTACCATGTCCAATGCCTTCTAATGAGTGTGATTTGGACAACTTGTGTATCTACTTAATATTGTCACAGAGAACGAAATATCTGATCTTGTGCAATTTGCAAGATACATCAAACTTCCAATAATCTGAGAATACCTTAATTGAGACACATGAACACCAGTCGTATTCTTATAAAGAGGAGTAGAAGGGTTATATGGAGTTGCTACAGATCTTTCTTTGTCATAGCCAAATTTCACAAGTATTTTCTTAACAAAGTGAGATTGAGAAATTGTTATTTCATTAGCTGAATGAGTCAGCTTTAAGCCTAAGATCATATTTGCAATACCCATATCCTTTATATCAAATTTACTACTAAGAAATGACTTCATCTCATTCACAATTCTCATATTGGAACCAAATAATAGAATGCCATCTACATACAGGCATAAAATGATACATTATCACTTTTAACTTTGCAATAAACACATTTATCAGATTTATTGACAACAAAGCTAAATGATAAAATAACTTTATCAAATTTCTCATACCATTGTTTAGGGGTTTGTTTTAGTCCATATAATGACTTAACAAGTCTACAAACTTTATTTTCATTACCAGGAGTCATAAAACCCTCAGGTTGATCCATATAGATCTCTTCTTCAAGATCGTCATACAAAAATGCAGTCTTCATGTCCATTTGATGGACCGAAAAATCATAAATGGAGGCCAGTGTAATAAGCACCTTAATTGTGGTTATCTGAGTAACCGGAGAATAGGTGTCAAAATAATCTATTCCTTCCTTTTTTTTTAACCCCTTGGCAACCAGTCTAGCCTTGTACTTACCAATGGATCCATCTGATTTTAACTTCTTCTTAAAGATACATTTGCACCCAATAGTACAGCTACCACGAAGGAGGTCAACAAGTTCTTAAGTGCTATTAGAGACAATTGAGTTCATTTCACTTTTTATGGCTTCTTTCTAATGCCTTACTTCAGATGAAGCCATTGCATCTCAAAAAGTGGGAGGATCATCCTCGATAAGATAAGTGATATAATCACTTCCCAGATCCTTGGTAATCCGTGGTCTCTTGCTTCTTCTTGGTTCAACCATTTCCTCAGACTTAATTAGTCCAGAGTGGGAACAAGAAGGCTCAACCCCCACATCTGTCATCCTTTCCACATGTTCGAGAATGGAACCAGAAGTTGAAGGTATATCTGAAGAAGAAAGATTCTAAGATATACCAACTTTCATAGAAAATACATCATCAAAGAATGTAGCTTCTTGAAGTTCAACAATAGAGTTTACATCTATGCCATCTTAAACTCAATTACTAAGAATTTATAGGCATAGTTGTTCTCTACATAACCCAAAAAAATAACATCTATGGTTTTAGGACTCAACTTTTTCCTGTTGTGCTCTGGGACGAGTACCTTTGCAAGGCACCCCCACCACACTTTGAGGTATTTTAAGCTAGATTTTATATTCCTCCAGAGTTCAAATGAGCTACTATTCTTATGCTTTTGGGGAACTCTATTCAGAATAGGACAATCCGTATTCAGAGCATCCCCCCACGTATAGGTTGGTAATCTGGAACTTCCAAGTAGAGCATTTATCATGTCAGTTAAGGTTTTATTCTTTCTTTCTGCAATCTCATTAGATTGAGGAAAATATGGAGCGGTAAACTCATAAGCTATGCCAATGAATTTGCAATTATCATTGAGTTTGTTAGACGTATATTCTCCCCCTCTATCAGACCTCAATTTTTTAAGTTTTCTACGAGATTGAGGAGTATCATCTATGGTCCCATGAGCTTTAGCCTTCTTGGAAGGACATTCCTTGGCCTAGTGCCCAACCTGTCCACAGTTCCAACAAGGTTTGTTCTTTTCCTTTTTCTGGATTTTGGTCTTAGGTTTGAATTAATTTTTATTGCAGTTTTAGCTTTTTGTCCCTTTCCTTTAAATGATCCGGTCATTATATTCACTTTAGGCTGTTTAGTAGGCATCACAACCTGTTTCTGACTCCTATGCTCTTCTTCAATGACTATGAATACTATTAGATCATCCAGAAAAATATTTTCTCTAAGGTGCTTGAGAGACATACCAAAGTTTACCCAAGACTTAGAAAATTTTTCCACGATGGTCATGACTTGAAACTTCTCAGGAAGTTTCATATCAGCCTCAGCCAAACTATGAAGCAACAACAGAAACTCGTGTGCATGTTTAGTGACTGACTTGCTCTCAATCATCTGATATTTCAGAAACTCGGCAACCAAATACTTCTCAAGACCTTGGTCTTTGATATTGTATTTTTTGTCAAGTTGATCCCATAAGGCTTTAGCAATAGTAGATAAGGAACAATATACATCAAACAAAGTGTTGGATAGAGCTAACAGAATACAACCACGACATATATCATCCTTCTCTTTCCACTCCACAGCCGCATTAACAGCAGCAAGATCAGGATCAGTCTCAGAAACCGAAGGGCATTCGAGTTCTAAAACAGATAATAAGCCTATAGTCGTTAACCAGATTTTCATGCGTTGTTGACAACGCTTGAAATTCTGACCAGCAATTTTTTCAGGCATACCGGACATGTCTACTTTCGGTATAAAACCCGATATAATCGACACGCTTAGAATCTTCTATAATAATGTTAGAATCAAAACCAGTATTATACTGTAAATTAGATTACAACATAACATGATATATATGCAATACCATTGATTCAAATCGTAACAGGGTTCAAGCATGTCATATACGGTTTTAGACAAAAATCCAGACAAAAACAACAGATCAAACATATGCATTGAACAAAATAAAAACAAGGAAAACATGTTAATATTTTGTAAAGGCTAAGGCGTATAAAAATACTCCCTTTAGAGAAGATTCACCCCCACATACGGTGCAAAAAGGTCTGATGTTCTTTCCCCCGGATACAGTAGCCTCAGCAATCTAGATCAGTGCACTTCGATGGTAGATCTCCCTTTGAATACAACCTCAGTAAACGACTGATGCAAAACTCTCTTTTTCGGAAAACACCCACAGGGAAGCAAGAGTGAGAGAGAGAGAGAGCAGGGAGAGAGAAAACAAAAATGCAAGAGTCACTTGCGTCTCCGTCTTGTGTAAACCCAACCCTCTAACCACGTTTTATAACTTTTGAACGGTTACTAAAACATGGAAGAGACCTGTTACACGAAGTAACGTAACCCGTCAATGAAACGATCCATTAGAAGTAACGTAACTCGTCAATGGAATGATCCGTTATCCATTTCTCTTTTTCCATTAATTAATCCAAATAAAAATAATTAATGCGGGACAAAAAGAACATTGGATTTGGATATGACCCTAAAGGGCCAATTACCCGAACCCGAACCTAAGCCTAAGCCTGACCCGACCCAGCACGGCGGGCGGGCGAGCGCATGTGTGTGGTAGCCATCCCATCCCCTTGTTCTTTGGAACAAGTGATAGAATCTCCATGTAGGTTATAAACCCCACAACCTTTTTTTTGAGATTCTTCAATATGGGACTATTCCACATTATCAAAGTTCAAAAAACTTCATAAAGAAGTTGTCCCCAATTGATTTCTTCTTTGAATTAACTTACTCTCCTCTTTTTACATCCAACGGTTATTTCTGAGTTGCCATGTCATTTATATAAATAAAAGAAAACATAGTTTAATGTGAGTACTCAAATTTATAATCTCTGTTTGTCTGATTCTTGATTGTCAACTGCTTAGTGTCCTCAGTGGGATTTGGTGGTACCTAATTTGTATGCAAAGCATTGTTTTGAGCCTAATATGCATCTGTTCACTTTTTTGTTAAGACTATAATATTTTCAACCTTATCTTTGGCTCTCCCTGATACCTTAGCATACTTCACTGGAATAGCTGCTTTAAGAAAAGTTGCAGTTGCCTTTAATCCAGAGGGTAAATTTATCTGTTCTCATCTTCAGGTTATGGTTGTACTCTTTTCTTTATCCAGCACACTGGAGACTAAGAGAGTTTGGATGTACGTACAGGAAAATTTGATGTCTTTATGTATTGCACCTAAATTTCATATTTTGAGTGCACATGTAAAAAAATGCTAAATATAGAAATTTAATTCGAAGTTTAGAACTATCAAACAAGGTACTTTCAAGAATTCTATTACTAATGTTAGAATTCTATTACTTTCAAGTTTAGATTTTTCTTCTCCGGAATCATGATGTTGATTTGCTTCATTTTGGGCTGGTGTCTGTATGCGCTGACTCTATTTTACTTGTTTGATTGCACAACAAGTTAGCAGGAGTGACTATAACAATGTGATTGATGCTCTACTGTTTCTGAAAGTCAATAGGCAGGCTAACTGAAGACAGTCTTGATGTGATAGACCATCCTATTTCAGCATTTGCATTCATGCAGTCAAGGGATCTACGGAGGTTTCCTTTTTTATTCTATATTATATAATACGACAATGTTGAGTCATAAATTTGGTTTCCGTTTGTTGATAAACATCAAATTTCAAGTTATGACCTTGTTGGTACATCCAAGTCTGCTGATGTTAAATTGGATGGATACTTGAGTTTGGTCCCATCAAGTTCATTCAGGTCATATTTGTCAAGGCAAGCATATTGTTTTTGTCAAAGCCTCATGCGTTGGTTTTTCTATTTCCACCGGTCTCTCTCTCATGAATTTGTAAAAAAAAAAATATAGCCAATGTCTACCATAAATATCGTCAGGTTTTTAAAAAAAATAAACAATGCCGGTGATAAATATTGTCAAATTTAATATCTAACCGATAATATTTATCATCGCCTTAAAATAAAATAGGCGACGATATTTATTGTTGGTTAAGTAACATAACTGGCGATATTTGTCATCGGCTATTTGAAAATATATTTTTTTTTAATATAAATATGATAATAATTATCATCATCTTTAATATAAAACCGACAATAAATATTGATGTTGATATTAAAAAGGGTCGACGGTATTTATCATTTTCTGTAGTATATAACCGACAATATTTATCATCGGCGTGAGATAATAAAGCCAACGATATTTATTGTCAGTTTTACTTACCATAGGCGACGATCAACTTTAAATAATACAGGTGATGATATTTATCATCGGTTTTAACTAGCTAGTATTGCCGATGATAATTATTATCTCCTTTAATTACTATTATCGACGATATTCTAGAGTTGACCGTTTTATAGTGACTATATAAAATTGTTGAATTTATTTTTATAAAAATGATGATAAATAAATATTGTCATTTATAGTAATATAAACAACTATAAAAAGCTGACGACTGGGTCAACGATATTTATCATCATTTATGTTATTGGCCATCATAAATCATATATTGCCATCTATAAATATTGTTGGCAATGACCTGTGTTCTTGTAGTGTGTTGAGTTAAATAATCACCAAACTCTGCAGTTTAAAACCCTGAAGCCTACGAGGGAGAATCAGGTGCAATGTGATTGTACACGTTTTAGTATGCTGGTAACCCTCAATCTTTGGGTCAAGCAGTGATGAAGATGGATGGTGATCAGGTGCATTAGCACACTAAAAGTGCACAATTATATTAAATATGATCCTCTCTTCTTGCTCACTAAGGAGGTTGCTACTTCGGCCTTGTGGCAAGGGTTCTGCACCCTATGCATGGAACTTTTGACATCCTTCAACTTGAATGCCTTAAGATGACTTCGACCTAGGGGGGGCAACGGGCCTGGACCCAACCCGAACCAAGCCCTATAGGGCAATGTTATGGTGATAAATATTAAGATCCGAGTCCAGACTTGAAGGTCCGATTAATACATGGACCCAGTTATAGTTTGTGAAATTTTATACCAAACCCAGACCCGACCTGACCTGAGTTTCGATTAAGACCCACAATTTTTTAATTTAAAAAGGATAAAAAAAATATGATTTTGCCGGGTATGGTATGAGTCTGGTTCATGTAGTTCTTAGCAGGTCCGGATATGATTTTTCTTATAGTAGACCCATATCCGAACCCAATACCATACCTAAAAACCAGGTGCAAGTCTGGTACCACCTGAATCCGAACCAAACCCGACCCGTTACTTCCACCTACCACCAATATAGTTATGTGTGCAGCCCTTGTGGGCCCTCTATAGTGCCATAAGTAACTGAATGGATTGACAAAGCATCTTAGCCTAATTTGAGTCGTTTCCCCCCATTTGAGTACCCTTATCCAAGCACTCGTAGATTTTCACTTTAAATAGTGATGTGAAAGACTATGACAATTAATAATAAAATAAGAAAAACGAGAGCAACCCTAAATAAAAGGCAAACATTATGTGTCAAGGCATCACCGATTATGTCTTTTGTCACAAGGACATAGACACGTTTATGGACTAGATACGATATGAAATTTTTTGAAACATTAGGACATAAGGGTTTTCTTTCTTTTCTATAAAAGAAAAAACGAGAATAAGGATTTTTTATTTTAATTGATAAAAAATATTTTGTGCTATTTTGATGTATACAAATATTTATTTGAAATATTAATAAACTCTAAAATAATATGAAATTAATGTGGAACGTGTCATGACTTGTTTTTTTTTTGAAGGAAGAACGTGTCATGACTTGTTACATGGCGTCTCCAGATGTCTTTGTGGTGTCACCTAGACATAGGATACTAAAATAATGTGTCGCTATGACATAGACTATTAAAAATGAAAATCCTAATAATTTGCAGCACCTCCTCATGTGGGCTCCACATAATCAAATGAATAAAATCAAAAGGAAGAACTTTTGCTAAAATAAGACGAACGCGGTGGCACCAAGTTTGATATGGTTCTAGTTGGTTCGGATTTTAACCGAAGATGCTGGATATCAGCTTAATTTTTCCAAATGGGAGCTCACAAAAGCTCCCCTCATCTGATAGGGGCAACTTGTGAATATCACCAAGTTGATGGGATGTCACAAGTTTGAAACCCATATGTGGTGTCCCTTGCCACTAGCTAGGGGTGGGCAACTGGCCAGGTGGGCCAAGCATACCCAGCCCGCCATGGGCCGGGTTTGGGCTAAGATTTTAAGCCCGAACCTGTTAGGTACCGTGCCGAAATCTAATTAGTTATATACTTGGATCGGGCCTCAGGCTACTGTGTTGGTATGATAAGCTTGAGTTATTTATTAATTTGTTAATAATATAAATTTTTTAAAATTTAACTATTGTATGTAACTTGGTAAGTATAACTATTTACCTAATTAGTTGCATTAATTTTATGAAAACTAGAAAGATAATTAGTTAGGTACATGGGAAGTTGGGAACTTGCTAATTATTACTATATATATAAATGGAAGGCAAAGTGTGGATATCATCAATGCAGTGTAGATAACTCAGGCCGTCTATTCTAATGAAAAAACAAAGAAGCAACACTTAGGGTACGTTTGGAAGAAAGAACTCTCATAGGAAAAGAAAATTTTGCCTATGAGAGTTTTTGAAATGAGAAGTTTTCCAAAAGAATGTTTTTTGCTTGTTTGTGTAGCATGAGAAAATCAGAGTGAAAAAATGTGAAAAAATAAGAGGGTAGTGGTGATTGTGGTGGTGGTGATGGTGAGATGAATGGTGGTGGTGGTGATCGAGCGATGGGTGGTGGGGAGTGTAAAAATAAATTCTCTTGGTAGTATACATTCATCCACACCCCCCGTGGAGAAATGTTTCTTATTAAAAAGTGTATTTTTTAGAAAAACTCTCTCAGCAAAAAAGTCTCATTTGGAAGGGTCGGAAAATCTGTACGGATTTTCCATTTTGCATAATTTTTCCTACATCTTTCTTGCTTCCATACGTGCCCTTAATTTTGGCCAAGGGGATGAAATATAACAAACAAACCAAAAAGGGAGACAAAAAAGCCTCATAAAATTGACAGTTACTGTAAATGGAACCAAGGCGAAAGGGAAAAAGAAAAGAATCATAGATAGACTGCTTTTAGAGGTCTAAAGAATGAGAAACCATTTGTTTTTAGTGGTCTTGGGGGGGTGTTAAAAGCCTGTACTTCTGAATTGTGTTCACTTTTGAATCTAGATTGACTGCGTATTCTGCAAGCAATTTTCCATTCTCTCATACGGCCCCCAACTTCAACCTAACAAATAAAGGAAAATGTATGAAGATGCTGATACACTCTAGGCTTTCGCTATCAGAACTTTCAAAACAAAAGCATTATGGGTCCACTTCCTCAATTGTTTCTCATTTTTTTTTTTTTTGGGAAACTCTCCTGCTTTTTTCTGACTACCTTTACTTCACCATTGTCATTTTCTTCTCTGTTTTTAGCTTCAAGTTGCAAAGGAGACTCAACTTAGGCTCTTCATGGTGACTATAGGTGAATTAAGAAAACAGCTACCATCATCCGTCTTTGAAAAGCTCAAATTAACTCTGTCAAATGCATATTGAACCAGGTTACTGAGTCTCTTTTATCCTAGCCAACCATTTTGGAGCTAATCTCTGGATATCATAACAGTGTTGGTGCATTTTCATTCTGTTTCAAAAGAAAAAACAGTGCCAGGGTGCACCTAACACCACATGTTCTTAGAATAATCAGGTTAAGCATCATCTTAATACTATCCATGAAATACTTGTCTCATCAGCATCACAAACAAACAATAAAGTATATCCACCCTCATCAGGCTCTGACGTGTAAATTTCAAAGGAAACCCCAGAAAGCCGCATAGGAATGTCACAAATGTTAGTATTGAAAAAATCTTGGTGCCGGAAAAATGGCATGGCAATTTAAAAAAAAAATGTTTTTGGAGAAAGTATGTATAAAGTTTTAAAAATGTATTTCATACAAAATTATAAAGACAAATATGAACATTATAAAAAAGTGTGTATCTCGTTAATATATCATAAAAAAATGTCATCTTCAAAATAGGTGGAATGTTACAATACAGAGTTTTTCAGGAATATATCGGCCTTCGAGCACCACTCTCCCCCCACCCCCCCCGCACCACACACACACACACACACACACACACACATTTTCCCTCCTCCCCTTCATTAAAATATACAGGATTTGGAATAACATACAAGAACAAGCATGTATCATCAATTTTAGTGATTGATGGACACTAGTTACCCACTCACAGCTGCTTCCACGTTAAGAGCTTGTCATCTCAGAAAAATATTCTATGACCAAAGAGAGGAAAATAACCAAAAGAGCTTCTTCCATCAAAAAGGGAAAAAAATTCCAACTGAGGAAATTACACTACATCCAGCTTCTGCGAGGATGGATAAAAACACTTGTGATGAATGTGATAATTTTAAAGACCAGAAGGATTGCAAAAAAAATTTATCAATATCGAACTACTATCCTTTAGTGCTACAACTAAGAAAAATATGTTGTTTGCATAAAATGAAGAGTATGGAGCTGGGGCATTGCCTAAGAGAATTCAAACATAAAATGGAATCATCATCTGAAAAATGTTTTCTGCAGCCACTTTTCTACATTTACATTGGTCAGTCCTCTCAGTGCAGTGTGATTATAGTGAAAAAATCAGTAAGAGGTCAAGTTACAGATCTTGGAATCTTTTCAAAGCATCTCTATCAGGATACTATTTTGTCACCACGCTTAGAGGATGATCAGCTTTTATTATTTGTTATTGCTTCATTTCCTTCCCCGACTTTCTCAGTTGGCGGCAATGTCTGCATCAATTTGAATGAAAAGTTAAAGAGGAACCAACCATTGCTCTACTATAAAAATGCATTTCACAATTGCTCCACCCAAACCAAAACAACCCATATACACGACTGACTTTGGAGACTGAAGAAGGTATTAGTCTTAAATTGTGTTAGTATAATAGCTGAATTCTTAGAGACCTGAAACTGCTATTTTGAAACCACCTGTTAAGACAGTTTCCTACTCAGTGAGTGTGCTTTTCGGACAGAATCAGGATGCTGCATAGATGTCATAAGACATGATGGTTAATGGAATTGGATCACAAGCCAAGGGGTCCATATTGATTGCAATATGCTCTTAGCCTCATGGTTCAAACCAAATCATTAATGACAGTTAACGAACTTCCAAAAATATGACAACTTAAGAACTTGAGAAGATGATCTAGATATGGTCAATAGTTCACAATTCAATGGAATATGGAACATGCCAAGCTTGGTAACATCCTTAAGAGGAGAAGATGGGTGAGTATGTAATAACAAGACCATCTTAAAGTGACATGGACCAGTGTGACAAATATCGCGAGAAATATGAATTTCTCATGAAAAAATCGCAAAAAAATCATAAAATGATAAAACTTCGTTATTCTCACGAGAAATTCAAAATGTCGCAAAATTAACTTTTGTGGCTAAATAGCACGATAATTTCATGGTATTTTGAAAATAGCACAAATTTATCTTGTTTTTGGTTTGGTTTTTTTCTTTTATTTTTCTCGATGACAGAACCCTAACCCCCCTTTACATGGTAGTGTTTTCTGCTGTGAGGCATGGGCAATGATTTTCCAGCATAGGCAGCGGCCGGTGAGTCCATGACTCTCTCTCTCACACACATAACATGTAAATTCACAAAAGATTTGGTTTCTATTGTATCATGGTTGCATTTTCTGTTGACAATCTTTACTGTAGAAAATTTGGATTCTGTTTTCCTAATTCACATGTCATGGATACAATGCTGTTGGCAACCTTCACCTCCAAGATATTGATCCATTTAAAGCATGGGATTTGAAGCATTGTAGGTCGTGCTGGTGTAATTTTCTGTACCTCAAAGGGTCCTTGACAATGATCCACAAGGCAGCAAGGAAATTTTAACTTGATTTTTGGGTATTGTTAATGGGTACTGTTTCATGCTCACTGCAGTTGATAACTGTCCCTATCCCTGAGTTTGCTTTTGTTTGATCCTTTGAAGTTGGATTCCTTTTGATAATTTTTGTTCTGTGATTACAAACTCATGCTTGATTCTGTTTAGCCTGTGTGCTACGCGGTAAAATCAGAATTATATCTTTGGATTTTCTGTTTGCTATTTCCTCACGGTTAGTGTGTTAATTAAATAGTACGCAGCATGCTTGCTGAAAAGTTGAATATGAGCTATGGGACTTTTTGTTATGGATTGACATGCCTTGGATCATTAGTATTTGATTTTGAGGTTTTTGTTATTTTACGTGTAAAATTTATTTGTGTAGTCAGTTTATTTTAATTTGATTTTTTCAAATTTTTTGATTTTTCAAGAAATTATTTGATTTTTTTTATTTTTCTGAGAATTTGCCAATAAAAACTTGAGAAAAATAAAAAAAAAAACTGAAAATCTCACGAGAAATTGCTGTTTTAAACCTTTGTCACTATGCCTTGGACTGTTCACAGATAACCTAATACATTAAAGTTGAATTGATGGTAGTTTGGTATAAATTAGATTTTCTATATAAGAATTTCAAAAATAACTTGAGAAGCACACACACACACACACACACACACACACACACACACATATATATATATATATATATATATATATATATATATATATATATATATATATATATGAGGAAAAGGGATGGGTGTTTGGCTTAGGTGCACAACCAGAGAGCAGTGGTGTTAGACACCGTTTTCAGTGATTCAACCCTACAGATGTGTTTGGCATGTTCTGCTCATTAGGAACCAACCCTTGGTTCATGATCTTTTAATGAAAAATGTTATTTTATAATGTATTAAATTAAAAATTATGGACCAGTGATTTTTCAACCCCTAAAAAAACCGGTTTTTGTGTTGGAATCGGATGATTTACAGCCAGTCTCTACTAATTTCACAGTGTGGAATACATCTGTATGGTTAGAATTTTTAAAAAAATAAAAAAATGGTGAAAACTCCTTGCACAGCAACCCCTTACCATATATATATATGATAACAGTGTATAGTCAGACGCCCAGCTCTGCGCCGCACATCAAAAAAATTCAAAAAACAGAGATTTTAGCGGCGGGTGGTTCTGGACCGCCGCTAAAAAACGTGTTCGCGCAAAAAAAAATTTGTGCCACTGATCGCACACTCCCATTTTTGCGTCAGATGTCTTGGGTGTTTGACAATACGCCCTACTATATATATAATTTATTTATGCAAGGGGTAGCTACAAATTAGTGTTCGTGGACCCTTGAGAATGAGCAGCAGCTTTAAACAGCCACTCAATATTGCTTTAAACTGCCTACGCTGGCCTGCACAAGTTCGTGCCTACCCTTTTCCTTATAGAGAAAACATCTGCTTTGATTAGCCTAAAAAGGGGAAAAGAAAAAGAATAATTCTTTCTAATAATTATATCACCCTTACTCTTTCCCTCTATCCAATAGGATTTTCCCGCATGTTCTTCCCATTTTTGGGGTAACCAAAAAGTTAATAGATCAGGTTTGACTTACCAACACCATGGGTAACATAGTAAAGTCTTAAGTTCCCCTAAATTTGAAGAACTGCCATTGACCTTCCTTCTTTCATTCGATCCTCCGTAAGGAGGGGCTGTTAATGTAGCTAGACAACGTAGATCTGGCTATTGAGAAAGTTGAAGTTGAAAGAAATTGTAAACACCTTTTCTTTGTGGACACAGAAACACACGATTGGTGAGAGATCACTCACATGACAAGACAAAACATATCCTTCATGAAGTTCACAGATTCGAACTTGAACAGGATGAATAAGATAACAGTACTCTCTCTCTCTCTCATACCGTCTAGTTGGAAGCACTCATACTGTCTAGTTGGAAACACTACGATTTCCGTATCTTTTTGACTTTTTTTTGTAGATCTGTCTGCCCTTGGAACATGATATTGTGACATGTGTGCAGGTTTTTAAGATCTTAAAAATCAATGGCCTAAAACATACCAATGTTTCACAACTAAAAAAAAAAACTCTTTTTTTACATCTGAAAACATGATTCAAGGTGTGATCCTTAGCAAACAGACCGTGCTCAACATATCTGTAAGATCAGATTGAGTCAACACAGTTTGCAAGTATAATTTTCCGTGTCTAGCACATTGAATCAACTATAAACACACACACACACACACACACACACACACACACAGAAGATCTATAGCATTTCCACAGTTTGGATCTTGGTAATGGCATAAATGATAAAGAAATGCAAGCCTAGAAGTGGATAGTGTATAGAAGATATTTTTGACCCCGGTCCTACCAACAGCTCCCCTAAAATTGTCGCTGCTTTTACAGGAGACAACTGGAGTATAACTATCTTATAACTGTTCCGTGTTGTGCATCTGTGGCTAGATATGGGTGGTGATCCGTATCTTTCCCTTGTCAAGGATGAGCTCTGCAGTACCTCAACATGACATCAGCATGAAAAAGGAGCAAAGAAATAATCATGCTGAGTTAAATCAGGTTTACATGAATGGTGGGTGACTAGGAAAAATCTGACGAAGAGTTGCAATAAGATTGAATAAAAGTTAAATAAAGTGCTTTCTAACTTGGATTTTTATGAGATTGCCTAATGCATAAACCAGCAATGGTGCATTGTCATCAGTCAGCCATTATAATCAGCCTCTTCCAAGATGAGTAATCAAAGAGCTGAACGTTTGAATTTTAAAATAGCATGGATAAAACACCAGGGCCTATGATATTATTCAGGGCATCTGATCATCATATTCAAAAGGAAATTTGGAGACAATGGTGTCATATTTGTAGAATACTAAAAGGTGTCAGAGCTGTTTGTTGTAACAACAAATTCAGTCAGGATAAAAGATGCTAGCAGCTTTGTTTCAGACTCTAATGCATACTAAATGCAGATGATCCATGCTTGCAGAATTTCAATTTAGTTCTTCAGTGAAAGTTTCACTATGCACTGGTGATTTCCACTATAGTTCTATCACAGCTGTTGGAAGTTAGCGAAGGTGTTGCTATTGCAGTTTGAGAATTTATTATATGAAGGTACATTCCAATGTTGATAACTCAACTACACCTGAACTGATCTCCAATAAGGACAATACATTTCCTCTGTGCAAGTTTAGGCCTATTTCTTTATCAAACATCCTGACAAAGATGTATTAAATTGCAGATATTAGGATGAAGCCTACAATAAGGACCTTAGTCTTCCAATCTGAGATAATCTAAAAAGTGAAGACAGGCTCAAGACAGTGTAGCTCTTAAAGGATGACATATATGGAGCAATGTATGACTAAAGATGGGTAAAATCTTTTAATTGGCTTAGATGGATGATCATAGTGAACACTCTATATGCCTTTGGATTTCCTGCATGCATTGATAAAGGTTAAACTTTTATTTGAATCCTTTAGCATCATACTAAAGTTTGACATCTCAAACAGAAGTGTATAATTAGTTTCTGACCAAGAACTTACCTGGACAATATAAGTATAGATAGAGGCCCACCTTTATTCAGCACATTGTTTGTCCTAAAATATCCTTCAGGAATACCCTTAGTTAATTTTAGAGATCAAGAGAGGATATGATTCAGAAGAGAATCTTTGAGTAAATCCAAACGTAATGGTACAACAAATTAAGAGCACCACTAATATATATAAAAAATTGCAGAAGGTATAAAATATTTAGAGAAACAAGCAATTTGTCTTAGATATCATACAGTATATCTACTTGACAGCACCCAGAAGAACCCCAGTATTAGCACCTAAAAATACCAGCATCAACATGGGTATTCTAGACAGTTTGAAGTACTCATGTTGCATGATGCTAATGATGTTAGACCCTTTGCAGTGTCTAACAGCAATAATAGAAAATGTTAATCTTGTCTAGACAAAAAATGAAGCGTTGATAGGCAGGCAATCAATCAATCCAAGTGTAAATCATCCCCCTTGGAATAGTGGAGAAAGAATAGAATGGCTTAGTAAGTTTCCACAACATGATGTTACAAGCCCACGCGAGAAACAACTCAGGGTGCTTCTCATCTTTCATGGACTTTCTAAAGACAATTGTCACATGTCCGTAGAGGTTGGTCCATTCCAGAGTTGCCAGTTGAGAAAGCTGGAGCGGGAAGTGATACGGGAAGCGAGAGCAGGAAGCGAGGCACTTTCAAAAATGTAGGAAGCGTGGGACCACTTAGAAGAAAATTATGAAGTGTCTCGGAAGCGAACTGGAAGCGAGGGGGAAGCGAAAAAAATGAAAAAAAATGGGGAAGCGCACTTCCCAAAAAAGGGGGACGCTTCCCCTCACACTTCGAAAGTGCACTGTTTCGCACTTCCCACCCTAGGCGCTTCCGGTAACTCTGGTCCATTCAGATGTATGCCAGTTATCCATGTATTAGATGAAATTTTTAAAGATTCAACCTTTAGTCTGTCCACCATTACCAAATGCCAGGTTCTATTTCAGCTTATGGGCAGGAAGCGATAGTGGGTGTTATGTTTTCCTAATGTTTGCCAAGGCTGAAGATTAGGGCATCTTAATGATTCTCTGCTAAAAAGTAGCCTATGAAAGATATGGGCATATGATTGCCTTGCGCCCTTTCCAAAGTTGTCTGAAGAATATTTGAATGTACTGCTTGGAATGCACTCAAAGATACGGGGTCAGAAAAGATGCTTATTTCTTATCTGCCCTGTGAATAAGATGCAGCTCCACAGGCCTCTTTGTTTGGGGCCTAAACACTAATCCTTATTTAGGTGATTATTACCTTTCTGGAAATGTCAAAGCAAAGGCTTATTACAGCATGTACGATCCAAAAGTTTGAAAGGCATTCACCCAATATTAGCCGGGTTAGACACATTTAAAAGCACTAAACTACACACCATATTTCACATTTAAAAGCGATATTTGTGTAAAAAAAATGGAAGCCACCTACAAGATCCACCACAACGCTAAAGTGAACAAAACAAAAGCCACAAATAGGCTCACTCACAAAACACACTAAAAGCCACAAATGAGCTCACCCGCAAAACCTACACAAGGAAAAAAACAAGAAGCTAAAATAAATAATATTTTATTGATAACCTGCAAGAAGCATACATGAGGGAGGGGAGTCATCCCCTATTTATACACAGCCAGCAGTCTCTATAGAGACGTTGGGAGGCCCAACTGCTCTATTTAGAGTAGTTGGGGCCTCTCCACCGTCTCTATGGTTTGAATGTTGACTAGTCAACTTTGTTGACTAGTTAGCTTTTAACTAAAAAGACTAACCCCACTAAAAACTAACATAGTTACTAAACCTATATATATATATATATATATATATATATATATATATATATTGTCAAAATAAAAAAAGAGAAAAATATATATGTACAATTTTAACACTCTCCCTCAAACTTACGGTACAACAACCTAAAGTTTGTTTAATAGAAAGTGAAAACGGGGAGCAACGAGAGGTTTAGTGAAGAAATCTGCTAACTGGTATTATGATGTAACATAAGGCAGATCGATGGTCCCATGTAGATAGTCCTCTCGAACATAGTGACAATCCATTTTGATATGTTTAGTACGTTCATGAAAAGTACGATTGTCGGCAATGTAGATCGCACTCTTATTGTTACAACATATGCGAGAAGCTCCTGTCACTTGAACTCCCATATCAGAGAACAACCTTTTGAGCTAGACTACCTCGATCGTTGTAGTTGTCATGCCCCGATATTCAGCCTCAGTTAATGAAAGCAAAACCTTGTGTTGCTTCTTACATCACCACGAACTCAGAGATCCACTTAAGAAAATACAAAAACTTATGGTTGAGTGTATGTTATTGAGATCACCTCTCCAGTCAACATCAGTATAAGCAATTAAATCTAAAGAAGATAAAGCAAACAGAAAGAGGTCGCGAAAAAGAGAAGTCTTAATATATCTAATAATATACAAAACTGCTCCCATGTGAACAGAAGTGAGACCATGTTGAAATTGATTAGTTGTGTGTACAACCTATGTTACGTCAGGTCTAGTAATTAAAAGGTAAGAGAATACTCCAATAAGTTGTCTCTAAGGAGTATGATCATCATCAATTCACATCCTGGTGTTGGCAATCTCAGGGGTATCAACTTTCTTATCATTTGTGATGCCAGACTTGGAAACAATGTCAAAAGCAAATTTAGACTAAGATAATAAATATCCTTTAAGAGAGTAAGTAACTTCGATTTCTAAGAAATATTTCAAAAAGCCCAAATTAGTCATTTCAAAATGTTTTTTGAGAAGTTTTTTTAATATTTTCAATTATTTGTTTATCTCTTCCAGTGATGATCATGTTGTCCACATAAAGAAGAATAACAATACTTGCATTAGAAATCTTAACAAATATTGCAATGTCAGTCAAAAAAATTTAAATCTAATGTCATGCATAACTCGACTAAACTGGTCATAACAAGCCTTTGGGGATTGTTTAAGTCTATAGAGAGCCTTTTCCAAATGAAGAGCTTTACCCTTAGGAATACTTATACTGGGTGGTGCCTTCATATAAACTTCTTCAACTAGATTTTCATTAAAAAATTTATTTTTAATGTCCATTTAAAATGTAGGTCATTTTTTAACTGAGATTAATGCTACTAGAGTTCGAATCATTCTAGCGACTGGAGCAAAGGTTTCCTCATAATCTATGCCATATTCTTGAGAATATCCCTTGACAACTAATCTAGCTTCATATCTTTTAAGAGTTTTATCACTCTTTATTTAAATTTTGTAAACACACCTACAACCTATAGGTTTCTTTTCTTTTGGAACATCTTGAATGGTCCAAGTATTAGCCACATTTTCTAAATCTTCTAGCTCTATTTTCATGGCTTCTACCCATTTAGAATGTTCTTTAGCTTGACTATAGGTTGACGGTTCCACATATGAATGAATTAATGTAATAAATGCCTTGTATTTTGGAGAAAAAGAATCATAAGACACAAACTTTCCAGGTGGTTAAGGTCTCTATGCTTAGAATATTGTAAATAGTTTTTGTTCTTATGAGGTTTTTCTTCAGTAATTATATCATGATGACCATTATCAAATCACATTCATCTATTATATCAAAACCACTATCCAAGTCACATTCATAATCACATTTTTCATGACTTGAATTTAATTCAAATAAAAAAGAAATACTCATCTACTTCCTTCACCTTTTCAAAGTCAAAGAAGCTTTCTTTTTTTAAGAAGGCCACGTTATGTGAGACATATAATTTTTTATTTTAGGATCAAAGCACATATAGCCTTTTTATTATCTGCATAACCTAAGAAGGCACAAAGAATAGCATGAGGGGAGAGTTTGTCATTTTTTTAGTAAAAACAAAACATTTTCACCCAAAATTTCTTAGTCTAACATAATCAGGAGATACTTTAAAGAGTTTTTCAACTGGTGTTATATTTTGTAAAGAAGAAGAAGGCATTCTATTCATGAGATACATAGCAGTTAGGGTTGCTTCAGCCCAAAATTCTTTTGGTACTTGATTTGCTATTAGTAGAGTTCTGGTTGTTTTCATAATATGTTTGTGTTTTCATTCAACCAAACCATTTTTGATGCGGTGTATGAGGGCAAGTTTACCATGCAAATTAGATAATCTTTAAATTCCTTTGATAAAAATTCTCTCCCTGAATCTGTGCGGAAAATAAAAATATCCTTTTCAAACTTATTTTTGACCAAGCTGTAAAATATTTGAAAATGTGAGAATACCTCATATTTATGTTTGAGAAAGTAGATCTAAATATACCTAAAAAAATCATCAACAAAAATCACATAGTATGCATATTCACCCTTTAGTATAATTGGTGTTGACCCCCAAACATCTGAATGTATTAGTTCAAGCGGTCTAGAAGAAAAGAAAGTTCTTTCATGAAATGATAATCTCTTCATTTTACCAAGAATACAATCTTTACACATAAAATTTTAAGAGTTTCAAAATTTTTCCAAATTTGGAAAGTGTTGAATTTTGGATAAATTAGGAAAACCAAGTCGTTTATGCCATATATCTAACTCTAATTTCTTAACATTATAACAGAAGGCATCCTTGGGTATTTCCAAAAAATCTATGTAATAGAGACCTCCTCTATAGCCTTCCCCAATCAGCTTCTCTGACTGGCGATCATGTACCCAACATCCATTAGAAGAGAATGAGACATTATATCCATGGTCAGATATTTATGAAATTGACAAGAGATTTAAATTTAATTTGGGAATATATCTAACTTTTGGAATGGTAAATTTTTTTGAGTTTTGTAAAATCTTTTTAAAATTTCATATTCCTTCTATTTCAAGAGATGTACCAATCGGTTGTAAAAACATTTGACATGCTTGAGTTGGTATGACATTCAAATAAAATTTTACTATTAGGGGTCATATGAAAGGAAGCACCAGAATCAAGAAGCCAAGGAGTTTTACCTGGATCGTAAAAGGATGAAACTGATGCTCCAGTTGAGGCTTTATTTCAAAAAGATACCCCTTTGAGAAGTTGTTGGAGAATCTCCATAAGTTGTGACATTGATACAGATGCATCATTAGTTTCTTGTGAAGAGCCCACCGAAGTCACCTTCTTTTCCTCCCTTCTTCTAAACTTTGGGTATTGAGGCTTAGTGTGTTCGGGTTCATGATAGTTATAACAAATAATTTTTTTTGTCATAATCATTGCCTTGTTTCCAATAAGGCTTATTATCATGCTCATTTTCTTGTTTCCAATGAGGTAGCTTGTAGCAGCGCATGTAGTTTCCCAGTTTAGAGACAGCCAAAACAGAGTCATCTTCATTTTTCAAAGAATGCCCTTTTAGCCTATTCTCTTCTATTCTCAATTCTTCAATAATGTCAATAATAGAGAGTACTTTCGCTCTATGAAGAAGAGCGGATTTGGTGCTTTCAAACTCCAGTCTAGATACGGCCAAAACAGAATCATCTTCATTTTTCAAAGAGTGCCCTTTTAGCCTATTCTCTTCCATTCTCAATTCCTCAATAATGTCAATAATAAAGAGTACTTTCCCTCTATGAAGAAGAGCGGATTTGGTGCTTTCAAACTCCGGTCTCAAGCCATTTATATATTTATAGAAATATTTCACATCAAGTTGCTTTTGCCGGAACTCTATATCTTTCTTGTAATGCCACTTCGGCTCAAGAATAAATAATTCTTTCCAAAGTTCGGACAATTCACTGTAGTATTCTCTAATACTTTTGTCTTTTTGAGTCATTGTCCGAACTTTATTTTGAAGATTGCACACATGAGCAATATCTTTAAGAGAATACATATTCTTAAGGTAGTTCCAAGCTTTGTTAGCATGCTCAAATTTTGCAAGGCTAAAGCATTTTTTAATATTCATGTTATTGATTAACCAAAACACGATCTTGACATGCCCCATTCTCCACTCTTTCCACTTTTTTTCATAAGTGACTAGTGCCTTAGCCTTCTCACCGTCCACAAGAGGCACCTCTTTTTCGTTCTCTACTTTTGAGAGGACTAGCTTAGGCTTCAAATTAAAATCATCAATTAATCCCCATAATCCTTTTCCCCATATGTGGTGCTTCATTATTGAAGACCACATTAAAAAATTAGTAGCATTGAGTTTCATGGGTATGATGGTGACTTTCTCATTGTCATCTGTCCTTATAAAGTAGAGAGACAGAGAAGAAAAGAAACAAAAAAAAAACAAGATAATAGATGAGAAAGAAGTAGTAGTATGAGCACACCACTTCGAATACACGAGCACTTGAATCACCAAGAAATTCTTTCCTTCTCCTACGAGCACGAAAAACAAAGCAATACGCAATCTTCAAGAGTCAAGAGCGAACCTTTCTTTGATACCATGTAAAAAAACGGAAGCCACCAATAAGATCCACCACAATGCTTAAGTGAACACACCTAAAGCCACAAATAGGCTCACTCACAAAACCCACCAAAAGCCACAAATGGGTTCCCTCACAAAACCCACGCAAGAGGCAAAACAAGAAGCTAAAATAAATAATATTTTAGTGATAACCTTTATGCGAGAAGCATACATGAGTGAGGGGAGTCATCCCCTATTTATACATAGCCAGCAGTCTCCATAGAGACGTTGGGGCCTGTCCAACGTCTCTATGGTTTGAATGTTGACTAGTCAACTTTGTTGACTAGTTAGCTTTTAACTAAAAAGACGAACCTAACTAAAAACTAAGCTAGTTATATATATATATATATATATATATATATATATATATATATATATATATATTACAATTTTAACAATTGGAAGATATAGACAAGTAGATTATTATTAAAGCAAATTCTGGGGGGCATCTGTTTACCTCCAGTCCTTGACCCATTCATAGATCTGAACCAGTCACATAATCAGACCCTGTTAGAGGAGAGGAATGATCTAGGATCACACATAAAAAAATCCCCAAAGCAAAGTAGCATACACACGTACACATAAATATAATAACTAAGCATGTTTTCATGATTTCACAGAACAAATAACACAAACACACACATATATAATTATATATATACAAAAAAATATATATATATATATATAAAAATAATAAATGATTAAACTGCCCTCGTGCCTAGGAGGAGGCAGGTTAGTCACCGACTAGGTGCCTTAGTCGGTGCCTAGTCGGCACAATTGGTACCTTTTAAGGTACTGACCTGGGAACTGCAAAGCCTAGGGGTTTTACTTACGCCTAGACCGACTAGTCGGTGCCTAGTCGAGGCCTTTGACTACATAGGTTGTAACTTGTAAGCCTTTTGCTCTTTTAGAACCATCACCAGATAGTTTGTTATCTATGTAACTTAATTGGAACACTTGATTAGCTCAGTTCTTTGATTGAACCCTGATTTTGGGTGAGACCCAACTGATATTTGAGGTTCCAGCAGACAACAGACTCTAAATCTGAAAAGAGATCCAAGGTTGTGTCAAGCACCAAATCTCACAAGACTTGCATTTCTGAGCCTCAAAAAGAGCAATTACCCTAGGGGTTTTACTTACACCTAGACCGACTAGGCGGACTAGTCGGTGCCTAGTCGAGGCCTTTGACTACACAGGTTGTAACTTGTAAGCCTTTTGCTCTTTTAGAACCATCACCAGATAGTTTGTTATCTATGTAACTTAATTGGAATACTTGATTAGCTCAGTTCTTTGATTGAACCCAGATTTTGGGTGAGACCCACCTGATATTTGAGGTTCCAGCAGACACCAGACTCTAAATCTGAAAGGAGATCCAAGGTTGTGTCAAGCACCAAATCTCACAAGACTTAGATTTCTGAGCCTCAAAAGCGCAATTACCCAAGGATTTTTAAGTTTGGTTATGACAGGTTGAACCTTAAGCTGTCAAAAAAATTTCATAGTGATTCAATCACGCATATATGTGCCCTATGGCTGTCAAAAAAATTTGATAGTGATTCAATGATGCATATATGTGTTCTAAGGCTGTCAAAAAATTTTTGTAGTGACTCAATCATGCATATATGTGTTATAACACTGTCAAAAAAAATTCATAGTGATTCAATCATGCATATATGCATTCAAAGGTGGTCCAAAAAAAATCATATATGTGTTCTAAGGCTCTTAAAAATTATTCATATTGATTCAATCATGCATATATATGTTCTAAAGCTGTCAAAAAAATTTTATAGTGATTCAAAGATGCATTTATGTGTTCTAAGTCTTTCAAAAAAAATTCATAGTGATTCAATCATGCGTGTATGTGTTTTATATATGTGTGTTACTTTATTTCTGATGATTTTTTCTATAAAACCTGAAAGCATGTTTAGTATTATGAATTATGTAATATGTTACTTATATATGTATGTGTTATTGTGATTCCGTGAAAGGTTGAAAGCATATTTTGTTGATTATACTAAATATGTTATAAATAATTGAAATATATATATATATATAAATAATTGAAATATGTATATATATATATATTGAGATTGTATGACTGAGTTGGCTTGGTTTGTATTTTTTGTATTTATATTTCTGTAATTGGATCTGGATCACATGTGATCCGTACATGTTTGTATTTTGTAATTACCCTGTCGGGTCTGGATCTAGAGGACCCGATTCAATCTGTCTTATACTTATAATACAGCAGGGCACAATTTTCCAGATTGAAGAAAGACGCCCTTCTATCTCTCTATTCTTCTCTTCTTCTGCAGCAATTAAGCTTTGGTGAACAAAATATAATATGGTATCAGAGCAGGCTGGATTCTGATCGCTGCTCAGAGTGCAGAAAACTGATCCCAAAAGGTGTGTCTTGCGAGATTCAGTCTTGACAGGTTATTCGCTATTCTTCTGTTTTCTATTCCTTCTTGTCTTCTCTTATTCCTCTTCTATCTTGTCTTGTCTTCTCTTCTTCCTCTTCTATCTTGTCTCTTTTCTCTCAGATCTGAATGTCAGATCTGCCTCTCTTGCATTTCCTTCCTTGACTGAAGGACAGATCAGATCATTGATGGTAGACGTCCGATCTGATCCTTCACTCTTGCCATCTTAAGATTCCTTTGTTTCTTTAGGGCTTCTACAGATCTGACGTGCCCAAACCTTCTTTAAATCTGTGAGAATATTGTCTGGTTTCAGCGTCAGATCTGAATGCATTAACAGATCTGACGTCCTTTGCTTTCTCAACATATTTTTCAATGTCACCTCTTTCCTGAAGATTTGCAGCAATAGAAATCTGAAAGAAAATTATTTTAGAAGAACAACAAGGGTTAAGCAGCCCTAATAGTTTCTGATCAGCCGTGTGAGGCCTGCACTAAAAAAAAAGGCACGATTGATGAGATTTTTTTTTGTGCATTGTTGCACTAGTCAAGGTTTCCATTGCTGCATTTATTCATTCTATTCTCAGCTTTTTTTTGTAACCTTTGTCATGGATTATCCTACCCTACCGTCCAGTTTTTTTGTAACCTTTGTCATGGATTATCCTACCCTACCGTCCAGTTTTCTCGGTCAACTTATCTCTGAAAAATTGAATCATTCTAATTATCTGACCTGGAAGAGGCAAATTTTGCGCTTCATCAAGAGCCTAGATCTCTATGGACACCTAGATGAGACAGTTCATGCACCATTAGAGTTTGTGATGCAGGAGGAGAAGAATGATAAAGGGGAGGTTTCCAACAAACTGATTCGTAATCCAGAGTATGCAATGTGGAGGAAAAAGGACCAGGTTGTTGTTGCCTACATTACCTCTACACTCTCCTCGGAGGTATTAGTAGGCATCCCATATGAATGTGACAGTCACAGATCTCGGAGGCCAGAATTCTTCATTTAAAGAGTGAATTTTAGCTTTTGAAAAAGGAAAATATGACAGTCACAGAATATATGAATAAAGTGAAGACCATTACTGATCAAATGGCTATAGCAGGTTGCAATATTGGTGATAAAGAAAAGGTCCAACATATGCTGAATGAACTCAGACCCAATTATCATATGCTGGTTACCTCTCTTCTATATCTCCTTTCACTTCCCATTTTTGAAGATCTTCGAGCAAAGCTATTGCAGTATGAAATCACCATTAGAGGGAAAGAGATGGCCATGAATTCCAGCAGTCAAGATGTGTTGATCATGAGAATGAATTCGAGGATGAGGGAACTTTCGAGGTGAATGTGGACAGGGAAGGAACAATCAAGGAGGTCGAGGATTATTGCCTACACCCAACATACCATCTAATTCATTTCCAGGGAACCAGAACTCCAGAAATATACCAACGTGTTTTTTATGCAATAAAAGGGGGCACATTAAAGCAAATTGTTGGTACAACACACATAATAAATGAAGGACTAATGGTGTAGGACCTTCAAACAGAGGAAGAACATGTGAAAGCTCAAAGGATGATGGAAATGATAATGTTAAGAATCTCTTGATATCTGCTCTTTTAGAAATGAACTTCAAGCAAAACGAACAAGGGACTTGGTACATTGATTCTGGGTTGCAGCTCATATGACAGGTGATGTCGGTAAGATTCTGAAACTCATTTCTTATCATGAAAATTTTAATATTAAAACTGGAGATGGAACTCTCCATCCTATATCTCACACTGGAAACGTTAATCTTTCTCTTCCTAATTCCTCTCTGAATTTGTTCAATGTTTATCATTCCCCTAGTATTGTTAAAAACATTGTTTCAGTTTCTAAACTTGTTGACGATACTAATTCTTCTGTCGAATTTACTCCTTCTGTTTGTGTCAAGGATTTTCTCATGAAGAAGACACTCGTTGAAGGAGAACGACAAGGAAATATGTATGTCATCAAGGAGACTTCTTCTGTTTGTAGGGCTCCACCAAATTCGTTGAGTGTTTGACCAGTCCAGTTAGAGTCATCCAAAGATTGTTTAAGCTTGTCTCATTGTAATAAGCCAGATATCTGGCATCGGCGTTTGGGTCATTATAAATGTTCGTCTATTGAAAAACTCGTCTCAAGTGGAGTTGTTCCTGGATCTAGTTTAAGTATTGAGTCTAATGCTTCTCTTTGTTCCAGCTGTCAACTAGGTAAGAGTCATGTACTTTCGTTCAATTCAATAAATCAAAGAGCTTTTTTTCCTTTTGAAGTTGTTTATTCTGATGTCTGGGGACCTGCCCCACAATCTTCTCTATCTGAAAGCCGCTATTATGTTATATTCATTGGTAGTTATTCCAGATACACTTGGATATATTTTATGAAACATAAATCCGAAGTGTTCAAGTTCTTTCAATTATTTCATGCCTTAGTCTCCAATCAACTCTCATCTAAAATCCAACAGTGCCAGTGTGATGGAGGGGGAGAGTATCTATTAAAGGAATTTACTGAATTCCTTCAAATTAATGGGATAAGTCGGCGAATATCTTGCCCACATACACCACGATAAAATGGGGTGACAGAAAGAAAATACGGGCATATTGCATAAAGTACCCTCAGCATATTGCATGATACTCACATCCCTTAAGTCTATGGACAGAAGCTTTTCACTCTGTTGTATACATCATAAATCACCTACCAATGAGGTTGTTAGAAAAAAATCTCCATATTTTACATTATTTGGAGTTCAACCTGATTACAATGAATTAAGAGTAATTGGGTGAATATGTTATATTCATATTGACAGCTCTCAGCGCAACAAGTTTCAGGACAAGGCAAGCAAATGTAATTTTGTTGGATACGCTGATGAATACAAAGGGTTCTAATGCTATGATCATGTTACTCATCGCATCAGTCTCTCGAAATGCTGTGTTCGATGAAGCTATTGTCAGGGACTTAGGGAGAGAAGATGGGCATGTCAGGGACGTTGAGGGATATCAGCCATGGCTTGCTACTGAGTTGTTCAATTAGATAGAGACACATGACGTCTCCTAATGTCATGCGTTGCTTGTTGAACCAAATAAAACCAATGCAGAAACTCATATACAAGAATCAACAGGTACACAGGACTCTGTCATGCCCACTTCCTCATCGAATGCTCAGGATACTCTCATACCCACTTCAGATGTCATGAAATTCAAAGGAGCTGTGTATGTAAGGCAGAATAGGAATCTCACTCAAGGATCAGATAAGCAGGTTAGACGATCTGGTAGGATTCGACATCCTATTGAGAGATGGGTCAGTATCTTACTTTCACCAGACCCGATATTGTGTACGCAGTTAATCAAGTCTCTCAATTCATGCATGATTCGCGCACAAAACATATGAATGATGTTAAAAGAATTCTTCGATATTTAAAAGGAACCCTTGGGGATGGCCTAGTCTATCATCAATCTAAGACTAGAGGGGAACAAGATCAACTAGAAGTATATGCAGATGTCAATTGGGCTGAAGATCCGGATGATAGAAGGTCTATTTCTGGATATTGTGTGTTCATTGATGGAGACTTAATAGCATGGTGTAGCAAGAAGCAACGTGCAGTCGCACGGTCCAGCACCGAGGCTGAGTGTTGGTCTATGGTTGCGGCTATGGCTGAAGTTACATGGTTGAGGACTGAATTGGGAGAAACCATTATGCCTGTTGCACTTTTATGTGATAATCAGAGTGCCATACAAATGGCATTCAATCATGTTCATCACAGTCAAACAAAACATATCGAGATTGATCAACACTTCATTAGACAAAAGGTGGAAGACAAAGAAATTACGCCATTTTATGTACCCACGATTGACCAAATGGCAGATTTGTTCACTAAAGGACTTACCAGTTCTGGTTGTTAAAAAGCAAGTTGTCCATGGTACTAGACTATGCACAACTTGAGGGAGGGTATTGAGATTGTATGACTGAGTTGGTTTGGTTTGTATTTATATTTCTGTAATTGGATCTGGATCGTATGTGATCTGTACGTGTTTGTATTTTGTAATTACCCTATTGGGTCTGGATCTAGAGGACCCGATCCAATCTGTCTTATACTTATAATACAGCAGGGCACGATTTTCCAAATTGAGGAAAGACGCCCTTCTATCTCTCTATTCTTCTCTTTTTTTGCCGCAACTAAGCTTTGGTGAACAAATATATATATATATATATATATATATATATGTGTGTGTGTGTGTGTGTGTGTGTGTGTGTGTACAATTATATATATGTATATTTTGGTTATGTATATTAATATATTTTGTGAAAGCATGCATAATTTTGTACTTGTGAAATGAAAACATCTTATTAGTAAAAGAATTAAACATATTTTTATGTATATTTTGTTGACTTTTTTATATTTTAATTATGGTAGTGACTAGTCCCGCCTAGTCCTCAACTAGTCTTTTTAAGGGTCTACCGACTAGGCACAGCCTAGCGCTTTAGACTACATAGGTTACAACTGATATAAATGGTGAGACCATAGTTACCAGGAAATGAAAACGAGAAGCAATGCATAAAGTGAAAATGGGGAAGCTAATGTTAAAAAGTAGAAATAAGCAAAGCAGGATAAGATTGTACAGCGATTATGCAAGCACATGAAGAATGAAAAGAAAATACATAGAAAGCAATATAAAGCGAGGGCAGAAGCAAATAATAAATGATGTGAACACGAATATAAAATGATATAAAACCAAAATGCAAGTTTTGTTATAACAAAATTATAATTTTTTAATATAAAAAATGTAAAAAGTGAGAGAGAAGCAAGTGGAAGTTACAAGAAGAGAGAAACGTTAATAAAGCCAAAGGAAATCCAGTTGGCAAACAAGGAGAAAGTGGGCTTCCTAATAAAAAGAATCTAGTTTCCCATATTTCGGAACAGTTTCCGAAGCATCTCCTCCTTTCAAGGCAGCGATGAGTTTCCAGATTCAGAAGCGAGCTTCCTGGGAAACGAGCATCTCCTCCTTTCAAGGCAGCGATGAGTTTCCAGCTTCAGAAGCGAGCTTCCTGGGAAACGAGCATCTCCATGTAGAAGCTTCCGGTAACTATGAGTGAGACTATCCTGGATGAATTATGTTGGATAGCATATGGAACTGAAATAAACATCAAACAAGAAACCACGCTGACATAGAAGTGTTTCTTTACATGACATGTCTTTGTTGATCCACGCTTCACATACCAAGAAATGAAAAGACGTAGTACAACAATATTGAGCACACAGAAACAAGTCATGAGTGCCTCAGGAAATAGGATCTATGACAATGTGGAATTGGTGGTCAGTAAATGGTTGATTCAATTAGCACCAATACACCAAAAACCCAAGTTGGGTCATCAAATATAGACCGAGATTGAGTTGTTTCTGTGGTTGTCCAATTCTGTAATTCATCTATAACCGAAGAAGGTCATCTGAAAGAAACGAATTTCAATTCTGTAATTCATATTAATCAAACAATCTCATCTGAAAAGAAACAACTTCTTGTTTTGATGGTGGGAACGAGCAAATAAATCAAATGGAAAAAAGAGAAAAAAAGATTTCTTTCTAGAAAAACAGAGAAAAAAAAAAGGGAGATACCAAATCGGGCTTGAATATGTTGTGGACGACGGAGGCGCCGGCCAGCAGCGAGACGATGACGACGACGGCCGACCACCCGAGAGAAGGAGTCCCTGTAGGCTGCCTTCCCCCGAATTTCCGGCCACTCATTTTTCCCCTCCGACCGAGCGTGGTGTGCTCCTGCTGAAGAGACTCGAAGCGACCGTAGGGGAAGAGAAAGGACGTATCAACGGATCGGATTTGTTGGGTTGAAGTTGGACCCGACATGATGAGTTTCGGATCTGGGTCAAGGTCCTATTACGATTGGCCTTGGCCCTTCTCTGACTTGCACATAGGGATTTCAACGGGTCGGATCTAGTCATTACCGAATCCAACTTAATCAGATTTGGATTCAGATTCAGGTCGGAGGAATTACCGAATCTGATCTAAATAGATTTAAATTTGAATTCGGGTCAAATCTATGCATTACCAAATCCGACTTAATCAGATATGACCTAATCAGACTTGGATTTGAATTCAGAATCAGATGGAAAAAGATAAAGCCAAATCTGGTTCCAACTAGTTTTAAATCCCATATTTGCACTTAATCGGATTCAGATCTTAGTCGAGTCAGGTATTGGGTGACATCCGACCCGTTGACATCCCTACTAGCACGTAGCCGTAGGGGTGTCAATGGGTCAGGTATGACCCACCCTGAAGGCTGAAGCGTACCAGGATAGTAGGGTTAGGGTCTGGTAACAAAGGAAGGAATCGAATTAACTATTCAAGTCAAACTTGTGAGATCCAGTTCTCATATGGGCCAGATATGGTTTATGAAATTTTACACCAAACTCGAGTTTGACTGAGTTCCAATTGTTCATGACTTTTCAATGTTGAAAAACTTAAAAATGTACCAAGTCTGGTTTACGTAGTCTTTATCTGATCCAGGTATGGTTTTTCTTATGAAAGATCCAGTCGAACCTGGATCCAGATCTGATACCAACACCTCTTTGTCAGATCAAAGTTCGAACCCACCCACTTATATGGGGGTACGACCCATTGATACCCCTACTTGTATGTAGAGGTCCAAACATATCTGGTTGGTTGGACCACCTATTCAAATCAGACACTTCGTCCCCGGATCCGCATCATTAAACATCATGTCATAACAAGTATTTAGATCGGGCTTGGGCTTGCACATGACTGCCATCTTTTAGTTGGGCTTGGGTTCACACAAATGATTTACTTTTACATATGATCTATGTTCAGATTCGTAGTTACTTTTACAAATTGAGCCAACCTCAGGCTCGAGCCTGCACTGAGGCGAGCTCGCCTCAGCCAGGGTCCCTGACTCTTCTTTTTTTTTTCTTTTTTCCTAAGGTTTTTCTTCATGTTTGATGTTGATTGGACTTGAGCATGCACTGAGGCGAGCTTCATCCACCACCATCACCATTGTTTCTTTTAATTTTCATTTCTGTACAGGGAATGCCAATTGTCTCCCTAACCTCTGCATATTTTCTTTTTTTTTTAGGTTTTTGTACGGAAGTCCTGATTTTTAAGCAAGCAGGTTCAACATTAGGCAGAGCTTAGGAGCATATTGAACATCAGGTTCAAAGGATGAAAAGTTCATTCATTACATATTTAACTATTTTCTTGTATTTTTGTAAAAACTACTTTCATCTTCATATTGAATTTTTCCAAAATAATTTCATGACATAAAATGACTAAATTTGCATGAACAGCAGAGCTTAGGAGCATGATCTTTCTTAAAATCAGAATAGGCAGAAAGTGACTTGTCAATTTTCAGAATTGGTGACAAATCACACCGAGTTAGTTGATGTTGGATTAGGTCCTCAGGAAAATTAGATCGGAGTATTGAGAGAAATCATGTTCTATAATTGACCTTCATAATTGGTGAGTTTTGAAGGGACCAATTACATTTGAAAAACAAACTAACCTCACTAACAAAGAAAGCATGGAACCCATATGGAACTCTATTAGGAAGCTCAACAACAGAAACTGATTCTGCTGACATTATTTTAGCATCAATTACATTAACTTTGATATTTCGAAGACACTCACAAAGACAGATGCAGCAAAAAAGCAGCAGATTATCATTCTCAGGATTTGGACAAAATACATTGTTCCATTTTCTGATGTTAGAGGAGTATTGAATCCAGTGCATAAGGATAAGGGCTTTCTTGTTTGTAACATTCATTCAACTTTTCTTGTTCTCATCAGATCATTGTTGCAAGGCCTTGGTTAAGCTGAATCTTCGTGGGATTTTTGTGTTGAATGCTTATTTTTGCCATATTTCATATGTAAAGTCATTGTATCATTAAGAGAAAATCTAAACAAGCTATTGAAATGTCAATATTAATTTTGCAGGTGGTAGTTTTAAACTTGATATCTTTGGTCATTGAACGTCTTGGTGATAGAATCATTCCATCTGCAAATGAGCTTGAGTTTTTTCAGAAGGTAAGTTCCTAAATGTTATTGGAAAGGCTGTTACATTTGTCTATTCACTTAATTGTATTCCACCATAGACATGGGAAATATGCATCACTGTTACATTTTCTTGATTAAGAATATGTAACTAATTGGTTTCTTTGGCTATTCCAGTTCTTGATGGTAAAGAAAAATGTCAGCGAACTTATAACCCTCTTTCTGACTGATAATTTTGTTCTATCATAGGTCCTGATTTTTGCTGGTTTGTGGTTTTTCAAATATTTTGTTTTTCATGTGTCATGCTTGTCTGTTTGAAATGGCCTTCCACATGTTTTGTCCATTTTTTTTTTCGTGGATCGCCAAGTTATGGAATAACCCTCATGGGATTAGAATCTAAGACTCCTCAGTTATGATAATGACAGATACTCTATCTGTCCGATTTGTAAGTAGATACTTTATGTACTTAATCAATATCTATACGGGGTTGTTGTCTGTCTCTAACACAATTTGATCTTTTGCTAAGACATCAGCAAAACTTGCTTAAGCATGTGCAGGTGAATAAGACATCAACATGATTTTAGTGTACTAATGTTCAATCTTTGTTGCGTATTGTGTTTCATTTTGTTATCACTTGCATAAGTTTCTGTTGCATAATGTGCATCTGATCTTTCATTGGCATTCCTAATCCTTGTTTCAACATCTGCAGCAGCATCTTGTTGCATTGAATCAGTACTCTGTTGTATAAGCGCCTAGCTTTCAGTATTGCATTCACTTTCCTCTATACTCTGTATTCCCCTGCTATATTTTCCCCCTTTATCAGCATCTGTTTTATTCATATTATATTGCATAGCATAGCATCCGAATGCCCCATTGGATTTGCTTTTAAAAACTGAAATCAATATCTACTGTTGATTGGGAATCGGTTTTTGCATTTAATGCAAAATATACTTCTGCTACATTGTGAATGTCCCTTTGGAAATCAACATCTACTGTTGATATGGAGTGGATTTGGCATATGGTCACAGTGAAACCCAGTGTTGTGAGAGGCGTACGCCTCAATACCTGAAGCGTACGCCTCAGAGGCGAAGTGCACGCTCAAGGTATTGAGGCGTTGCAGTGAAACGTTTCAGGCTTGAAACGCACGCTTCACTCATGTGAAGTGCATGCCTCAAGTCGAAATGTGCTTCGCTTCTAAGGTGTGCACATCATGTTTGGAGTCGCTCAAATTAGAGCTTGACGGGCTGCTCGGACTGAGACAGAGGACGCTGGCGGTGACAGAAGAGGGGCTGGCACCGCCGGAGCTGTTGGATCGCTTGGCCGGAGGGTTGCCGGCAGTGGAGCACTTGCGCTTGAGGGTGGAGTTCCAGTGGTTCTTGATGGCATTGTCTCTGCGGCCGAAGAGGATGCTGGCAATGGTGGCCCACTTATTGCCGTAGCGGGTGGGAGGAGGGAATGAAAAACCTCGCCTACGACGCCGGAGATGCCGTAGCGGACAGATTGATGAACCAGTCCCACCCTTCCGCATACCGGATCATGATCACCGCACTGTGGAGCGTCGAGGAGACGACGAAGGATCCCTGCGGGTTGACGGCGTCCGCCTTCTCGACGACATCCACGTTCCTGGCAGCCCGAAACACTGGCACGGACAGCACAGATATGGCAAGGCGCTCCCTCTGGTCCGGGGAAGCGGAGAGGTCGAGGTGGAGGAAGTAGCAGTTCTTGGGGTGGTAGACGGCGTGGAGGAGGTGGAGGACGTGGTCGCAGTCGTCGTTGGAGCCGGAGATGAAGTAGGCGAGGAAGGGAGGGTGCGGGACTGCAGAGATGGAGGCGGAGGTTGGGTTAGGGTTAAGGATCGGAGGATTGGGGAGGAAGTGGGCGGAGCGAAGAGGGGGGAGTGAGGAGGGCGTGCGACAGGAGAAGGAGAGGATGAAGTGGAGGAGGGAAGCGAGGGAGGTGGAGAGGAGGCAGAGGAGACGCTTCCCCTCCTTCGTCGAGGTCGACGTTAGCGCTAGGGTTTGCTGGTGCAGTTGCATTTCCCGGTGGCGGTGGTGGCATTTTTTCTCGGGTGGCGGTTCTTCAATGGGACGTGTTGAGAGGCTTTCGGACCGGAGAGGTGGTTGGCGACTTGGCTCTTTCCCGTTTCTTGCTTCGCAAACAACACTGTGTTTTCCAAAATTTATAAAAACGCCATTTCAGAGTACAGATCGGGATAAAGTGGTTTGGATATGGTGGGGCATGCTTGATCCGAAGTTTATGGGTCGGTTCCGTATTTGGATTATCCTACTCACAACCACAGTCGTCCATCATTTGCCATCATAGATCTTGTGAAGACACAATTTATTTTATACTATCATTTATTATTTATTATTAGTTTTTATTTAAAATTTTCATTATTTTATTAATATTATATATTTTATTATTTTGATCATGAAGCTTACGCTTCAACGCCTCGAGGCTTACGCCTCATCGCATTTAACAACCTTGGTGAAACCCTCTGGTTTCACCAAGAAATCCTTTCATGCTGATGATCTTATCTCTTCCCTGCGTCATGGCATCATTTGAATGAAAAGAAGAGACAGTTTAGAAGCCCATTGTTAGTTGCTGACAGCAGGTGTTGCTTTAAAGTTGCAATAGATTTTACCCTTAGCAATGGCAACATACGAGCTGTGAGTACAAAATAAGGAGGTCTGTCTCTGCATTTTCTAGTTGTCCTATTACATTTAATGGAAGAAGAAACTCTTAAAAGGCCATGCCAAAAAGTTTTTGGGACCCTTAGGTGTTTAAAATCTGCAAGAAAGTTTGTAGCATGATAGAGTGGTTAGTGCTTCTTGGGGAACTCTCATTGCCAAGAAGAATACCTCTTAATTGTTTTCCATTAGCTTTCACATGAGACTGTTCATATGAAGGTGTGTTGTTTGGCATTTAGTGTGATCAGGCCATTGATTTCAATTGAGCTATTATGCAGTTGGTGTGATTGTAACTCCATAGTCTTGTGTGCTCACGATTTCCTTCCACAAGTAATATTGGGCTTATTTGTCAGTTGAAATGATCCAGTAATGAATGTTGCTCTTGTATGCTTTAAGTATTCATCTCACATGCTCCAGCCCCAACCTGTTTTGACAATGATTAGTATGCCATTATGTTCTTGATTCTCATAATTATGATCTTGTACGGCTCTCATTTGGAGATGAAGAGTTTTAACATGCACATGAAAGATTTTCCTGATTAGAAGATATTACAAAAAAAAAGAAAAATGCTTCATAGGAGGCTAACCTATGAAGCTAATTAGCATTAAAGGTATTCAACACCTAACTTTTTTTTTGAGAGTTGGTTGCCTAGGTGGGTTTCCACTAGAGTTACATTCATGCATTAACAATAATCCCATGCCCTTGTGATTCATCCTTATATATTCATGGGCTAGAATTATTGGATGAAAGTTCTTTGGCCTCATTGTGTCACCTCTGTGATCATCGCAAAATTTTTCCTCTCGTAATGTTCTCTCTTTTCCCTCTCTTTTCCTTTCTAACCTCTATTCTCTCCTTTTGAAGGGAGAAAATAAAAGACAGAAAGAAAGAGAGAAGAAAAAAATGAGAAAAGGAAGAAGAGAAGAGAAACTATTTTGCGCGGTCTCACTTGACCTTAATTTGAAAACATTTAGAAATTTAACTCACCTCCGTTTTTGAAATATTTGCGGGAAAACTGAGAGAGACGGGGTTCGCTCGTCGGTACGAGGTTCGACCGTTCCTAGCTCCTTTACCAGGGGTAATCGAACCAAGGATCGAATCTATGCCTTTTGCTTTGCCAAAATATTATCTAAGAATTTATTCTAACTCTAAATGCACAAAGAATCATACTTGTGCAATGCAAAGATGTATGCTCTTTTAAAATTTGATTTAGAAATTTCCAAGTATTTTGAGACGAACTTTGATAAGGGAGTAAAGAAATGTTTGATTTTAACTTAGAACTTGAGATAGGTCAGAGGAGTTCTAAGTCTTTGAAGTTGGGAAAATGTATTTTTGATTTTGAGAATGACTTGAAGCTTTTGAAACGAAAGGAAATGAAGTTTCAAAAAAATGGATTTTGAATTTGATTTTGAATTTAGGAAAGGAAATGAATACTTGAAAAGGAATTGAATTTGGATTTTTAAGTTTGGAATGGATCTGAGATAATCAAATGGTATTTAAGAATAGAAATGGATTTAGGGAGTTTTGGATGAGATCAGAAAATGGAATTGGATTTGAAATCTAGAATTGGGAATGGAATTGGATCTAAAGATGGATTTAAAATCTGAGATCTGAGATCCGATATAAAATTGGGTTCTGGATCCTAAGATGGATTTGGATCTGAAGCCTGAGGTCCAAATGTAGAATTGGGTTCTGGATCCTAAGATGGATTTGGATCTGAAGTCTGAGATTCGATATAGAGTTGGACTCTGGATCCTAGAATGGAATTGGATCTGAGGTCTAAGATCCAAAGTGAAATTGGAGTCTAAATCCTAAAGGGGAATTTGGATCTGAAATCTGAGATCCAAAAATGGAATTGGACTCTGGATCCTAAAAGGGAATTGGATCTGAAGTCTAAGATCCAATATGAGTATTGAATCCTGGATCCTAAAGAGAAATTGGATCTGAAGTCTGAGATCCAATATGAGTGTTGAATCCTGGACCCTAAAATGGATTTGGAGTTAAATTCAGAAGATGAATCAAGAACTTCCAAGTTTAATTTGAACTTGGAAAATGAATTTTAGAAATTGAATCTTTAATGAATTTCAAGGTCAAATTAGACCTTGAATTTTTGAGTTTGATTAGGGTTTTGAATATAGAATGAATTTGGAGTTTTCAAAGTCAAATTGAACTTTGAAGTCTGATTTGAATCTGAATATAAAATGAATTTGAAATCTCAAAGTTAAATTGAACTTTGAGATTGAAAATAGAATTTTGAAAAATGAAAGGATGAATTGGATTTGATAAGGATTGAAGATAGATTGAGGAAGATATTTACATTTACTTGGAGGTTTTTTGAAAAACAAATTTTTGAAAGTATGATGTAATTCTATCCTAAATGATGAATGAATTTAAAGAATTTGAAATTGGAAAAAGTTATTCCATTCTTTAAATGAATTAAAACAAGATTGATGATATAATACATCCTTGACTATGGTCATTGAATGTATTATATAATAATCTATATTTAAATTCAAGAGAAGAATAAAATACATTTGGTGCTTTTATAGAATTTAACATGAAATTAACTCTCAATATACCCTGACTATGGCCATTGGTATATGTTTTGAGTCAATTTTAAGTTAAATTCTAATAAAAGAGGAAAATATTTAAGGAAATATGATGAATTTTGAAAATGGATCCAGTGTGGATCCAGTGTTATTTCGTAAAAGATAAAAATCCTAAGTTTTGTTCACACCCTGACTATGGCCATTGATATGGATCATCAGCTTAGGATTGATTTACCTCTTACGAAATGGTGCGCGTGCCATTCGTGTTTTACCAATGTGAGAATTTGAGAAATAAAGGAAAAATGCATGAAAATAAGCAATTTATGATATTTACAATGCTCGTTCATTCTATCTAAAACAGGAAATGTAAATTCTCATTACTTTTAGCTGTTACAATACATGAAAATATACAACTCTAAATAATGATGTTCCATCCATTTCCTGCAAAAACACTTGGTTAGAGAAAATGGAAATGTCAAAATATTCATATTGGATACCGATAATTAGATAGACATGACTGGATAGAGATGCATGCATGAGAGGCAATGACCTCTTCAGTATAAGAGAATATGCATATAGATACACATATATGTACATATATAGGTGTATATACATATATCTAACACCCTAGATAAATGAAGTCCTATATGAGAGAGCATATGCAATGGATGAGAGCAAAGCGAGGATGGTCCAAGGTGAACCATCATGAAATGTGGTAGTTCCTGATGACTCACCATAAAGAAGGGACACAGTGGTTCATTGCGAACCACTATGAAAAAAAAACCATTATAGTAGTTTTTAATGAACTATTATAATAAAGAAGGTTTGCAGGGGTTCTTTGTGAACCATTGCAAAAGATAACTACTGTAGTAGTCCCTGATGAACTACTATAAAAGAAAGGAGACCAAGGTGGTTCATGGTGAACCACCATGAAATATAGCAACTATGGTGGTTCTGGATGGACCACCATAGAAAAGAAAGAATACGATGGTTGTGGAGTGTGGTTTTGGTAGTGAATGGGTAATGTTGTGAAAGGAAGGTACTATGAATGTTTGTAGCAAAGTGGCATATTAAAAAAAATATGGCTGTACCCAAGTCTAGAACCAATGGCTTGTATATGTAAATTTGAAAGGAATATGAGCTAAACTATAAAAGCATAAAATAGTAGAAGCAGAAATTGACCTCCTTTTCAAGATTAATATGAAAGATAACCTTAACACAGATAAATAGAAGACTGCAGATTAGCAGAATATTATAGTTTCAGTTGTACACATAGCTACACACGCTGATGCAATACAAATAATCATGAGAACAGATTTTGCTTATCATTAGGGGAAATAACATCAATCACAACACTTGTTGATCCAAAAATTATCAGCTAAGATTGAACATGCTTTCAGATAGATGACAACAACACCCAACACTTTTAACATACTATAAACTGAGTGGCATATAAATCTCCATTCCCAAATCAAGTTCTTTGAGGTTGCGAAGGCAACTAGTATAATCTTTGACTGGTTAATAATGGGGCATTACTAACACAAGATTCCAATGCAAGATTATCCAAGATACATATCAACCAATCATAGAGTCCAAATTATATGTACGAAACAGTTGTTTGGAGTTTGACCCTGCATGAAAAGCTTAAGAGTTGTCAGTGATGCTTTCAACGAGACACCCAGATTAGGTGCTTTTCCATCTGTACCATACCAACTTTTTTTTTTGTTTTTTTTTTTTTTTTAGCCTCAACAGACTTTAGTCCCATGTTCCATAAGATGAACAATGGTTGATAGCACATCATGACATTACAACTACCCCTTTTGGGGTAACACCAGTTGCAATATAGGGTGAAGCAGAAAATGTTTCACCGAAACACAGGTGATATATATATATATATATATATATATATATATATATATATATATATATATATATATATATATATATATATATATCAGTTATTAGGCTGGTGAATAGTAGAGGAGATGCAAGGGGAATGGGTGTTAAGTGATGACAACAGTGGTTGTGGGCATTGATTGTGTGGTATATTATGATATGTATAAGTGGATAGCTGGATAAATAAAAAAAACAAGGGGATTGTCTGAAAAGATATCCAACCAATCCAAGGATGTAGTCGGTGACAGTAAGCAACAACATCCTGAAGATAAGGAATCAGTGTCTCAAAGCAATTTTGCATTATCAATGTTGGCTCCTTTTACCAAAACAAACAAACAAACTTGACTTCAAAACCCTGGCTGACATTAGCCCATTCAGCAGATCCTGTAGAACATTCATGAAGTCGACTTTGAAAAGTATCCAATTAGCTGGTTCTTATTGAGATCAATAAATCCCAGATTGCTTCCCATTTTATAATAATAAACAGATTTCCAATGAACGAGTTACCTGTAGGTCCTTGTGAGCAGTGGGAGTTCATTGGAAACGAAATCTTACTAACAGGTTAACAACCTGCTACCTTGTTGCTGACACGTTAATTACCTGAGATGGAACTGTTATCTCAGAAAACTCAAATGGTCTAAATCCACACCATTCATTACTGCTAAGCCTCAGAACTTCAAGAATATGCGTGAATTGAAATGCTGGAAGTTCCCCTTTGGGAGTTGATCACCACTGAGATTCAACACATTCTTTTGATGTAAGATGATATAGTGAACCAGCTAATGAAGTCCAGTGTTGTGGAGGGTAGGCAGGGCTGTTATGAAGTATGTAACAATATCTTTTGCAGGTGGCAGTGTGGTGAGGTTACATAGGTGAGATATTGTAACTAGAAATTACTATGGTAAAGAGATGAAACATAAGAAAAGGAGGCTAATGACTTACCTTCAAGAGATATGTATTTACTTGCAGTAGTTTCGCTAGCCACTTCAGCTTGCAAGTACTTCTGCAACAGTCTTTGTATCTCTTAGCCCCCACATCTTCAAAATTTCTTTTTGGCTGTCGGTACTTCACTGTATCATTTCAGCATTGTCATCAAGTTACACATGGAGCAAACCACAATCATCAATTGTAGAATCTTGAGGGCAGAAAAGTATTCTCATCAAGAGCAGATAAATCTCTGCAAAACAACCCTCAGTTAATATTGGCAGCAAAAAGTTCAACATGCTGAATATTCCAATTTACCGTAGCTACTGGTCGCAGCACCTGCAGAGAAAGGGGTTTTCTGGTGGGATTGAGGAATCTTGCGATAAATCAGGTATACTTCCTATCTTGGATCAATAACAGGCATCATGCAAATGTATTGTTGGCAATATCACGATGTGGGTCTTTCCTACGCAACAATTAAATATATAATTCATTTATCATTTCTGGAATTCTTTCCTCCGTTACCTCCTTCACCAACGATGGTAGGCATCTCACTATTGATTCAGAAAGCATCGCCAGCAGCATCACCGAATTGTTGGTGTGTGGTATTAGACAGCTGAATCTTTGTATCACTTTCAATTTAAAACATTCCTAACTTGGTTTATTTAGCAGATCAGATAATACCACACATCTATAATCCCAGATTTGCATCAAATAACAGGGCAAACAAATGGTATTAACAGTCAATCAAAAAGGAGAATAAAATGGTCCTCATACCGTAAAAAAAAGAAAAAGAAAAAGAAAAATAAAGTAAAAATTGACAAGGAATATAGAAAAACAGTAAAGAGGGATGGAAATAGCGACTAATCGAGAGACATTTTACAAGAACAGACCCATATCTTAAGAAGAGCTAAGACAAACACAGAAATTAGTGAATCATTCAAACCAAATAATAAAAAAAAAACAAAACAAAATACATTAAAACAGGGAAAGAAACTATAGCCTCCAAAATGCCATAAACATTGGAACAGAGGCGAAATTGTTGTTGCATTTGCGTAGCACCGAGGCTGCTATATGCAGATCGATGCTACCAACATGCTTTTACGAATTAGTGAAAGGATAAAACTAAAAAAAAGAAGAAAGAAAGGGATAAAATCATAATGAAACAAAAATCGAAGCCGATGAGGTGAGGAGGAGGGAAAGAAAATAAAATAAAGGAACAGAAGGATACGATGGTGACTTACCGTATTCTTGCTGCAGGGAGAGCTTCTGATTGGGTGATCCTTAGCTCCGATGATCTCACGAAGCCTAATCTGTAACTTGTACATTCATGAGACTAAGTTGCTGTGATTTTGATCCGCGATTCGTAGCCTTATGTTTGCATGATCGGCTGCCTTTAGCTGATGGAGAAGAGATCTAAGAAGAGGAGGAAGAAGAGGGTAAAGGAAGAGGAAAAGGGGAAGGATGGAAACGGATGCTGCGTGAAGAAGAGGGTGCGAGGGTGAAGAAGCGGTTCAGAGGCTGATTGTTGATGCTCTGAGATGGCGAACTCCTTAAAAGAGAAGGCAAGAAGAAGGTAAAGGGGGGAGCAGAAGATGCATTGAGCGATGAAGGGGTGAAGCTGGATTGAAAAATGGATGCATAGAGGAAGAGGGGTGCCGGGGTGAAGATGGATGGGATTTAGGGTTCCCGGTGTGTCTCTTTTAAAGGGGAAGAGGGAGGTTTCGGTTGGGGGATGAGAGGCTGAAGATGAAGAGATGGAGGTTTGTTGCAGATGGACGGAGGAGAGAGAGCTCGCACAGGGGAGTGTTCGGCAGAAGCTTCGCGAAGGAGTTCGGGAGATGATTGCTTGCGGTTAAGGGTTTCAGTGTTAGAGATTGCACCTGGCCATGGAAAGTTCCAGAGAAGGTCTGTGAAGGCTGAGCCGAAAGAGGGAGAAGGCGGCCGGGCGATGAGGGTTTTGAGCGTGAACGAGAGGGGGGGCGATTAGGGTTCATTTGTAAACTTTTTTTGGTTTTTTCGAAAAGAGGCTCCCTTAACAAAATTTTCATAAAAAATGGTTTAAAAATGATTTTTTTTAGCAAAAATGGACTTTAAAAAGTTTAAACTCATTCATTTTTCTTTGAAATTTTCCATTTTTTTGGTTTTTGTTTTATTTTTTAATTTTTTGTATTTTTTTTTAGAATAAAATCCTAAGGTTTGCGAGAAATAAAGATTAAAAACTGATTTTTTTTGTATTTTTTACAAAAATATTTACAAAAGAGAGTTTTTTGAGAATTCGGGTTTTTATTTTTGAAATTTTTCTCAAAGAGGGGATCAGATCCGATTTGGATCAAAGTTGGGTCAGAGCTAAGACTTTGGGTCCGAATTCTAACGAATCCAAGGGATGAATGAAATTTTTGGTTAAAAATTTACCCGATTATTCAGAGGACGGAGGTCAAGGGCAAAAAGGTTATTTTTGGATTTTTTGGAAAATTTGGGGTGTTCACAGATGCCCCTTTTTGCTGCTAAGCCGGTTATAAGCCGAGCTTAGCGACAAAGAAGACACGCCAAATTTTCTTTAAAAATGCCCCAGTCAAATGGTCTGAACTGGGTATGGAAGAATTTGCTTTAAAAAGCTTTATTATATTTTTTTTTCAGGTTTTGTACCTTATTCTGAAAGGGTTTTGGGAAGAGAACGAAATCCTCGAGGATGAAAATAATTTGGACAGAAGAAAACAAGGAAATCGTGATGGGACTTTGGGATAAAGATCTCGAAATAAAATAAGAGATTTTTAAAGAAGTTTCAAGGTTGAGACAAAGATAAGGACTTTTTTTTGAAAAGACACAGGCTTAGCCCTTAACCTGGATGGGACATTTTTGAAAACTAACCTCGTGGGATGAGGTTCAAGTATAACTCTTTATTTGAATGGATATACAAAGTATGGATTCCTTGATGGGGAAAACCATGATGGGACTAGGAGAAAAACCTCACCCGAATGAGGCAACTCTCGTTTAAAGAATATACAAATAATACTAGGTTGTATCAAAATGGATATTGAGCATTTATCTCATTTTTGGATAACTAGAAAATTTTGCCAATAAGATGAAATTGTAATTGATTCAAACACTTGAAAGTGTGCACGTATGTGCGAAAGATATTCCCTCTTTTCACCTAGAGTATTTCCTCCAAAATGAGGTTAACTCCTTTGATTCTAAAGTTAGATTCAAATTTTAAAGCTGTTGAGCTTCTTCAAGGAAGTTATCCATTTCCTTGATATGAGTAGAGAAGAAATACTCTTAGTTTCATAAAAGCAAGTAGTGAAAAAACATTGATTAAAGGATTTCACATAAGAAAAGATGATGCCTGGCAACTTTGGTAGTCTGATATCCTGAGGCTTTTCCTATAACGATCTTTTGGCACTCTCTTAAGGACATTGAGCTTTCTTGGGTTTCAGGGAAAGTTTATTACATCATCCTTCATTTGAATGTTTCCTGACTTTTCTCTCTTTTTCAGGGGAAGGGTACGTCGCAAACTCCGTCATCTTGGAGATGCTTCGATCCTTCTTTTTCTCAGAGATTATATTGGCTCATTGGTTAAAAATCTCTTGATGATAGCAGCAATCAAATATCTTTTAGGGTTTGTCGGTAGGTTCATCACACTCGCCTTCATCTCGACGGTGATCTGAACTTTCCCTGGAAGGATCCGTCACAAACTCCGTCATCTTGGAGATGTTTCAAATCTTCTTTGGCCCCGGGGGTCTACTCGCTTAATTCGCCTTCATCTTGACGACAATTGAGAGATCCCTTTTGTGGATATTTGATTGAAACTTGAATGAATGAATGAGGAGATATGGATTGAGTGGATTCTTTTTAATGCTCAGGATATTTCCACTGCCTGATTGCCAGAAAGTCGACTTAAAACATGCGTCATAGCTATGATCAACATCGATTCGCTTTCTAGCTTTCCAACATCATTGAATATTTCTTTTGCTAATCATACCAAGGATCTTTCTTGCATCCTCTTGGTTGACCAACAGAGAGAAGATTTGAATTTTCACTCCTTTTCGCAAAAAGCTTCACTCTTTTGAAAAGAATACTAGAGGTAATTCGAGGTGATTCTTTTTGTGCAGTAAAATATTGGAATCAAGACATATTTTTAGCAAATTGGCAGAGTTTTCGAGGATCCTAAATAATCACTCAATATAGATTTTGATAGGACCTCGAACTGAACATTTTTTATTTTTTGGCAATTTTGATCGGTAAAACTGGATTTTACGAGACCAACTTAAAGAACGAGGTTAAGTAAAGAATTTTGGTCAAGAATCTTGTAGGAGAATTTGGTAAAGGAACTTTTGATAAAAAGACTTTGGCAAGGGACCAGCGCTAAACTGGAATTTGAGAAGGATTTTGATAAAGGAAGATTTTGGTAAAGGAAGATTTTGGTAAGGTCCAGTGCTAACTGGAATTTTGAAGGACCAATATACACATTGAAATTTTTGGAGGACTGATTGAGATTTTGAAGGACCAGCGTAAAACTGGAATTTTGAAGGACCAATTTGTGAAAATTGGAATTTTGAAGGACCAATGTAAACATTGGAATTTTGGAAGGACCAATTCGTGAGAATTGGAATTTTGGAAGGACCAATGAAAACATTGGAATTTGATGAAGGACTAATTGGCATTCGAAGGACCAATTTGTGAAAATTGGTATTTGGGAAGGACCAATGTAAACATTGGAATTTTGGAAGAACCAATTCATAGAATTGGAATTTGGAAGGACCAATGAAAACATTGGAATTTGATGAAGGACCAATTGGAATTCGAAGGACCAGCGTGAAACTGGAATTTTGAAGGACCAATTTATGAAAATTGGTATTTTGGAAGGACCAATGTAAACATTGGAATTTTGGAAGGACCAATTCATAGAATTGGAATTTGGAAGGACCAATGAAAACATTGGAATTTGATGAAGGACCAATTGGAATTCTGAAGGATCAGCGTGAAACTGGAATTTTGAAGGACCAATTTATGAAAATTGGTATTTTGGAAGGATTTTCGATGAAGGACCAGTGCTAATCTGGATTTTGAAGGATCTTTATAAAAGGTTGCGCTGCTTCTATGAATGGTTTCAGGATTATCCCTTATCCTGAGCGGGAATGAAGGGATTTTAAAGAGAATAAAACTCAATTTGGATATTCAAGGAGATGAAATATATAAAAGGGGAAAACCCGAGTCAGAACCCAGATTTTCAAGATAAAAGATAAAAGAGAAAATTGAGTTTTGAAAACTTAAATTTCTAAAGAAACAATTGTTTTCCAATGCGAGGATTGTATTCAAAAGGAAGTCCGAGTCGGAACTCGAAACTTCGAATGAAAAATAATGGAAGAAAAGCCCGAATTGAAATTCGGTTTTCTAAAGAAATGAGGGATTTCCAATGCGAGGATTGGATTCAAAAGGAAGTCCGAGTCAGAACTCAGAACTTCAAAAGGAAAGATGAAAGGGAAGACTCGAGTCGGAACCCGAATTTTTAAAAGGAAAGGATAAAAGATAAAAGGAAACGATTGGTCCAATCAGAACCAAAGGGAAGACCCGAGTCGGAACTCGAAACCTCAAAAGAAAAGATAAAAGGAAGACCCGAGTCGGAACCCGAATCTTTAAAAAGACAAAAGATAAAAGAAAACAATTGGTTCAATCAGAACCAAAGGGAAGCCCGAGTCGGAACTCAAAACCTCAAAAGAAAAGATAAAAGGAAGACCCGAGTCGGAACCCGAATCTTTAAAAGGAAAAGATAAAAGATAAAAGAAAGCAATTGGTTCAATCAGAACCAAAGGGAAGCCCGAGTCGGAACTCGAAACCTCAAAAGAAAAGATAAAAGGAAGACCCGAGTCGGAACCCGAATCTTTAAAAGGAAAAGATAAAAGATAAAAGAAAACAATTGGTTCAATCAGAACCAAAGGGAGGCCCGAGTCGGAACTCGAAACTTCAATCGAAAAGATAAGAGGAAGACTCGAGTCGGAACCCGAATCTTTAAAAGGGAAAGATAAAAAGAAAATTAGGATTTGATGAGAATGGAAGATGATTCAGGTTTATCCCTCAACCTGAAAGGGAATGAAGGAATAAAATTGACAAATTTAACAAAATTTAATAAAGGGTTGATAAAGAATTAAAAGAATTGATAACAAATGAAAAAGAATCAATAAAATTGATAAAGAATCAGTAATAAAGAATTGACAAAGATCTAAAAGAATGGCGAAGCTTGGTACAAAAATTAAAGATACTTGGAAGATGATGAAAGACTTCAAGATTATCTCTGTTCCTGAAGGAAGAAGGACCTCGCGGGACGAGGTTCAGGTTTATCCCTTAACCTGAGAGGGAAATTCAGGTTTATCCCTTAACCTGAGTGGGAAATTGAATAAAATTTATAAAAATGGGGAAGAATTTAAAGGAATTTATTTTGAACAAGAATTCTCACAGGTAGCATTGGTGCTTCTATGAGGGGTCTCAGGATTATCCCTTATCCTGAATGGGAAAAAGAAGAAGGAAAAAAGGAATACCTCATGGGAAAGAGGCATCAGGTTTATCCCTTAACCTGAAAGGGTAATTTTTTGAAAATAAGGATTTGACAAGAAAAATTAACAAAATCAATGAAGGATCAATAAAATTGACAAAATTGATAAAGATGAATAAAAATTGGTAAGACTGATAAAATTGACAAACAAATAATAAAAGAGTTGATTGAGAAGAAAAGAATTTTGTTTGATCCTGCCTGCATGTGGGATCTTTTAAGAAGTAGGAGAGGAATACAAGGAAATCATTTTTGAAAAGAGGATTAGCTGCGAGATCTTGAGTTTTGAAGGGGGATCATTCACGAGAGATCATCATGAAGGTTAATTTTTGAAGCAAACGATTTTAAAACCAATTTTTAGAAAATATGACCAACGCGAGGGTTGATCTTTGAATGTAATGATTCGAAACCAATTTTTAGAGAGATGATCAACACGAGGGTCGATATTTGAATGAAATGATTCGAAATCAATTTTTTTAGAAAATATGATCAACACAAGAGTTGATGCTTGAATGTAATGAAATCAATTTTTTGAAAATGAGATCAACACAGGGGTTGATCTTTGGAATGCAATGATTCGAAATTGATTTGTAGAAAGATATGATCAACACGAGGGTTGATCTTTTAAATGCAATGTTTCGAAACCAATCTTGGAAGATAAGACCAACACAAGAGTTGATCTCTGAACATAAATGATTTGAAACCCATTTTGGAAGATAAGACCAACACAAGGGTTGATCTTTAGATATAAATGTTTCAGAATCAATCTTGGAAGGTAAGACCAACACAAGGGTTGACCTTTTAATGCGATGGTTCAAAAACTTATTTTTGAAAACATGATCAACTCGAGGGTTGCTTTTTTAATGCAATGGTTCGAAAACTTATTTTTGAAAACATGATCAACTCGGGGGTTGATGTTGACAAAGGTTGGACCAAAGAGTATTTGAACTCTTTGGTCATCATAATGAAGACTTTCAAAATTTCATGATTTTTGGAAAAACCCTCATAGGTAATATCATTTCTCTCATGAATGATGTCAGAATTTTGCCCTGCATTATGAAAAGAACAGGAATTCAATGACGAGAATATTTTGAAGTGTAAACGTAATTTTTAACAAAAGATGCCCCAATATGGTGAAAGAAATAAGAATTGAACACACAGGTATGAAGGAAATTGATATTTCACTTATAAGTAACTACTGCAAAACAAGAACTTGACTATGTACAAGCATATGACCAAAAAGATCACAAAAGACTAGGGCTGACTTGCCCCTACAAGACGACGGGAAAAATCAAAAGTAAGAAAAACTTTGATATCATCAGTTCTTTGAGTGATCCGGGAAAGGCTTGGTTAGGACAGCGGGCTGCTCTTCTTCTTCGTCCTCTATCAGAAGATTTTTATCAATGCAGTCCTGGATGATGTTCTTTAGGACGAAGCAGTGCTCGGTGTCGTGTCCCATTGTCCGGTGGAACTTGCAGAACTTGTCCTTCCATTTTCCCAGGGAGACCGGAGGATCAGCAACTCTCGGGAGCTTAATCATATCTTTGCTTAACATATACTCCAGAATTTGCTCAAGGGACTGTTCAAGAGCAGAGAATTGGCGGTCATAACCCCAACCTTCACGTTTTATCTTTTCTTTCTGCTTGGCCTGAACTGGCTTGTCATTCTGCTTGAAGGGTTCCTTTTGTTGACCCATCTGCTTGGTCTTGTTATCTTTGCTGCCACTGCCCCCAGAATTAGCCGAGAATGTATAATTTACCTTCCTTTTAAGGTCTTGGCCGCCCTTGACGAGAGTGATGCCCTCATAATTTCCATTGTCCATTGTCCATTCCCATTTCGAGCCACTCAGCTCGTTCGATAAGCTCTATGAATGATTTTGATGGGTAAGTGGAGATGAGGCTTCTAAGAGGCTGAGAAAAATTGTTCAGGATAACTTGGAGTGTGTGCTCCTCTCAAATGGGGGTTCTCATCTTGTTGCAAGTATCTCTCCACCTCCGAATGAAGTCTACGGCTTTTTCCTTATCCCCTTGTTTCAGGTTATACAGGTGATTGAGGGTTGGCAGTGCCTCAGTGTTGAACATGAATCTTTCCACGAACAGATTAACAACTTTGTCAAAATTTTGTAGCTCAACGGGGTTGATATGCTCTGCGTACCATTTTGCGGCTACGCCTTCTAAGCTGCGAGGAAAGCACAAGAAGAGGGCCCGATTTTCTTCACTGAATCTGGCACATTCGGCAAAGAACATCGCGAGATGGGCCTTTGGGTTGCCGGACCCATCGAACTTAATAAATTTTTGGGGGAGATCTTCCAAGCTACTGTCCCCATCTAAACCAAGATAGAAGTCCTGTCTGGTATATACCCTCTTTCCCTTATCTCGGATCTGTAGGTCTTTGACCATCTTCGTCAATATTTGAACTGAGTCTTCCGCCGGGACTCCATCTTTAGGCTTGTTGACTGATTCAGGTTCCTCTGCCACCTTCTTGACTTGTCGCAGATGTTTCAGGACGAACACAAACTGTTCTTCCTCAGAATCCTCATCTTCTGACTCTGTACCTTCAGAGGTGTTGTCTTGCTGAACCTTCTTCTTGCTGATTCTGACATGCTTCTTCACTGGCTTCTTTTTGACCTTGTTTTTAGAGGATGTTTTCTTCGAACCTGCCCCAGCTTGTTCGGACATCATTTTTGCCATCATCTTTTGAAAGATTTTACACATCACCGGGTCGACATCATCCTCATCTGAATCATGTTTTCGGGACAATCTGGAAGAGTTCATCTCTTCCACTTCGCTGTTATCGCGCTGCTGAGCTGCCCTTCTTTCTGCTCTCGTTTGAACCATGATGTTTTCTGACGAATAAATGAAAGGTTCAGATCAAAGAAATTTTGAAAGGAAAAGAGATAATGAAAGAGAATTTCTTGATAAAAAGGATTTTATATGAAGAAGATGGAATATACGAGGAAGAGTATTTCTGAAGATGACAAGACTTTGAATATTTTTGAAAAATTACAGGCAGGATCAGAAGAATTTAAATAAATCAGAAGAAGAAGAATACGCCTGGACTTTTGAGAGATAAGGGAAAGAATTTAAAAGAATGTCCAGGTTTTAAGAAATTTATGAGAGAATAAAGAAATAAGAAACATACCATCCTGGATTTTGAGAAAATAAAAGAATTTTTATGAAATAAATATCCAGGGTTTTGAAAGATAAGAATTTTCAAGATAATATCTATAAAAGAATCACTTTATACAAGCAATGATGCACAAAATAGCACTCCCTAGAAGCTGACTCTAAATGCAAATTTTGAAAGGCTCGTAGGACCTTAATCCTAACTCTAAGGTTTATATCATCTGATTTCCATCAAGGTATGCCGATATACTCAAGTCGAAGCTCAAGTACGTGGCATATAAGATATCTCTCCGGTTCTAAGGTAAAGGCTTCCCAACATCCTTGAGCACCTACCGATATACCTCGGACTATGGCCCTTAGGTACGTGGTAGGGGGGCGCGAACCCAAATAAGTGGCCCAGTTGTGAGGCTCTCTCCCGAACTATGGTTCAGTGAGACAGCCTAGCAACGTGAAGACCGAGACATTATAGGCAAGGAGGTTTTCAAAATATGTTCAACATGCAACAAAATCAGAAGTTTCTAATGTAAATCCTAAAGAGATAGATTTAAATAAAGAGAAGCATACACTTGCATATATTGTTTTTTCATTCAATCCCTAGAATTGAGGAGCGTTGTATTTCAGACCTAAGTCTAATGTGAGCATGGAATAATCTCCTCAATATGGTCCTATCAAACCATACTTATATCCTATATGCAATGATGTCAGCTTAGGACAAAGTTTAGGCTCCTAAGGTTTGCATGGAAAATATAGCTGATATAGAAAGAATAAAGACTTAGATGATATTAAAGCAAAGCAAAGGCATAGATTCAACCGGACGAAGACGAGTACCATCACGGTCGCCACTTCTGTGATCATCGCAAAATTTTTCCTCTCGTAATGTTCTCTCTTTTCCCTCTCTTTTCCTTTCTAACCTCTATTCTCTCCTTTTGAAGGGAGAAAATAAAAGACAGAAAGAAAGAGAGAAGAAAAAAATGAGAAAAGGAAGAAGAGAAGAGGAACTATTTTGCGCGGTCTCACTTGACCTTAATTTGAAAACATTTAGAAATTTAACTCACCTCCGTTTTTGAAATATTTGCGGGAAAACTGAGAGAGACGGGGTTCGCTCGTCGGTACGAGGTTCGACCGTTCCTAGCTCCTTTACCAGGGGTAATCGAACCAAGGATCGAATCTATGCCTTTTGCTTTGCCAAAATTTCAAATTTGATTTAGAAATTTCCAAGTATTTTGAGACGAACTTTGATAAGGGAGTAAAGAAATGTTTGATTTTAACTTAGAACTTGAGATAGGTCAGAGGAGTTCTAAGTCTTTGAAGTTGGGAAAATGTATTTTTGATTTTGAGAATGACTTGAAGCTTTTGAAACGAAAGGAAATGAAGTTTCAAAAAAATGGATTTTGAATTTGATTTTGAATTTAGGAAAGGAAATGAATACTTGAAAAGGAATTGAATTTGGATTTTTAAGTTTGGAATGGATCTGAGATAATCAAATGGTATTTAAGAATAGAAATGGATTTAGGGAGTTTTGGATGAGATCAGAAAATGGAATTGGATTTGAAATCTAGAATTGGGAATGGAATTGGATCTAAAGATGGATTTAAAATCTGAGATCTGAGATCCGATATAAAATTGGGTTCTGGATCCTAAGATGGATTTGGATCTGAAGCCTGAGGTCCAAATGTAGAATTGGGTTCTGGATCCTAAGATGGATTTGGATCTGAAGTCTGAGATTCGATATAGAGTTGGACTCTGGATCCTAGAATGGAATTGGATCTGAGGTCTAAGATCCAAAGTGAAATTGGAGTCTAAATCCTAAAGGGGAATTTGGATCTGAAATCTGAGATCCAAAAATGGAATTGGACTCTGGATCCTAAAAGGGAATTGGATCTGAAGTCTAAGATCCAATATGAGTATTGAATCCTGGATCCTAAAGAGAAATTGGATCTGAAGTCTGAGATCCAATATGAGTGTTGAATCCTGGACCCTAAAATGGATTTGGAGTTAAATTCAGAAGATGAATCAAGAACTTCCAAGTTTAATTTGAACTTGGAAAATGAATTTTAGAAATTGAATCTTTAATGAATTTCAAGGTCAAATTAGACCTTGAATTTTTGAGTTTGATTAGGGTTTTGAATATAGAATGAATTTGGAGTTTTCAAAGTCAAATTGAACTTTGAAGTTTGATTTGAATCTGAATATAAAATGAATTTGAAATCTCAAAGTTAAATTGAACTTTGAGATTGAAAATAGAATTTTGAAAAATGAAAGGATGAATTGGATTTGATAAGGATTGAAGATAGATTGAGGAAGATATTTACATTTACTTGGAGGTTTTTTGAAAAACAAATTTTTGAAAGTATGATGTAATTCTATCCTAAATGATGAATGAATTTAAAGAATTTGAAATTGGAAAAAGTTATTCCATTCTTTAAATGAATTAAAACAAGATTGATGATATAATACATCCTTGACTATGGTCATTGAATGTATTATATAATAATCTATATTTAAATTCAAGAGAAGAATAAAATACATTTGGTGCTTTTATAGAATTTAACATGAAATTAACTCTCAATATACCCTGACTATGGCCATTGGTATATGTTTTGAGTCAATTTTAAGTTAAATTCTAATAAAAGAGGAAAATATTTAAGGAAATATGATGAATTTTGAAAATGGATCCAGTGTTATTTCGTAAAAGATAAAAATCCTAAGTTTTGTCCACACCCTGACTATGGCCATTGATATGGATCATCAGCTTAGGATTGATTTACCTCTTACGAAATGGTGCGCGTGCCATTCGTGTTTTACCAATGTGAGAATTTGAGAAATAAAGGAAAAATGCATGAAAATAAGCAATTTATGATATTTACAATGCTCATTCATTCTATCTAAAACAGGAAATGTAAATTCTCATTACTTTTAGCTATTACAATACATGAAAATATACAACTCTAAATAATGATGTTCCATCCATTTCCTGCAAATACACTTGGTTAGAGAAATTGGAAATGTCAAAATATTCATATTGGATACCAATAATTAGATAGACATAATTGGATAGAGATGCATGCATGAGAGGCAATGGCCTCTTCAGTATAAGAAAATATGCATATATATACACATATATGTACATATATAGGTGTATATACATATATCTAACACCCTAGATAAATGAAGTCCTATATGAGAGAGCATATGCAATGGATGAGAGCAAAGCGAGGATGGTCCAAGGTGAACCATCTTGAAATGTGGTAGTTCCTGATGACTCACCATAAAGAAGGGACACAATGGTTCATTGCGAACCACTATGAAAGGAAAACCATTATAGTAGTTTTTAATGAACTACTATAATAAAGAAGGTTTGCAGGGGTTCTTTGTGAACCATTGCAAAAGATAACTACTGTAGTAGTCCCTGATGAACTACTATAAAAGAAAGGAGACCAAGGTGGTTCATGGTGAACCACCATGAAATATAGCAACTATGGTGGTTCTGGATGGACCACCATAGAAAAGAAAGAATACGGTGGCTGTGGAGTGTGGTTTTGGTAGTGAATGGGTAATGTTATGAAAGGAAGGTACTATGAATGTTTGTAGCAAAGTGGCATATTAAAAAAAATATGGCTGTACCCAAGTCTAGAACCAATGGCTTGTAGATGTAAATTTGAAAGGAATATGAGCTAAACTATAAAAGCATAAAATAGTAGAAGCAGAAATTGACCTTCCTTTCAAGATTAATATGAAAGATAACCTTAACACAGATATATAGAAGACTGCAGATTTGCAGAATATTATAGTTTCAATTGTACACATAGCTACACACGCTGATGCAATACAAATAATCATGAGAACAGATTTTGCTTATCATTAGGTGAAATAACATCAATCACAACACTTGTTAATCCAAAAATTATCAGCTAAGATTGAACATGCTTTCAGATAGATGACAACAGCACCCAACACTTTTAACATACTATAAACTGAGTGGCATATAAATCTCCATTCCCAAATCAAGTTCTCTGAGGTTGCGAAGGCAACTAGTATAATCTTTGACTGGTTAATAATGGGGCATTACTAACACAAGATTCCAATGCAAGATTATCCAAGATACATATCAACCAATCATAGAGTCCAAAATATATGTACGAAACAGTTGTTTGGAGTTTGACCCTGCATGAAAAGCTTAAGAGTTGTCAGTGATGCTTTCAACGAGACACCCAAATTAGGCTCTTTTCCATCTATACCGTACCAACTTTTCTTTTTGTTTTTTTTTTAGCCTCAACAGACTTTAGTCCCATGTTCCATAAGCTGAACAATGGTTGACAGCGCATCATGACATTACAACTACCCCTTTTGGGGTAACACCAGTTGCAGCATAGGTTGAAGCAGAAAACGTTTCACCGAAACACAGGTGATATATATATATATATATATATATATATATATATATATATATATCAGTTATTAGGCTGGTGAATAGTAGAGGAGATGCAAGGGGAATGGGTGTTAAGTGATGACAACAGTGGATGTGGGCATTGATTGTGTGGTATATTATGATATGTATAAGTGGATAGCTGGATAAATAAAAAAAAACAAGGGGATTGTCTGAAAAGATATCCAACCAACCCAAGGATGTAGTCGGTGACAATAAGCAACAACATCCTGAAGATAAGGAATCAGTGTCTCAAAGCAATTTTGCATTATCAATGTTGGCTCCTTTTACCAAAACAAACAAACTTGTCTTCAAAACCCTAGCTGACATTAGCCCATTCAGCAGATCCTGTAGAACATTCATGAAGTCGACTTTGAAAAGTATCCAATTAGCTGGTTCTTATTGAGATCAATAAATCCCATATTGCTTCCCATTTTATAATAATAAACAGATTTCCAATGAACGAGTTACCTGTAGGTCCTTGTGAGCAGTGGGGGTTCATTGGAAACGAAATCTTACTAACAGGTTAACAACCTGCTACCTTGTTGCTGACATGTTAATTACCTGAGATGGAACTGTTATCTCAGAAAACTCAAATGGTCTAAATCCACACCATTCATTACTGCTAAGCCTCAGAACTTCAAGAATATGCGTGAATTGAAATGCTGGAAGTTCCCCTTTGGGAGTTGATCACCACTGAGATTCAACACATTCTTTTGATGTAAGATGATATAGGGAACCAGCTAATGAAGTCCAGTGTTGTGGAGGGTAGGCAGGGCTGTTATGAAGTTTGTAACAATATCTTTTGCAGGTGGCAGTGTGGTGAGGTTACATAGGTGAGATATTGTAACTAGAAATTACTATGGTAAAGAGATGAAACATAAGAAAAGGAGGCTAATGACTTACCTTCAAGAGATATGTATTTACTTGCAGTAGTTTCGCTAGCCACTTCAGCTTGCAAGTACTTCTGCAACAGTCTTTGTATCTCTTAGCCCTCACATCTTCAAAATTTCTTTTTGGCTGTCGGTACTTCACTGTATCATTTCAGCATTGTCATCAAGGAACACATGGAGCAAACCACAATCATCAATGGTAGAATCTTGAGGGCAGAAAAGTATTCTCATCAAGAGCAGATAAATCTCTGCAAAACAACCCTCAGTTAATATTGGCAGCAAAAAGTTCAACATGCTGAATATTCCAATTTACCGTAGCTACTAGTCGCAGCACCTGCAGAGAAAGGGGTTTTCTGGTGGGATTGAGGAATCTTGCGATAAATCAGGTATACTTCCTATCTTGGATCAATAACAGGCATCATGCAAATGTATTGTTGGCAATATCACGATGTGGGTCTTTCCTACGCAACAATTAAATATATAATTCATTTATCATTTCTGGAATTCTTTCCTCCTTTACCTCCATCACCAACGATGGTAGGCATCTCACTATTGATTCAGAAAGCATCGCCAGCAGCATCACCAAATTGTTGGTGTGTGGTATTAGACAGCTGAATCTTTGTATCACTTTCAATTTAAAACATTCCTAACTTGGTTTATTTAGCAGATCAGATAATACCACACATCTATAATCCCAGATTTGCATCAAATAACAGGGCAAACAAATGGTATTAACAGTCAATCAAAAAGGAGAATAAAATGGTCCTCATACCGTAAAAAAAGAAAAAGAAAAAGAAAAATAAAGTAAAAATTGACAAAGAATATAGAAAAACAGTAAAGAGGGATGGAAATAGCGACTAATCGAGAGACATTTTACAAGAGCAAACCCATATCTTAAGAAGAGCTAAGACAAACACAGAAATTAGTGAATCATTCAAACCAAATAATAAAAAAAAAACAAAACAAAATACATTAAAACAGGGAAAGAAACTGTAGCCTCCAAAATGCCATAAACATTGGAACGGAGGCGAAATTGTTGTTGCATTTGCGTAGCATCGAGGCTGCTATATGCAGATCGATGCTACCAACATGATTTTACGAATTAGTGAAAGGATAAAACTAAAAAGAAGAAAAAAGAAAGGGATAAAATCATAATGAAACAAAAATCGAAGCCGATGAGGTGAGGAGGAGGGAAAGAAAATAAAAGAAAGGAACAGAGGGATACGATGGCGACTTACCGTATTCTTGCTGCAGGGAGAGCTTCTGATTGGGTGATCCTTAGCTCCGATGATCTCACAAAGCCTAATCTGTAACTTGTACATTCATGAGACTAAGTTGCTGTGATTTTGATCCGCAATTCGTAGCCTTATGTTGGCATGATCGGCTGCCTTCAGCTGATGGAGAAGAGATCTAAGAAGAGGAGGAAGAAGAGGGTAGAGGAAGAGGAAAAGGGGAAGGATGGAAACAGATGCTGCGTGAAGAAGAGGGTGCGGGGGTGAAGAAGCGGTTCAGAGGCCGATTGTTGATGCTCTGAGATGGCGAACTCCTTAAAAGAGAAGGCAAGAAGAAGGTAAAGGGGGGAGCAGAAGATGCATGGAGCGATGAAGGGGTGAAGCTGGATTGAAAAATGGATGCATAGAGGAAGAGGGGTGCCGGGGTGAAGATGGATGGGATTTAGGGTTCCTGGTGTGTCTCTTTTAAAGGGGAAGAGGGAGGTTTCGGTTGGGGGATGAGAGGCTGAAGATGAAGAGATAGAGGTTTGTTGCAGATGGACGGAGGAGAGAGAGCTCGCACAGGGGAGTGTTTGGCGGAAGCTTCGCGAAGGAGTTCGGGAGATGGCTGCTTGCGGTTAAGGGTTTCGGTGTTAGAGATTGCACCTGGCCATGGAAAGTTCCAGAGAAGGTCTGTGAAGGCTGAGCCGAGAGAGGGAGAAGGCGGCCGGGCGATGAGGGTTTCGAGCCTGAACGAGAGGGGGGGCGATTAGGGTTCATTTGTAAACTTTTTTTGGTTTTTCCGAAAAGAGGCTCCCTTAACAAAATTTTCATAAAAAAATGGTTTAAAAATGATTTTTTTTAGCAAAAATGGACTTTAAAAAGTTTAAACTCATTCATTTTTCTTTGAAATTTTCCATTTTTTTTGGTTTTTGTTTTATTTTTCAATTTTTTGTATTTTTTTTTAGAATAAAGTCCTAAGGTTTGCGAGAAATAAAGATTAAAAACTGATTTTTTTGTATTTTTTGCAAAAATATTTACAAAAGAGAGTTTTCTGAGAATTCGGGTTTTTATTTTTGAAATTTTTCTCAAAGAGGGGATCGGATCCGATTTGGATCAAAGTTGGGTCAGAGCTAAGACTTTGGGTCCGAATTCTAACGAATCTAAGAGATGAATGAAATTTTTGGTTAAAAATTTACCCGATTATTCAGAGGACGGAGGTCAGGGGCAAAAAGGTTATTTTTGGATTTTTTGGAAAATTTGGGGTGTTCACAACCTCCTTATTTTTTCTTAAGACTTGAATATCTTATGTGATAGACTCTTGGGTGCAAAGATATACTTAGAGAAGGACCATTTTAAAGATAGTTGGATCCGTTTGGGTAAAAGATCTTTGACCTTCAATGATTTTTCAATGATATACCTTGTATCATGATAAAACTCTATCATCCCCTTATGACCGTTGGAGTCGAGATAAACTGAACTATCAAGACCATTCTGGAACTTGTCAAACAAGGATGGACTAGTTCAAGGACATTTGGGGTATGAAAACCATTTATAGTCTTGTCGAACGAGGTCAGATTAGTGTCCAAAAGTAAACCAAACTTTCAAAACCATTTGGGTATCGACGAATGAGGTTGTGCTGGTTTGAAAGCAGATGCTAGGGTGTTTGGCTGCTAAAGGTCCCTTCTTGTCTAAGAGATTTGAACTTTAGATGGCTTTACGATGCCCTATCTCTTGGTTTTAGATAGGTTCATACTCCTTTGATATGTTCCTACATGATTTTAATAGAAAGACATCATTGTCAGTGATCAAAGATATCAAAGAAAGGGGTTTTGACAAAAGTTTTATTAGTCTTGTTTACAAAAATAACATACTTTTGCAACAAAGAGGCTAGCTTAGATCTCGGGAGAAGAAAATTATTTTGGATTTTCGTGTCTTTTCTCATTTTTTTGGATTTTTGAAATATTTTATTTTTTTTTAATTTTGAAAACTTTTATTTTTTTTATTTTGAAAACTTTTTCATTTTTAGGGATTTCAAAAGACTATTTTACAAAATCTAGGTTTTAAAGGATTATCTGAGGTCATGGGATAATGACCCATCCAAGAGGTCTCTTTGCCCTGACTTGTTGTCGGTCTTTTTCAGAAAGAGATAGGGAATGACCCAAATTATTGTTTGACATTTGTGAGCCCAGACTGAGTTGGTGCAAAGGAAGTGTCAATCTTGTGTCCTCTGTTGTGATGGGGCTTCCTACTGAACTGATGATGGTTGATCCTTTTTTGAAGTGATCCTTCAGAACCTATAAGAGTTTTCTTCTTTTGCCCTTTTTCAGTTCAAACCTTTTGTAGCCTAGACCTTCAGCCTCTGCTTTTGGCATTGCTTGGAGAGGCTATCTCATGCCTTGCTAGCTTTTTCCTAGTCTCTCGAAGGGTTGGTATCCTATGTGCAAAGCGGTTTTTTATTCATTGGCTTTTTACATGTTGATATAGGGGTGGCTCTTGAGGTGAGAGTCATCCATCATGCTCTTGTTCATAAAAGCCTTGGGCCTTTTGAAAATAACTGGCATTTGGCCTAAATTGACCTGGACTGGATGATGCCATACTCATGACTGAGCTTACTGACGGTGGTTTCTTCTTTTGACTGAATTGTTGATATATCAGCTTGCCCCTCGAGTCGGGATAACAAGGGTTATACAAGGAGGCTATCATTTTCTGTGATGGACCTTTTGTGTTGAGATGTTGAGGGAAGAAACTTGGTGTAATTATTGTCTAGAAGGTCCAGACGAATTACACTTATTTGAAAGGATTCTCGTAGAATTTCTTGGTTCTCCCATAGAATGTGTCTTCCTTTGTCCCTCTTTAGTAGTAGATTTGAGAAAACCAGAAGCATCAGGTAGGAACAATTACTGTAGGTGAGGGATCGTGAAACACAGGTCACCATATTAATGGACGACCCTTGTCCTACACCTTTCTCTGATAACCAGTTTTTTCTCATTTCATAGGCCTGGACGTAGTCTTGGATAATGTGCTTTAAGATAAAATAGTCTATCGGTATCATGACCCATAATATTTGACTAGATCTTTGCCTGGTGGATATGACTGATTGGGTAGCCACTCTCATTAAGGGTTCTATCGCTGCATTCACATATTTAACACAGTGCTTGTATCAGATGACAACTAATTCCAAATTTTCCAAGATCTAGCCACGGTTGATGTTCCAATGTTGCAGAAGTTTCCTTTTTAAAATCTGCAAAAATTGAGGGAACTAGAATTGGAAAGGTAAGTCCTAAGATGGTGATGGAATTGGCTCATTTTCCTAACCTAAATTATTTGAGGAGTGGTTGGTATTAAGCAGTTGGTGGTTGAGAACTGCTCACGGTTAACATCCAGAAGTAATGTTGCACTTAGAGATCAGAATATTCATCAGAGGATGTCCCAACTTCATGGATTCAACAAATCCTCTTTAAGCCTGGTGGACATCTTGACTGTTGGGCATTAAAGGATGCAAAGGGAGCACATTAGCTCCTGCTAGTGAAATCGAGTTTTGAAACACATTTTGAAGTTGTGCATTCTGCTTCTCATCTTCACACAATTCGGCTATTAACGTGCTTACTTCTATTGTGAAACATAGGATGAGCCACCGAGTAGGTTGCAGTAGCCAACCAAGTTCTTCTTTCAAGGGAGTGGTCAACCAAAAAAGGATTGATGACAGAAAAAAGTAGGCATGCTAGAATTGTTGTAAATGATAAGGAATCGATAATAAAGTTATTGAAGGGTGATTGTACGATGATGGAATTGAGGGATTTCCAGGAATATTTTTAGTATGCAGGTCAAGGAAAAACCGCTTCCTTGTGTTTTAATGATGAGAAAGTAACCTAGCATTTTTTATACTAGACTCTGGATCTTCTTGGTGATCATTTTGATATTTTTACTCTCAATAAAAACAATCTTTAAGGTACGTAAAAAGGATTGTACAACACTTATGCTTTGTGACAGTTAGGTTCTTTATGAGGCTATCTTTCTCTTTTCTTTTCTTTTTTTTTAATTAACTTTTTTTTACGTTTGGTTGATTCAGATCTTATGATGGAAGGAAAAAGATACGGTGGGAATAGGAGCTGAAAATGACAGTGGTGGTGGCGGAAATCGTGAAGAGCATTCCTCTCTCTTTCTCTCTCTCGTTTTGTGAGTTACTTGGGTGTCACCAAGGCTGAACCAAAAATTGAGGTCAGCTCCATTTGTTTGGGCCGTGCCAAATAAAATTTTTATGGCATAGCAAATCCTTGGAAAATCGTTTTTCAATGGTTCTCTACGTTTCTTTGTTTTTGTGTGGAATTGGTTTTTCTTGAAAGTCCAGATTTCTTATTTTGGAGGTACAACCCTGATGCTTGTGGTGGAGCAACGTGCGTAGGTTTTACATGCAGTATATTCTGTCATGAACTTTTCTGCAAACTAGCGTGCTTCTTTTTGACCCGGCTTTTGATATTAGTATATTAGTAAAAAACAAGTATTCGATAATCCAAACAAGTCACAGACATCACTATGCCATCAGTTCGAGCTGCCACTTTTACAAAATGCGAGGGCACTTTTGACATTAAAAAGATGGGGCTCAAACAGAAGCTCAGGTGCAATGTGATTGCACGCTTTGCCTACTGCTGCACCTGATCACCAGCCTGTCAACTGTGAGACCCAACAGCAGATGGAGGGTGATCAGGTGCTGCAGCACACCAAAAGTGTGCAATCACATTGCACCTGACAAGCAGCCAGCAGTCGAGAAGTGTTTCAAACCAGCATCTAGGTGAAGAATTCACAACTCCGAATAGCAAAAAGCAAAATATGGAAGCCATTGCACCGCAGCACGGATCACAATTTAAGATTGGCCAGAGGATTCCCCAGTAAGCAGTCAAACCTGAGGTTCATGCAGCAAACTTTACCAAGACCACATCCTAAGGTAACACCCTATTTAACCAAACTTGGCACCCTAAAGTTGCTGCATCTACCAATCATTCCATGGGTTCATTACCCAAAAGACAAAAGGAAAATGGAGATGTCAAAGCAGCTGAGCATTATGGATTTTCTCAATGATCTACTCATTTGGTGCTTTCAAAGACATATCGTGCTGTTCAAACTAACAGATTTGAAAACTTAGTTTTTGTGTATACCATCTTGTTGCATTGCAGGCTTTCTGTGGTGGATTCATGCATAGAAGGTCAACAAAAAATTATCATATGAAATTGTTCAAATAGTAGTAGACATTGAAAAATCCCAAACATGGAATTCCATCCTAAACAAAGATGCTTCAGAAATCTAATGTGAAAACTACTGATATAGAAGTAAAATTCGTAAAGAACTGTGTATGTATATTTTTTATAATAACCATATATTTTTTTGGTAATTATTTGAATATTTATATATATATATATATAATGCGTAATTTGTTTGAATTGAGACGGGTCCAATTTTCAGATCCAGGACCCATAGAGGGGGCAATATATATATATATATATATATATATATATATATATATATATATATATATATATATATATATATATATATATATATATATATATATCTTGTTAATACGTGGACCCACAGTTGGATCCAACTTGCGAATCCACACCGCAAAGAGATGCCGCGGATCCAGATCACGTCTAGATCCCGGGTCTCGGGTGGCCGCGCCCCGTTTAACAAAGCAGCTTAAAAAAAAAAACTTAAGTTGAAAAGGGCAGGACCACTGCAGGTCCTGCCTGATAAAAATGAAAGTTTTGTTGTTAGGGTTATGAAGGAACCCTAACTTGATGGATTCAAGGGGAGAGGTCGTGCGCAGCCGCTGGAGGAAAGAGGGAAATCTCTTTCCTTTCTGGGAGACCTCCCTCCTACAAAAGGGAGTCCTGAACCCCTTTCTCCCCCTCTTGTTCTCCTCTCCCTCTCGACCATTCGCTGGGCAACAGGGTCACCGATGCCGGAAACCTCCCCGTCTCTGTCTTCTTCCCTCCCACTCTCGTTCTCCTACCCTATGCCTCTCGTTTCCCTGATTGAGTTGGTCTGTTGTTGTGAACCGAGATAGAGAGATGTAACTCTCTATTTCACCCGAAACATGGCGAGAGTTGGTCTAGGAAGCCCAAACCGAGTCAACCTATTCCAAGGGTTGAGACAAACAACTTGAGATTGTCTGTCTCATTTAAAAGTGACTAGACTCAGTTTGGGAAACCCATACCAAGTTGGTCTGCATATGAAACTGAGACAAGGAGACTTAGCTCCCTATCTCCTCTTTTCTGACTAACTCAGACTGGGCACACCTAGACTGTAAAACCTGTAAAATTTTTTATAATTATCGAAATAAATAAATATTAAAATTCTTCAAAATAAATACGATAGTATGATATGGATTTGATCCAAATGGATCTTGAATCCGAATAAGATCAAATGAATCCAGTAATTGGATTTAGTTAAGGCAAGTGGATTCAGATTCTTAATGGATCCGAAATCCAATTTGAATTCAATTGGATCTCAATGGATCCAAATACGATCAAATCTCAATCAAGATAAAAAAAATCTAGTTAGAGTTCAGAAGATCTAAAGTGTATTTTAGATTCAACTCGAATTTGAGATCCGAATCCCAACCTGATTGTAATTTGATCCCGATGGATCCAAATATCTTATGCTCCTTATTTGAGACCCTGAAAGAAATTAATGAAAATTCGTAGGTGTGTAAGAGGAGTCAGAAGAATCCACTTGGAAACAGTGAAGCTCGTTAAAGGGAAACGCCAAACAAAAGCTTATATAAATTAATTCTGCCAAAACAAACAACACAAGAGAGTGTGGTGTAGTGGTGAGGCTTGTTACCTCTTGGGGTTTGATGTAGGTTCAAAACCTATTGTGTGCACACATGTAGTATAAAGGAAAATGTTTTTTCTTTTTACATAAAAATCGAAAACAGGCCCAGATAGGTTTAAATATAATAAATTTCACACTAATTACAACAAAATGCAATATGGTGTAGTGGTGGGGTTTGTTGCCCTTATGGGGATGGACCTTAGTTCAAATCCCTCATGTGCTTGGGTTCTTTTTACACGAATTAAGTTGTGTTTTTACCTTTTTGTGGAGGCGAAAAACGTCCCTATCTTTTAGCTATCCCTCCTCTCACTTTTCCAACATTTTTGGGGAATCCCACCAAAAGTAATGGAGGGGTACCACAAATGTGAAAAGAAATAAAGTTAGAGAAAAATCTATTCAAGGAGGTAATGGGTGTTAAGGTAAATGAACTCAAACCACAAAATCGTGGAGGATGTGTGGGACGTTCCAAGAGTTCAAAAAGTTTTGAAAGAGGCTACTTTTAGGGAGATTCAATAGGGAAAAGAGGGGACCTTGAGAGAAAAATGTGAGTTTAACTTTTACTCCACCGTTCATCTCTCTCTCTCTCTCTCTAAACACTCTCCTTACCACCATTAGACCTCTCACGAAGAGAAGCTCCAGCAGGAAATGAAGACGAGTGGCACCATTCTCCCGAAGCACGATTCTTCAAAACTGAAGTAAGAGCATTTTATCTTTATGCATGTACTTAGTGGCATGAAGTACACGTATCCAACCTATTGTTTAAAAAAAATGCTGGTTATTGATCGTAAATAGTATGCATAGTCTGTTTACTTTCTAAACTGGTATAGACCAAAACATTGATTAACAGGATTATGCTAAGTCCCGACACATGTATTGATTCACACATATGGGGTGGTGCACATAGAAGTTGTTGAATAGGTTTTGACAGGCTTATAACACTAGGAGTCACTTATAGTGAATTGTCATATTAGAAAACACTTTACTTTCTATTTGAAAAAAAGAAAATACAATGTGAAAGGTGAAAAACCATAACAGAAAACAGAACATATGAAAAGAACTTGCAAACAATTTTGATTCAAATCAACACAAGTGAAATGAATGAAATAACAAAAAAAAAAAAACTCTGAAGCAATGATGATGCCAATCATCATCTTGGCACTAGAAAAGGTCTGCACCCAAATGGCCGAACATTGGTGACTTGGGTCAGAATCACATAGTAAACATATCTATTTTATAGGTTAAACAAATATAGAGGTTAAAGGACATAGGCATTTAGGCTAGTCCTGAAAATCATGTGGCCATGCCAAAATCAAGTTAACAGATGATTTCCTTGAGTGACAACTAGTGGCTTAAAATAGGATCCATCTGCTTCCCATTATTTTCCACCTAAAGCACTCAGTGGCATGCATGTTGAAGCTAATATCCAATGCAAAAATACATTGAAAAAAGAATTCCATCACAAAGTAGAAGTATGCCAAGGGGCATCTTTCCATTATTGCATTTGCCATCCAATTGCTCCAGTTGGTAAATCATGTACTCCAGATTCTGAAGTTGCTTCTGGTTACAAGGAGTTTCACCTGAAACATATTTCTCGAGGTCTGATGGATCATCATATTCTTGAAAGTCATGAATCCCATTCAAGTTGCATCTTAAAGGAGGATATTAGGTTTTTGTTCACGGCCTGAAGGAGTATCCTCTGAATACTTAATTATACCTATTTGATTCTTCGGGTTCTTGCCAATATGTATTTTTCCACTTCTCCCCCATACTTGCAGTTTGATTATACCGACATGGGTTGACCTAATGTGACCCGAGGTAGGTTGGCGCTGCTGATGCTGTGGGCTGGAGACCCATAAGGGTCTGCCATAATTGGTAAGGTCTGGAACTACCGCCCATTATGACCCAAACCTTGGCCATTCACTTAGGAGTGTAGGGAAGCGAGTGTATTGATTAAGTCTCAATCGTATTGGGGTAACTATTGATAGCTAATAAATGAATTTTGGGCCTCATGACTTACATAAAGGATATTTGTTTTAATTATGGTAATTTTGGTATCATTTGTTTGGAATGTATTAATACCCATGTTTATCAATGTAGACTTCATTTGTTCTTGTTTCAAGCTAATCGGGATTCAATAGCAAACGACATGTGATAATTGGTATTCATTCCTACCATTGATTGGCATGACCTCTTGTCTTGTGCCCAGACAACTAGCAGAGTGCACCGCCTTGTTGGCGCACCTATTTCGTGGCTACAACGGATTTGCAGCATGCCAATGACTTGTCGCAACCCGACAACTGTCTCAAGAATATGTATATATATATATATGTATATATATACATATGATAAAACATTTTGAGAAGATAAAGGGACTCAGTACAATCTTATAAGAAAATAATTTCTCAAAATTGCAAAACATCAATGGTATACATATCCTTGTTCTATTTGATAAAAAAAAAATACAAATTTGAATGGTTTTGGCCATCATAGTGTACGCAGACACACTTTTGCAAGAGTTACAATTTTTGCACTGGTTGTTCCTGAAATGAATGTTTATCTCATTCTCGAGTTGCGAAATGCCAATTATACTTGTTATTTCTCCTACAAATGAAATGTGTGTACATTTGAGATTCTCTATTATGCACATACTCAGAGTAGGTCTAAAACACACTGATGCATACATACATTGGCTATAGAAAAAGTTTACTTTAGTGCACATGTTTAGATAACATGATGATTTTATTATATGCTTATGAAAAGATTGTCATATGTTGATAAATGTGGCATGATGGTACAAAATTGAATATGAGCACGCAAAACTCTTGTAGTGCCATATGGGCACTTATGATGCTAATTGATTTGCATATAAATTGAATTGAGATTGCATGTTATGACCATGTCTTGTGCCAGTTGATCTATGCATGTTCTGCAAAAAATTGCATAATAAAGGATGTTTTTCATGCCGTGATCATGTGAAAGTTCAAAATTGAGCTTGCGGTCTTGCGGGACCATTGTAGTGCCATACGAGCACTTATAAAAAGTTGAACTTGAGACATGCCTTATGAGTGCATGGTCAGTGGGGTACGAAACGTACACCCGAGCTCAGAAATGAAACTTTAAAATGTTGTAAGTATAAGTACTCGGCTCAAAGTTGAGCTAAAATTCTGAGAAATTATGGTTGGTGCCTATTGTGCATTCGATGGGTAATGTGCATATACTGAGATCACCCTAAGTGTGGGTTGAGATTTTGGAAATCTTCTGTAGTGCAATGACTTGCACACAAAAATAAACAAGAATGAAAAATATGCACACATAACCTAAATATGAGATTCTTGATATACCTGAAAGACGGTATATGTTACTAGTTTCCCAGAATACTGGGTATACCTGAAAATGTTATATGTTACTAGTTTCTCAGAGTTCTGGTACACCTGAAAGATGGTGTATGTTACCGAACTCATAGTCTACCTTAGAGAGGGTAGATGGTACAAGTTTTGTGGGACAATTACATTTTTGTGAGAGCTAGGTGTCTCACCCGGTTCACAGTCCTTTGAGTTAGGGGGTCATGACTACCAATGCATCTTAGGTGATAGATCCAAGTCTTCTGCAGAAGTTACCAAGGTGAATCCTAATTCTAGTTCTAGCAATTGAGGAGTACTCTCTCGATCACGGACCGTCCCTTTTGGATCTCTGTACGGCTAGTCATACGAGGTATTGATAGAAAAAGGTATAACAAACCCTCGTGTGGTCTCGGTCCGCTATGATGTCGAATGTCTGTGCGTACCCACAGGGTAATTATCAAGAGAAACATAAAGTTAGTACACTTTTGAAAGTCTTCAAGTACACACACAATGATTGATGTTGCATTTGTTATAATATGATTGTGATTCACTCATATGATACATAGCTTAGCAATGTTTTCCTTTATATTCAAATATGATTCATTCATATGATATGTCATTCATAGATGTCTTTCCTTTATGTAGTAAATCATAAAATGTTGAATTTTAGTGAACTGTATATTCAGAACTGGTTTAAATAGTTGTCATTTCTTATATATGTGTTGCACATATACTTGTACACATGACACTGAGCACATTCATATGGATATTTTGCTTCTTACTCAGACGGGGTAGTTTAACCTCTTCTGAATTAATTTTTTTAGGAAACAGATAAAGATATCGAAGCAATTGCGGTCGTCGTTGTGGGCAGTGCCATGAGACCATATCTTCTGTGGATTTCCTAAGAAACTCTAACTTTAAATTTATTAATTGTATTATTTATGACTTGTAATATTTTAAGGCAAGGCTTTAATTCAACTAATGATATTAAGTTTGTGTTATCACCTGTAACCCGCCCAAATTATTTGATCGAGGGTTAATAAAATATTTTTGTTGTGGTTTTAGAAAAAAAAATTATTCTAAAATTTTTGAGTTAAATATTTGGGGCGTTACATAGATTGAGTTGGTCTATTTCCATGAGCTGAGAAAGAGAGCTTGGTCTCTCTATCTCACCTGGATGTGACCAGAATCGGTTTGGGAAAACTCAGACCGAGACGGTTTGATCCATGAGCCGAGATAGAGAACTCGATGTCTCTGTCTCACCTGCATGTTACTAAACTCTGTCTTGGGAAACCTAGACCAATTCAGTCTAATTTCTAATCGAGACAGGGAGCTTTAACTCCTTGTCTTTATCTCCTTTTTTAGCCCTCTCGACTGGACTTGGTCTGGGCATTCAAAAGCTGAGTCCGTCCTCCTTCTTCCTCTTTCATCAAATGGTGCCAACAACCCTCAAGGTTATCAGTCCTTCTTTCATAAAGACTGCTCTTTCCCTCACTCAAATGGAAAAAAAAAACATTGAGGGAAGGGGGGTTTACCTTTGTCAGACAATGCTCGATCAGACCATAACCTTCCTCTCTCTCTATCTCTCCTTCTTCATTTGTTCTCTCTCTCCCTTCCACTCTTTCTCTCTATCCCCTCTCTCTCACATAAATGGAGGATTGAGAGAGGGGATCGTGGGCTTATACAGGCCAATGAGTAATTGGGGTTTCACCTACATTACCTCCTTTCATTAATGAGGGGTCCTTCCCTCTTTCCCACTTATCCATGTATGGGAGAGAGGGAAGCTCCCCATTAATATATTAATGGGGGCCCTTTCCTCTCCCCACCTTCCTCTCAATGTGGGGAGGGGAAGAGACTCCCCTCCTTGACCCAGTCAAGCTAGGTGGGCTCAAGCTCACTTGATCGGGTAGGTCGAGTATTAGAATTCTATCCTCCACAATAAAAGATTTGTCATGAATCTTACTTAGAAGCAAATGTATGAAGTGTGCACAGTTGTCTACCTCATGCTCTTAGGTAGATTTATTCTTATTATGATGCTTTCATCTGACTAGGACCATTGGGGTGACTTTCTTTCTTAGTTTATGTTTCTTAATTTCTAAAATTTTGATTGACAAATCACCAATACTCAACTATTCTTGAATGTCCAACATTGATTCTATTGTATCCAATATGTGTGAGGGATCTTACATATATTTTCACAACATGAATACATGAAACAAATTATGCATCCTTCATAATGATGGGAGTAATGCCAATCTATACATAGTAGGGCCTACCCTTTATAAAGTTTCAAAGGGTTTGATGTACTTTGGACTCAATTTTATCTTCTTTTCAAACCTCATTACTTCTTTGAAGAGTGATATTTTTAGGAAAACAGGCTAGCCCTACTCAAACTCCAACTCTCGTCGCCTCCGATTTGCATAACTTTTCCGGCGACTCTGAGCCGTTAGCAGTTTCTCATGAATGAATTTGACTTGTGCTTACATATGCTGAACTAATTCCAGCCTTAACAACTTTTTCTCGCTTACCTGGTCCCAACATGGGCGTTCTATAATGTCTCTCGTACAAAGCCTCATAGGGAGTCATACCAATATTAGTTTCAAAACTCTTGTTGTATGTGAACTTCATTTGTGGCATAATATTGTGCCATGAATCATGATATTGTAAGACACAAGCTTGCAACATATTTTCAAGTGTTTGGATAATTCTCTCCAACTGACCATCCCTCAGAGGATAAAACATTGTACTCATCTTCAATTGCGTCTCCATCACCTCTTGAAAATTTTGTCAGAACTTAGAGGTAAATTTTGAATCTCTGTAAGAAACGATAGAGTTTGGCACTCCATGCAATCTTATTCTCTTTCTAATAAAGAAACAAGCCAACTGTTTGAAAGAATAAGTTGTCTTGCATGCATGAAAATGCACAGATTTTGTTAACTTATTAATGATCACCCAGATCACATTCAATCCTTAGTTTTTAAAAATTCGGTGACAAAATTCATTGTGATATTTGCCCATTTCTATATTGGAATGGGTAACGGTTGCAAAAGTCCTTCGGGTCTTTGATGTGTGATCTTTACTTATTAACATGTCAAACAGTTGCTAAGGAACTCAGTAACATCTTTCTTCATTCCACCCCACCAAAAGTTGTCCCTCAAATGCTTATATATCTTTGTACTACTAGGGTAGATGAAATATCTGAAATAATGTGCTTCATCCAGAAGTAATTTCTTAAGTTCTTCATCCTTAGGAATGCCTGCATGATCTCAAAATCTCAAGATTCGTTGATCGTCGACCTTAAAGTCTGGAACCTCACTCTTAGATACTGTTAATTTGATTTCTTCCAATTTTGAATCTAAGAGTTGCTTCTCCTTGATCTTGTCCATAATTTTTGACCCTAAGGTCGTTTGCACAAACATTAGTAAATCTGGATGGCATTAAACCTCTGCTTTCTATTTTGTGATATTGATAAGTAAGTTCAATATAGATAGCCTGGTGATTGCTTTTGACTTTCGACTATGAGCATTGGCCACTACATTCTTCTTTCTAGAGTGATATTTCAATTCAAAATCATAATCCTTGAGTAGCTCAAGTCATCACCTCTGCCTCATATTTAGTTCCTTTTAGGAAAATAGATATTTCAAGCTCTGATGGTTGATAAATACCTTAAATTGTTCTCTATATAAGTAGTGTTGTAAGATTTTGAGTGTGAACACTACTGCCACCAACTCTAGGTCATGAGTTGGGTAGCTCTGTTATGTTGCATTAGGATACATCCCAATCTCTTGTGTGATACATTGCTATAGATGATGAATTCACTAGTGTCATAAGGTAAAACTAACACTGATTTGCTTCTTGATCTCTCAAAAACTTTGTTGACATTTTTTATTCCACTCAAATTTTGCTTCCTTCTATGTGTGCTTAGTCATTGGACCTGCCAATATTGAGAATCCATTAACAAAGCATCAATAATAACCTGCTAAACCCAAGAAACTCTTTATTTCAGTGACGTTCTTGGGTCTAGACCAGTTGGTTATTGCTTCAACTTTAACTGGGTCCACCATTACACCCACTTTTCTGATGATATGTCCTAGAAATCTGATCTATCCAGAACACACATTTAGACAACTTAGCATATAACTTATTACTACAAGAAACCTGTGGATTAGCGACGACCTAAATTCGCCGCTAGTCCGTCGCTAAACAGCTTAGCGACGGATATCTTCCATCATGAATTTTTCGATGCTAAATCATGACAGAATATATTTGTCGCCCATTCCGTCACTAAGTAGCGACAGACTGTATTTGTCGTCAGTTCTGTCGCTAAGTTGCGACGGAATAACGAATGCCAACATCTGTCGCAAGGCCGTCGTTACTATACAGTGACTTTGGTTTGGCGATGGATTTATAGTCATCACTAATCCGTCGCAAACAAGGAAAAAAATTAAAAAAAAAAATATTTAAAAATTAAATATCGAGAAAAAATTTCTTGTGATACAATTTATATTTCCTGTACAATACATTCAACGCTAATATTAATTAGTGATGGATATAAACATCGCTAATCCATCGCAAGCAAGGGAAAAAATTAAAAAAAAAATTAAATTAAATATCGAGAAAAAATTTTGTGTGATACAATTTATATTTCCTGTATAATTTATATTTCCTCTGAATAAAAAACAAAGTACACATCAAAATACATATAAAAGGAAACTAAAATAATTAATCGATCCACTTTAAAATTTGTAAGTTCTAATTATTTATAATTCAACATTTACATTTTTGAAACAAAAAGAAAGTAGAACAAATTCAACACATGAATCTAATCATCGCCAAGATTTTGTGCGTCCTCTTGTTCATCGTCTTGATCTGTCCCTTCAGCTCCACTACGCTGATTATCGCCAGCAACCTACATAAGAAAAGAAAGGTCAGTATTGATAAACAAAATATATTGAAATAAATTATACTCTATATGTGATTCTATCATCCTTATATGTGTTCTAAGGCAGTAAAAAAACTATATATGTGATTCTATCATGCTCATATGTGTTCTAAGGTAGTAAAAAAACTGTATATGTGATTCTATCATGCTCATATGTGCTCTTAAGGCAGTAAAAAAAACTTATATGTGATTCAATAATGCTCATATGTGTTCTAAGGCAGTCAAAAAAATGTATATGTGATTCTACCATGTTCATATGTGTTCTAAGGCAGTAAAAAAACTTTATATGTGATTCAATCATGCTCATATGTGTTCTAAGGCAGTAAAAAAACTGTATATGTGATTCTATCATGCTCATATGTGTTCTTAAGGCAGTAAAAAAAACTTATATGTGATTCAATCATGCTCATATGTGCTATAAGGCAATCAAAAAAATGTATATGTGATTCTATCATGCTTATATGTGCTCTAAGGCAGTCAAAAAACTTTATATGTGATTCTATCATGCTCATATGTGTTCTAAGGCAGACAAAAAACTATATATATGATTATATCATGCTCATATGTGTTCTAAGACAGTAAAAAAACTCTATATGTGATTCTACCATGCTCATATGTGTTTTAAGGCAGTAAAAAAACTTTATACATGATTCTATCATGCTCATATGTGTTCTAAGGCAGGCAAAAAACTGTATATGTGATTATATCATGCTTATATGTGTTGTAAGACAGTCAAAAAAATTATATATGTGATTCTATCATGCTCATATGTGCTCTAAGGCAGTCAAAAAACTTTATATGTGATTCTATCATGCTCATATGTGTTCTAAGGCAAACAAAAAACTATATATGTGATTATATCATGCTCATATATGTTCTAAGGCAGTTAAAAAAACTCTATATGTGATTCTACCATGCTCATATGTGCTCTAAGGCAGTCAAAAAACTGTATATGTGAATACCTGCAAATCATTCACATCAAGTATTGCAATATATTCAAATCATTCACATCAAGTATTACAATACATTCAAATCATTCACATCAAATATTGCAATACATTCAAATCATTGGAATACCTGCAAATCATTCACATCAAGTATTACAATACATTCAAATCATTCACATCAAATATTGCAATACATTCAAATCATTGGAATACCTGCAAATCATTCACATCATTACAATACATTCACAACATTCACATCAAGTATTGCAATACATTTAAATCATTCATATCAAGTATTACAATACATTTAAATAATTCAAATCATTCACATCAAGTATTGCAATACATTCAAATAGAGGTTTATATTACAAGATTTTGCTCACTAGCTTGAGAATTCTTCCTCATCACTTGTTTGACTTTTATAGTGTGACTCTCGCAACCGTTCCAAAGTGGCTTATCTGCATCTTTAAGTAAATCATAAAATCTACTAGCTGCATTGTTTAGTGATTCTTCATCTACTGCAGTTGTTACATCATTAGGACCCATAGCAGAACCCAATTTTGTTCATATGATATCAAATATCAAATTCATATATGGATTATTGTGCACCACATTCACCCGTGCATCAAAATTGTTTCTAAATTCTTCACCGTGAAACGTCCAATTCTGATAATCGCTAACAAAACCCTTCCTGTATAGGTGATGTCTAACGCCATGAGGTTCTACAAATCGATTGTTCTTACAAATCTTGCAGGGACACCTAATCCGACCTGTAGGATCCACTGTACTGACACTTGTCGTTGCAAATTCAATAAAACTTTCAACATCATCCAAATATTCATGTGATAACTCATTGTCAACTATCCTACGGTACATCCATTCACGGCTTGCAGTCATTTTGTCGTATGATGTTACGAATAGTATCTTAACCAGTTAAAAGAGAATCATCAGTATGATGAAAAAAATATCAAATTTATCATGCAATATATGATGTCATACAGTCACAAGAATTATGATGCGTGCATTGATAACTTAATATTTTGCATTTGCAAACTATTCATAACACGATACATTCATTTGAAGCATGCTTTCATTATACAATTTCACATGTAAGTCATAATCAAATTGAAAGTAACTATATGCAAGCATGGATACAATTACAACAAACATTGCAATACATCGAAAACATTCATATCAAAAAAATGTCAAATATGTACCTGCAGCAAAAACACTCCAATATCCCGCTAACTGTTATCATGCCTATCATGGAATCCGTACTCTAAAAATAAGAACACTTCTATTCTCATAAATTAAAATCATATTCAACATGATGTCCAAACTCCAACAAAGCAGTCTTAGATATCAACAAATAAGTGAGTGTGTAAATAATAAAGTGTTGCATCCAATAAATTAAATAACATGTGATGCGCTTGCATCACTTACTCACCACGGGTATTTACCTGATTTACATTGTTTTTGTCACTTACTTACCATGGGTGGCGAAGCACAAGCGGTATCTGTTGAGAAATCTACAAAAGACATTGTGTTAAAATAAAGTCACCCTCTACCAAAAGAAAAAAAATTAGAATAAATATCGAAGTCAGACGGGATTCCGGCGAGGCGGAATGCCTCCCAGGCGTTAACCACCTCTCTGTTCGGCCCGACTGCCCTTGAGTTTGACCGGCCAGTTAGTAGGCCTACGATGTACGATAACAAAATGAGGTCTCCAGAGGCAGTGATCGTCCCCCGAAGCAGCATGCATGGGGTGATGCCGTGGTTCGTGAACCTGACGATCGTCAGGCACCACCCGGCCCGTTGCCCCCCTGCCGAAAAAAAAATGAGGCAGGAGGGGTGACCTCCTGCCGAAAAAAAAAACAAGGCAGGGTCGCCCCCCTCCCCTCTACCGGAAAAGCAGGGGGGGCGACCCCCTATCCAAATAAAAAATGAGGCAGGGGGGCGACCCCCTGCCGAAAAAAAAAGAGGCATGAGGGTGATCCTCTACCAGAAAAAAAAATGAGGCAGGGGATCACCCCCCCCCTTGCCGAAAAAAAAAGTGGCAAGGGGGCGACCCCCTACCCGAATAAAACAATGAGGCAGGGGGGGTCACCCCCCTACCGGAAAAAATAAAACGCGGTAGGGGGTCGCCCCCCTTGCGGGAAAAAACAAACGAGGCAGGGGGCGACCCCCTACCGAAAAAGCAGGGGGGCGACCCCCTTGCCCGAATAAAACAATGAGGCAGGGGGGTCGGCCCCTGTCGAAAAACATAAAACGTGACATGGGGGGCGACTCCCTACCGAAAAACACAAAACGCGGCAGGGGGGTCACCCCCCCTACCGAAAAATACAACCGAGGCAGGGGGGTGACCCCCTGTCAGAAAAAATAAAAGGGGCAGACACCCCTTTTATCGGAAAAAAACTAAAAAGGGATTTACCTGGGAGACGCCAGGCGGAGGGCGGCAAACCGGGGGGCGACGGGCCGGGCGGTGGACCGGGGAGCTACGGGCAGCGGGCTGGGGAGTGCGTTGGGCAGCGGAGGATTGCATCGGGCGGCGGAGGAGTGCACCGGGCGAGCGGGAGAGACAAAACAGGAAAGAGGAAAAAGGGCTCTGATTAGGGATTTACGCAAAAATTAGCAACAGATTTGGCGATGGCCTAGTTTTGTCGCAACGCCATCATAAATTTAGATGACTAGTTAGCGAAGGAATATTTTTGTCGCTAACGTCGTCGCTACGTAGCGACGGAAAAACATCCGTCAGCAAATCCGTCGCTAACCATCGCGTGTGTTGCGACAAAAGGCTTCCGTCGTTAACTAGCGATGGCAGTAGCGACATAAGTATTTTCATCATTAGTTTCGTAAATATTATAAATCTTAGCGACGAATTAGTTTCTCTCGTTAATCCGCCACAACTTTGCGATGGAATAAATCCGTCGCAAATATCTGTGGCTAATTGACAATTTTCTTGTAGTGTATGTTCTCTAAGTATTTACAATATTATTGTCAAATGCTTCGCATATTGTTGTTCATTGGCTGAATAAATGAGAATATCATCTACAAACACCACCATAAACTTGTTCAAATAATGTCTGAACACCTGATTTATTAAATCCATGAATGTTATTGGGGCATTTGTCAGGCCGAAGGGCATGACCAATACTTCATAGTGCTCGTATCTTGAGCAAAAAGTTATCTTGGCCACATCCTCCTCACTCATTTTTAACTGATGGTACCTAGAGTGAAGATTCAACTTACAAAAGCATGCTGCCCCTTAGAGTTGATCATATAAATCTTTCTCACGTAAATGAAAGATTGAGAGAGCGGACCCATGAGCTTATATAAACCATGGGTAATTGGGGTTTCACCTCCATTACCTCCTTTCATTAACAAGGGGATCCTTCCCTCTTCCCCACTTACGCCCCCCACCCAACCCGCATTAGTGTATTAATGGGGCCCTTTCCTCTTCCAACCTTCCTCTCAACGTGGGAAGGGACTCCTCTCCTTGACCCAGCCGAGTCAGGTGGGCTCAAGCCCACTTGACCGACTAGGTCGAGTATTATGGATTGTGACCCCATCTATCGATCGATGCCGCTAAAGAAGTCTGAGGGTTGCACCATTTACTGAACATCCATCATATTCAATGCAAAATGCGCTGCAAGAGACTACATGTTATGAAGATGTGGTTAACAAATTGTTGTGAATTTCTACATAAGTAACATCGGTTGGCCATGGAAAATCCCAACTTCTTTAATCATTCCTGGGAGAGTAGCTACATCATAGGCTAACAAAAGGGTAATGGCTTCCCTTGGATAGTGGCTTCTGCTTCAAATCAAGTTTTCATGAGGAATTTTAGGATGCTAGACACGAGATCCCTGTTGTACTGATTTAGTGGAAAGCCTCATTGAACCTGCCCAAAAAATTCTATCTTGCTAGTCCGGGTTTAAATGAATACCCACATGAGCTGTCACGGGACTATTTTCTTCAATGGGCTAGCGCAGTGCGACGGTCCTTCCTTACCACCGCAAGCCTACTTGTCAGCTCGCTTGTCAGTCGTAGAAGCTTGTAATCAGAGTGCAAGAGAGCAAGAGAGAATAGAGGGAGAAGAATTGTAATCACAAGAAGCAATCACAACAAGGGTGAACAAAAGAAAGCTCAACGCATTTAATTCATTTACAATTTTGCCTTAGGGCTATTACAGTTCAAGCATACGAGCTGCCCCTTTGGGTATTGATTCACCTGAACTGGGCAACTTACATCAGACTCAACAAAAGCAAAACAGACTCTAAGCACAACTTTATAATGTAAGTCGCAAGGAAACATGTTGCCCCCTTCAAATCATGTGTTGTCTTCGGTGCCATCTATTTCATGGTAAGCTCTGACTTCAGCCGGGTAGCGGTTGTTCATTCTGAATGCAGGCTCCCACGTTGGTTCTGTTGTTTCCTCCCACTGCACAAGATATTTCTTCGCTTCGGCCAAGTAGTTGACCTTGTGATGAAAGATCTTACTGAGGTGCTTCTCGTCCCGTTGTGCTATCGGGGCCCTCTGCATGATGGGAGCGTGTTATGGCATGCTGCGTTTCGAATCTCCGTCATCTGGATGGAACTTCTTGAGGTTGCACACATGGAACACCGGGTGCACCTTGAAGTCTGGGGGCAACTCCATCTTATACGCCAACTTGCCCACTTTCTTTGTGATGATGAAGGGTCCTTCATACTTTCTGAGTAGTTTGTGGTGTTGCCCGCGGAAGATGCCTGTGCACCCTGGATATAACTTCACCAACACTTGGTCCTCAACTTGAAACTCAGCGGGCCAACGATGCTTGTTCGCCCACTTCTTCATTCTCTTTTCTGCCTTGTGTAAGAATGCCATCACCAACTCATTTTGCTCATGTCAATCGCAAACAAACTGATAGGCGAAGGATGACCTTCCATTTTCTTGTGCGACAAGAGTATGCAGGGTCAGTAGCTACTGCCCATGGCTATGGCTATCTCAAACAGGGTGTGGTCTGAAGACTCGCTCTTCTATAGATTGTAACAAAATTATGCCACATTGAGGAGCTTCACCCAATTTTTCTGATTGGCATTAATAAAATGCATAAGGTACTGCTCAAGTATCTCGTTGATGTGCTATGTCTGCCTATTCGTCTGTGGATGGAAGCTTGTTGAAAACAGCTAATTAGAGCCAAGTAGCCGAAATACTGCATGCAAGAACTTACCCGTGAAGAGAGCATCGCGTTCACTTACAATGCTCTTTGGTATGCTCCAATGCTTCACCACATGCTTTATGAATAACTCTGCAGTCTTCTCTGCAGGGCACTTCTTAGAAGCTGAGATGAAGGTGGCATACTTTGATAAACGATCCACCATAAGCAAAATAGAACTGAGGCCCTCTACCTTTGACAGACTAACAATGAAGTCCATAAAGATGATATCCCAAAGACGTTCTAGAATTGGTAGAGACTCAAGGAGACTGACAGCCTTCTGGTTTGTCCCCTTATCTTGCTGGCAGATGAGACATGTGTGCACATACCCCTCAATGTTGTCTCTTATCTATGGTTAATAGTAGCCGCGTTAAAGGAGTGCTGAGGTTTGTTCCTGACCAGGATGATTGGCCCATAGTGTGTCATGGCACTCCTTAAGCAGTTCTCGGTAGAGACTTCCCCATCGCGACATGAAGATGTGTCTCCCTTTTATCACGAGGAGGTCATCCTGTAGCCAAAATTGTCAAGTCTTCTCTGCCTGCACCAGAGAAACAAGGTGTTGTGTTGTCGGATCCTACTACGTTCTTTCGCGTATGCGGCTCAACAATGCGCCCTCCAAATGCACTTCAGAAGGCTCCATGTGCACAACTGCCAGTTTAGCCCTGCGGCTCAAAGCATCCGCAACAACATTAGTCTTTCCAACCTTGTACTTCAAGGCAAAGTCAAACTCATCTAAAAACATCTGCCATCGAGCTTGTTTGGGCATCAGCTTCTTCTGTGTCTGAAAATAGCTTGTGACCACATTGTCCGTCTTGATGATGAACTCGGTACCCAGAAGGTAGTGTCGTCAGGTCCTGAGGCAATACACGATGGCGGTCATCTCATGTTTATGCATCGTGTAACGTCTCTCTGTATCCTTCAGCTTCTGACTCTCATATGCAATCGGATGACCCTTCTGCATAATAACTCTGCCAATGGCAAAGTCTGAGGCATATGTGTGGATCTCAAAGGGTTTTGAGTGATCAGGCAATTGCAGCACTAACGCCCTCACTATGGTTTTTTTCAAGCCATCGAAGGCATCTTGGCACGCTCCTATCCAGAGCCATACCCAATTCTTCTTTAACAAATCTATGAGAGGCGTAGCAATGAGGGAATAGCCTTCAATGAAACGCCAATAGTAGTTTGTCAAACCAAGGAATGACCACAACTCTGGCACTTTGCTTGGTGAAACCCATTCCTGAATAGCCCTTATCTTCTGCCTATCCATGCGCAGTACACCATGCCCCACAACGTGGCCAAGGAAGTTGATCTCCATCTGCCCGAAGAGACACTTCTCTCGTTTGACACAGAGGTCATTCTCCTTCAGCACCTAAAACACTATTCACAAGTGCCTGACATATTTTTCCATGTTGATGTTGTAGATCATGATATCATCCAGGTAAACTACCACAAACTTGTCTAAATAAAGGTAGAAGATCTGGTTCATTAAAGTCGTGAATGTGGTTGGAGCATTCGTCAACCCGAATGACATTACTAAGAATTCGTAAGCACCATAACAGGTAACGCAAGTTGTCTTCGGCTCATCACCTTCAGCAATCATCACCTGTCAGTAATCCAATTGTAGATCTAACTTGGAAAAGATACAGGCACTGTCTAGCTGATCGAACAAGTCCGCTATCAATGACAATGGGTATTTGTTTTTCACCGTGACTTTGTTTAAAGCACGATAATCTACACATAATCGTTTAGAGCCATCATGTTTCATCTGAAAAAGGACTGGGGTGCCAAATGGGGCATTTGATGGACCAACGATGCTTGCGTCCAACATCTCGTTTAGCTGTCTGCGCAGCTCCTTCAGCTCAGCTGGTCTCATGCGGTATGAAACCATTATGGAAGGCTTTGCTCCCAAGGTCAACTCAATCTTATGGTCGACCTCACGTCTTGGTGGAAGACGCTTTGGCAATTCTGGGAGCATCACCCCCCAAAACTTCTCCAAAAGTGGGGCTAGGGTTAGCGGCACTGCTGCTTCTACCTTTCCTTCTTCTACGCGCACAACAACTAAGAATGTTTGCTCTCTATGCTTGACACCCTTCTTCAGTTTCATCGCTGATAACACTGAAGACTTGACTTTCTGCGTAAGGCACTGCACTGTGTGGGACAGGTTTGGCCCTATAATCGTCAATGCGTTAAACTTTGATAACATCATAACATTCTGGCTCCACAGAAACTCCATACTCAGAATCATCTTGAAATCATCTAGGGACACCACAGAGAAGTTGGCTTTTCTTACCCAACTCTCCACTTGGATAACCATATCTCTTACTTCACCAAGGATGAGATTTGCAGAGTTTACCATTTTGATGGTTCTCTTCTTTGGCTCGGGCTTCAAGCCCAACCACTCTGCCTTTTCTCGTGAGACAAAGTTATGTGTGGCTTCAGAGTCTACCATAGTTGAAATAGACTTTCCATTCGTAATGACTTCGAGATACATCAGTTCTTTGCTAAACTGCATGTTCTCAACTGTGCAACTTCTAGCTGCGTTGATCGACCGCATGGCTCCCATCCGCGGTTACATAGCCCAGTGTCACTGCATTTAATATCACTGCATTCCTTTTGCGTTGCATTGGCTTGCCCGTCGTCCTTCACAAGGCGCTTGAGGCACTGCCTGACGATATGCCTATCGCCAAAAAACCAACATGTCACAACCATACCCTTATTGTTGTTGTTATACTTTGGGTAGTTCTGTTTCTTCTCGGATTGATGGTGTGTCGATGCTTCACCTTTGTCGTTGCACCACTCATCTTTCTTGCCTTCGTGGTCAGGCTTCTTCCTGACTTTGGTTGATGGGGTGAAAGACTTACGCTGAGTGTCAACTAAGCACTCAACCGCCATATATGCATCTTCCAAAATATAGGGGTTACTCTTTTCCACTTCAGATTGTACCCATGATTAAAGTCCCACAATGAACCAGTTGAGCTTGTCGTTTTCTAGTATGTTAGACACCTTCAGCATGAGCATTTAGAACGTTCTGACATAGTCTTTCAATGAACCAGTATATTTAAGCTCACGAACCATCCGGTACGCCAGCCTCTGCGCATTCCTTTGCATGAAGTAGTTGCGCAACTCTATTTTGAAGTCGTTAAAGGTGTCTATCATGCATTTAGGCCTCTTCATGTCACTGCGCTTCTGCCTCCACCAGGCGATAGCATCACCATCTAGTAACGCTGATGTAGCCTTTATCCTGAGATCTTCAAGTGTCATATTTTGAATATTCAAGTAGTCCTTTACTTAGAACAAAAAGTTCTCAATGGCCTTGCTGTCTCGAGAACCATTAAACGTTGCTGGTCTTGACACATCAATCCTTGATGGCCTTTCACCATTTCTCCCATTTAGGAGTCACTGACCGCTACAATGTCCAATTTTTCAACTGAAGCTCCCCTACTTCAATCTGCAAGTCAGCCACTGTTGTCGTCAACGAAGTGACCTGCCCCATCAGTAAGTTCACTTACTCTTGTAGGCTCGCCACCACATCATTCAGTCCACCGAATGATTCAACTGCACGTGAAATTGCTTCCTTGTGCAAAGTCACATCTTCTGCCAGCTTGTTGGCAGTTGCAACCATCTCCTCTTGGCCCCCAGATGAACCCATCTCCTCAGCTTCAACAATTGTTTTTCCTTTGGTGTTGTGCAAGTTTTGATAAGGCGTCATGTGCCTTGCTCACAAATCACAACTTGTCAGCATGTCTGTTGACACCGACTCCGGAGTCTCTTTCCCAACACGAGAACGAGCTCTGATACCACTTGTCATAGGTCTATTTCCTTCAATGGGCCAACGCGGCACAATGATCCTTCCTTATCACCGCAAACCTACTTGTCAGCTCGCTTGCCAGTCGCAGAAGCTTGTAATCAGAGTGCAAGAGAGCAAAAGAGAATAAAGAAAGAAGAATTGTAATCACAAGAAGCAATCACAACGAGGGTGAACAAAAGAAAGCTCAACACATTTAATTCATTCACAATTTTACCCGAGGGTTATTACAGTTCAAGCATACGGGCTGCTCCTTTGGGGTATTGATTCACCTGAACCAGGCAGCTTACATCAGACTCAACAAAAGCAAAACAAACTCTAAGCGCAACTTTACAATGTAAGTCGCAAGAGAACATGAGTAATTCTTTGCAAAATAGTGTCAAGAATATCCTCATTTACACAAAAGATCTCTATCTCTGTTGGCCTCGCATGTTGCGGTGAGGCGTGTTACAACCTAAGCAGATTCAGTATAAAGCCCAATTATTTGGCGCTGCCCCTATTAATATCTTTTGGCAAATATAGTTTCTCCAATTCTGATATATATTTATATATTCTGCAAATAATCCAGTGAATTATAGCTGCATTTTGTGATCTCTCGCTCTCACAGGGGCCTTGTATTTACCAAACAGAAACCAAAGCATCATTATAAGTGGTGCAAAGCAATATATGGAGCACCACCAACATGCCCTCTTGGTGGATGTGCCATATTGCTCTTTATCTATGATAGCATAGGGAAATGCCTAGGGTAGGGTTTGGAGGAAGGTAACCCCTATATCATAAGTATGGTGCTCTTAAGAGGACCATATTGCATCCACTGCCATTTAGATGTAGTCCAATCATAATAGAGGCAAAAGGACCACATGATACTGTGCTATGGTTAAAAAGGTGTCTATTGACCCTATTTTACATCCAAACTAGGGATGCTAAATAGCACCACCAAGAACTAGATTCTTGGTTCTTAATCAAGGAAAAAAAACACCTGCCAAGATGTTCACATGTCAAATCTTACAGGAAGCACGACGATTTCAAAGTAAAGTTATTTAGAATATGCTATAGAGATTCGCTCATGTATTTGAGTAAACGACTAGGTTAATAATGAACAATTGCAAAAAGTTACCTCAGTCAATGACAGAATCACATTAAGGTTATGTTTGGGGATCACGTGAAGTGTGACCAAGTTTATGGACTCCCAATAAATAGTGAGAGATTCCCTTAACTACTTGAGGCAACAACTAGGATTAAAAATGACCATACACAAAAAGTTGCACATGAATCACGGTGAATTCATGAGCTAGAGCTCACAATTATCTGTTTTACTATGAAAAAAGATGGCAGCCCCAAAAAAGCTCACAGAGTTTTACGCTGCCAGGACAGTGACCGTAAGTATGCAGGCAGAGCCAACGCTTTCTGGGATTGGTTTCTCCGTGTAAATATAAAAAAAAAATCTGTCCCAAAAGCCCTCTGCCTTTCTAGCAAGGACCAATCGTGGTTAATTAGGCAAGAGATGACAATGGTTTGAAACCCAACTCCAGTGGGTAGGAGACCTAATTGTTTTACCAACCAAATGCCTATCAATTGATGACGGGGTTTTCTCTTAGCATATGAATAAAAAAAACAACAAAAAGATCTCACCATGAAAAAATTTCTGTCTTTTCCACCATGTTTCTAAGTTCATGACTAATATTTCTTTTTTTTTATAGGCAAACCCCTACCTGTTATACAACTATTAGAGATGGCAGTGGACCCGGGGGAAATGGGGCCCCGCCCCGCCTCACCCGTTTGGACTGAGGATGGAGGTTAAAATCAAAACCTGTGTGGGGATGGAGGGGATTGGCTTACTCTTGCCTCTGCTCTACCCGTCCCTGAACCCCATTAAAGAAATTACTATTATACCTTTATATATATTCTTAACACTAAAATAAAACCCTTTCTCGAATCTCTTCTCTCTTCTTACTCTCTTTCCTCTAATGAGTCGCACAAGCTCTTATTTATCTTATCTCCTTCTCCTTCCTCTAACGACATAAGGACTGAGGAAATGGGGCCCTGCCCTGCCTGACTCCGATTTGACTGGGGATGGAGAATAAGAAACAGGGATGGAGGTTAAAATCAAAACCCGTAGAAGAATGGAGGCGAGGATGAAGGGCAAATTTTTGAAACGGGGCAAGGGTAGAGACCTTGTCCCTGCCTCTGCCCCGGTCCATTGCCATCCCTAAAAATGATACCATTGCGATTCCAACTTTCAACGTTCCAACACACAGTGACGTGCACTAGATGCTCCTACCAGACAAGCGGAGACCCCATTGGTACATGACTAATATTTCTACTATTAAATATGACCAAGTTCTGCGAGGGTTCCTCATCATACAAAAGAAAAAAGAATCCCAAATTTTCTGCTAGTTGCGAGATCGTGAACTTGGTCTTCCTCCTTTTAACCACCAAACGTATCACAAAGTTCACAACTAAGCCAATGTTTCTCCTCATTTTACACTGAAGACTTGTGTGCTGAAAATTCCCCACTTTTTTTATGGGGCAGACGGCAGGGGTAGGTGAAATGAGAAACCAAGTTGCAACAAATGCTTGTCTGAATGGTATTTAACAGCAAAAAAAGAAGTGTTTGAATTGCAAAAACTATGGATTCTCCATTAATATATAATAAGATCGTCAACCTCTAACCAAATTCTTGGTCAAGCATGATAAATAAACTATTTTTTAATGATAAAGAAGCATTTCTTTGGACAAATTTTCCTTTTACACTGAAGTTATTGGTTGAACTCAATGACAGATTCTATTATTTTAACATACATTCATTCTTTCCTTTCAATCTAAACAGTAGGTGGAGTTTGGCTGTCGACTCCTAATATTGACAAAATTCGGATCAAATACCCAATTAACATGTCTAAATTTAACCTTTGTCCTGCTTTGGCCATATCTCTAGTCATAAACAGATCGTTTTTAGCTAATTGAGTAAAAATGAGATCAGAGCGAAGATCCAATTTGGCATGAAGCCCCCTCGGACCAAAAATTCTGTATTGAAGTTTCCCTCTGCTAATGTGGAAAAGTTCTCACCATTGTCTATATGCTTGAAATGGTTCAGCCTTTTACCACGGCTGGGTAGCCGGTGTGATCAGCGGGGTGGTTGTGAGGGTGTTAAGATGAAGCTGCCAGATCAAACCCCACTGGTGCACGGTTAGCTTTCAGAGGTGGGCCAAGTAAGGCAGGGTGATCATGGGGCCCCAACTTTTATTGCTTGGCCAAGGATTCTTGTCATAGAAAAAAAATGGCCCAACTTTTTTTTTCTAATATTAAATAGTTATTACTGATTATTTCCTACCCAACTACAAGTAGGGGTGGCAATCCTGTCGGGTTGGCGGGTCGACCCGACGGGTTGGCGGGTCAGCATACCTCAACCCGAACCCGACCCGTTTAATAAACGGGTAACTCAACACAACCTGCCAACCCATTTAATAAATGGGTTGGGTCGGATAGATGGGTTCTCAGGTTCGTGGGTCAGGTTGGCGGGTCGGGTTGACGGGTTGTCGGGTTGGGTTGGCGGGTTGGCAGACGGGTTGGCGGGTTGGCGGGTTGACCCACCCGCCTAACCCGTTTATTAAACGGGTCAGCCCGGTTGGCGGGTTGGCATACCCCCAACCCGAACCCGACCTGTTTAATAAACGGGTTACGCGGGTCGACCCGTTTATTAAACGGGTTGGTTTAAGCTCAACCCGAACCCGCCTAAGAGGCGGGTTGGCGGGTCGTGTCAGGTTTTGCCACCCCTAACTACAAGCACAAGTATGTGAGGTGCCTATAGGGAGGTGTAGTCATCTAGCATATGTGGCATGATTTTAGCAAATCATTTTTTCAATGACTATAAAATCTCAAATTGTTAGACCACTCTCGGTGGGTTTGTATTCTTAGAGGGCTTTCATTAAGCAGATGGAATTGTGTAGAATAAGCCTGTCTGGATCCTGTTAGCCGAGTGTGGAGGTGTCCTGGACAAGTCGAGTTTTTGTCCAAGGTGTTCCACTCCTTTTGTTTTTGTCACAGTTATCCTGAACACCTTGCTCCAGGAAGATCGGTGCAACAGCACGGGACAACTTAAAGGTGCTTAACAAATCATAGTTTAACATCACCATTCTCTTTGACCATTAATTGCATTATCTCCTCATCAATAAACCAAACTGAATAATTGACAAATAAATGGCAGGCTTAAGCTTGATGACTAATAAATATGAACTCCAAAATATTCATTCATGATGAGCCTGTCATGATAAAATCCGCAGGTCGCAAGTTAACAGAGGAAATTCAGGGCTCAATGAAAAATCTAAAAAGGCCTATTAAAGAATAAATCTAAGGGGGCGTTTGTTTCGCGGATAGCACTGGACAAGGACACCATGTTTTGTCTAGTCCTGTCCTGACCGTGTCCAGGGTGACTTTGTCTAGCGTTTGCATTGATTATGTTGGAACACTATTGTCCATGTTTCTCGTGTTTGATTCATCACGAACAACTTGGACACAAACGTTTAAAATTTGTGTAGTTCGATTAAAAAAATCATATTCTAAACATAACATTTTGGATTTAACATGTATTCACACAAAAAAATTACAAAAAATAAGGATTAAAATAAAAACCCTTAAAATCTAAGCATACAAAAAAAGGATTTAGCATGCATTAATTCAATAAATTGCGAAAATAGAAACTAAAATGCAAAACCTTTAAAGTCTCTGTATGAAAAAAAAATAAAATTTAGCATGCATTCACTCAATAAATTGCAAAAGTAATGATTAAAATTTAAAACCCCAAAAATGTTAGCATACCCCAAAAATTTTGATTTAGCATGCATTCACTCAATAAATTATAAAGCTGCAATTAAAATACAAAATTCCTAAAATCTCAACTTAAATAAAAAAAATCGGATTTAACATGCATTCACTAGATAAATCACAAAAATATGGATTAAAATACAAAACTCTAAAATCTTAGCATAAAAAAATCGAATTTAGCATGCATTCACTCAATAAATTGCAAAGCTAAAATTAAAATTTTAACTTACATAAAAAAATCAAATCTAATATGCATTCACTCGATAAATTGCAAAAATAATGATTAAAATGCAAAGCTCCTAAAATCTTAACATACAAAAAAATCAATGAATTTGCATTCACATAAAGATTTTGGGTCATAGACTCGGGTTCGACAAGGTTCTCGGAACCTTGGCCGTATTCAATGATCAGGTTCTTAAAAAGATCCATAGAATTTTTTTATTAAACAATGGTCTAAGAGCGATTAACAAACAAGAGTCCCCTTACTAAACCTTTTGCTATATGCCCGAGCTATGACTCTTGGTATGTGCGGGTGAGTTCTCAATATCCTTGGTCTACCACCGATATACTCAACCTGATGGCTTTTGGTACTAGTAGAGAGATCTAAAAATCCAAAATCTGAGATAAAATGAGTGGTTTTAAAAAATCAAACAGTAAAACAATAGTTCTAAAATCAAAATCCTAAGAAAACAATGATAAAGATGGAGAGTAAAGCCGAAGCAATCAAAGTCTCAAGCAAAATGCCAACCCTAACGTGTTGGCGGTTGAGAAATTTTCCTAAGAAAACTAACTGACATGAAATTTCTTCAATAAGAATTCATATATCATATTTTCTAAGAATACAAACAGATAAGTAAATTGGTAGTCTACCTAGGGTTTCTACTTATAAAGTAGGAAAATAAACATGCAAAAATACTAAGTTTTTTTATAGGAAAAGATTTCCTCACAGGAGACTAGACTCTAAAAATGGATCGAATATTAGACCCAAAGAGAAGTTTTTACCTAAAAGGCCTATCCGGATCCAGACGCAACACACAAGTATACAAGAGCAGAAAACAAATATAGGTAATGGAATCACGAGATTCTAGGACCCAAAAACGTAGATCTGATCCAAAAACTAAGGTTTTACCAGATTTTTTGAGATACGGGATCTATGATAGACCTTTCTACTAATTTTTGACCCAAAAAAATAAAAGATTCTAGAAAAAATATAGAAACTAGATAAAAACATCTTAATAACGACACCAAATTTGCTAGAAAATGATAAACAAGCGCTGAGATACGATCCCGTAACATTCCTAAAACATGAGATAAATAACTCATTCTATCTGTTATATGCTATTTTTTGGCTACCTACACTAGAAATCCAAAAAAATAGTAAAAGTATAAAGACAGATCAGAACATTATCTTTCTAACACCACCAAGATCGTCAAGATCTAATGACCGATTGGGGTGAAATTTCCTCTTGAAGACAAATTGTTCGGCTATTTTAGTCTTCAGAATAGATTTTTATTTTGGTTTTGGAACTCAAAAACAAAAATCATAGTGGGGTTTTCGATTCTGGCTCAAACCAAGAAAATTCTAGGCCTGAGTCTTAGCTTTTTAATGATTATAAAAGCACAAGTTTTTGACATCGAATTATAGAGATACAAGACTAAGAACAGAGATTATGGAATCACACTGAAGATGAAAATGAAATAGTTTAATATCTATTTTCCAATGAGCCCTAGAACATTGAAAAATATGACTTTGTCAACTGAACAATGTCTGACATGACAGAATGCAAAAAAATGGAATTTGGGTCTCAAGTGAAAATCTAAAACAAAGAAATAAAACCACTAACCTTGCAGCGTCGATTTTCCATAAACTCAGATCTTGTAGTCTAGATGAACGATCCCACCATGATCACCGTTATGTGGGTCTCCAAATTTTTGAAAAATAATAATTTTTACAAAAAAATTAGTTTTAGAAAAAGGGTTCGAAAATCATATTTGAATTTGAGAGTGTTGTGAGGTTTATTATACAAGGTCACACTCTTTTTCTCCCATGTTGAGCAAGGATTAGATGAATCAGGAACCATCGATCTTTGATTTAGAATGGAAGCATTGAGAAAGTTTGTACATCATATGCAAATCTTATATAAAAAGCAAGCTTGATGGCAAGAGCCACCAAGGCTCGAGAAAAAGATAAATACCAAAAAAATATATGAACGTTAGGACTTTAAATACTTATAAAAATATAATAAAATAAATAAAATAATATAAAGAGGAGAAACTAAATCTCACATATAGCATAGGTGGCTCTTTATATGTTTGACGAGCATGGAGGAACACGGGCAATACTTCGGCTAAGCGCGAGCTCCAAAAAGGGTGTGAGATAGAAGATTTAGGTCCTAAACTAGGCTAGATAGAGATAGGCTTGGCTAGGTTGTACAGAGTAAGGCTAGTGTTAGGGAGAAAAGACCAGTTACAGAACAAGAGGGGTGCCTCATTATTTTTAAATTATCTGACGGATTCATATATATTTTCTGCATATCTGAGAATTGTCTCTCTAGATCTGGTCCAGATCGCGATAGATGACTCCTAATGGACATATTTTGTTGAAAGACCGAGATTCATCCAAGGAATGTTCTCTTGGATAAATATTTTATTTTTCTAAAGGATTTTTGGTCTTCGAATATTTCATTTTGAGTTTGAAAGAAAAGTATGACAATTTTTCTCCAAAGGATGCACAAAAAAATGTAGCTGATGACAAAAGTTGTTGACGACAAATATTGCTAACAATAATTCATCATTTTTTGGACCTCTCTGATGACACATTAAAAAATTGCCAACGTCAATAAAAAAATGCTAATGATACATTTATTATCGTTAGCATTAGTATTTTTGAACAACTGCTAACAACAAATTGATTATCATTAGTAAAAAAGCGTAAAACAAGCTCGAAAGTTAACTTATTTTGATTATAACTTTCTATTTGGATGTCGGTTTGAGGTGATTTTTGATGCGTTGAAAAGATAACATTTTGAACTTTAATTTATTTTTACATTAAAATATCAAATTCGATCATTTTGGTGGTAAAAATATATTCAAAATGGACAAGTTACCTTGTTTTGGTCATAATTTTTTACTTTGATATGTTGACCTGATTTTTGGCTTGTTGAAAAGCTGAAATCATAGTTTAGTTTATCTTTTAGATAAAAACCTCAATAATATAGTTTTGGAGGCCAAAAATAAAGTTGAAGTTTGCATAACTTTGAAATAGGCTGAAAACATTAGATTTTGGTAAGTGACTCTTGGCATGAAATGACTCTATCAAAATTTATGTGCTTACACTAGTATGTGCTTTTCACTATCCGGATATGAATCCGTTTAACCAACATCTAACTAGTTGAATATAGAATTGGGCACTTCTTATCCGAACCCAAACCATTTACTTCCTTACTCACATCTATATCATGTTGGCTTTCAAATTTTACAAATAAATGCTATCTCTTTTTGTAATGAAATTCAACACATAAATAGGTTAAAGCTAATAAAAAACATGAATGGGCTAATAAAAAAATAAATAGGTTGAACTAGGATTTCATCTTTCCAATTAAAACCTAAAAATAAGAGTTTCTGCTTCGATCCATTTGCATCCCTTTGTTAGAAAAAGTTTCAAAATATAGTATACTTATAAAGTTTTGGTGATTTATTGTTTCCCACCAAAAGTGCTTTGAAAATGTTTAGTCCCATATCTAAGAGGGTGAAATTCTTCTAGTGGTTTAAATATAGTGTTTGTTCTCTATTCTTTACTTTAGTAAACCTTGTGTACTAGGGTGACTTGTAGACGTTGTTGCGTTTTGTGCAGAAATGAATGTCGTTCACGTGCACACTTGTGTGTGCAAGGGTGCTTTAGCTGCAATGTGGCATTTTGATGATACACTTTGCACTTCGCATGCTCGCAATGGCACGAGGCACATGTGAGGTGCTCAGGTTCGCTTTGATCAAGCCATTTTTTGACTTTCCATTTTTCAAAAGGTTTGGCAATTTAAAAGACTTTAAAAATGTATTTATATAGCGTCTATGGGGCATTGTGATTGTTGGACGGTTTTGGAGGTCCTTGATCATTAGTCAAAGGTGGGAGATCATTCAGAATCATTTTTGTCCAATTTTCAAGCTGTTGGATTTATGACCTTTAATCTCATTTATCACAAAACGTTTTGGACTTTCTAAAGTCTATAAATTTTTTCATTTTTTTCGTCTTTTGGATTATCAAAATTTTTTATTCTCAAGCTTTCTCTTTTTATTCTTTTGTTCTCGATTTGGCTTGCAAAGTTCAAGTGTGAGAGATGTCACCTGATCTTTCGAAGAAGTGACTCTCTTGAGGGTCAAGCTTAGTTGTATTCTGAAAACTCAGTCGTAACAAACTATTTTCGCATCTTCAAAATTTTTGAAGTTCTAAAGATAATGATCTTAAGAACGTGCCTCTAGGCTTGGGATCTCAATTTTCCTAAATCTTGTTTTTGGTCACCCATTTTTCAAACTCTCTCTCTCTCTCTCTCTATATATATATATATATATATATATATATATATAGAGAGAGAGAGAGAGAGAGAGAGAGAGGTGGTAGTTGCTAACCGAGATTTTGAAGGATTTTTTTTCATATTTTCCTTAGATTTGACTGTACAAATGCTTCCTACCTGTTTAAGTTTATAAGATCAACTATTTGATCGTCCGATTTCAATACTTAGTAGGTTTTTATGAGATCTAAAAAATTGATGGTGTAAGTTTTTTATAAATATTCAAAGCTTAAAAAATTATAATTATATTTTTCATTAAAAAAACATGATCCAAGTATCGCGTCCTAGTAAATCAATTGTGCCGAACATATATGTATGGTCAGATTTATGTAAAACATGGGAAAAAACTTTTAAAAACTCGATTAACTGAGTGATTAACTAGAAAAGTGGTTAACAACTATCATATGTATATATCCATATGGGTAAATATTGGCTACTAATGAAGGTATGAAACTAATGAGCTAGAAATCATAGGTGCAAGTTGTATCTACTCAATTTAACTACGTAAATAACCATGTTGGATAAGGATCAATCCTTAGATGGTTAATCTTCCAAGTTATGAAATTTTGGCACATTGTGGGTTGGTGATTTTTTAACACTTTAAAAACCTAATTACTTGTCATAATCACATGATGCAAAATAATTTTTTTTACTAAACAAACCATGTAGATCACGTCAGTAACATTTGATCTACGAGAAATTACACTACAAGAAACCTGTTGATTAGCGACAACCTAAATCCGTCGCTAATCCGACGCTAATCCGTCGCTAAACTGTTTAGCGACGGATTAGCGACAGATAACTTTCATCGCAAATTTTTCGATGCTAAGTAGTGCCACAACTTATCCGCCGCTAATTCCGTCGCTAATTTGCGACGGATATGATCCATCGCTAGTCCTTCGCTATTTTAAATTAGCGATGGATAATATCCGTCGCTAATCCGTCGTTAAATTTAAAAAAAAAATAAAAAAAAATTGCTCGCTGCCGACGCGTTTTCCGACAGGAAGCAAATTTTTTTGTACAGAACCGGCGTCGGGACGCTCTTCCGCAGCGAGCCAGTCACGGCTGGAGACGGGATCCGGCGAGGGAGACGGGATCCGACGAGGGTCGTAGTGGAGACAGGATCCGACGAGGGAGAGGCGGAACAGGCGGTGGAGACTGCCGAGGGGCACCGCCGGGAGGAGCGGTCAAGGCAGACGGCGTAGCTAGGGTTCACGGGGGAGAACTTGCAGGAGGCATCGGGCTAGACGACGACGCGGAGGATGGAGGTGCCATTGGTGCCCGAGCAGTCTCCACCGAGAGGTGCATGAGAATGGAGGTGCCGTCGGGCTGGACGACGAGATGGGGACAAACGGATCGCTGCAGAGCGGTTGTAGAAGTTGTGCATGGTGCGAGAGGTGCCGTCGGGCTGGACGATGAGACGAGGACGGAGGGATCGCTGCAGAGCGGCTGCAGAAGCTGCGCGTGGTGTGAGAGGTGCCTGAGAAGGTTGATCTCCGTGGTGTGAGAGGTTGTTGCGCATCGTCAGAGGAAGGTGGGGATGGTTTAAATCAAACGAGAGGAGGGAAAAACGGAGGGAAGAAAATTTTCGAACGGGGGGGAGGGAAAATTTCGCGCCTCAGGCGAGACGGGTTCAAATCGAAAATTAGCGACGGAATTAGCGAGGGAATTTTTCCGTCCCTAATCCGTCGCTAATTTTCATTTTTTTGTAGTGTTTTGGCGACAAAAAAAACGTTGTCGCTAATCCGTCGCTAATTAGCGACGAATATATTTCCGTCGTTAATTTTGCAAAAAATTCAAATGTTAGCGACAAATAGTTTTCGCTCGCTGATCCGTCGCAACTTTGCGACGGAAAAAATCCGTCGTAAATTTCCGTCGCTAATTAGCATTTTTCTTGTAGTGTTAGAATCTTTGGAAGAAAAAAGTGATTTTTATTCATTAGTTCAGTAACTTGATTAGTAGCCAATCTATGGTAACTAAAATATGAGAACTAGAAATATGGGTATTTCGAATACATTTTTTGCAAATCCAACCATGTGGATGTGCTTAGCATGACGAATTTGCTAGGAATCAACCATTTAATTATGTATTTTTGATAAACAAATACTATTTTAAAATGCTTGAATATTTATGAAGATTATGAGCCATTGATTTTAAAACCTAAAACAATCATTGTCTATGCATCAAAATTGGATTATTCAAGAGCGGGTTTTTATAAAACCAAGCATATAGATCACATCCATATGGTTAGATTTAAGAGAAAAGAACAAAAAATCCATAAAAATAACCGTTCACATATTAGTTCTTATATTTCTAGTTCTCTTATTCCAGTGATTATATATATATATATATATATATATATATATATAGAGAGAGAGAGAGAGAGAGAGAGAGAGAGAGAGTACTTCCCAAAAAGTTATGTTGCATGTGAACACGATCCTCGCCATCGAAAGTGAGTCAATTTGGATGCATGTTGGTTTAGGAATACTTATTCTTCTTACCGGCATTGCACGTGTAAGCATCGATTTGTAAAGCAAAAACACACCATTGGATATCCTACTCAACCTTTTTTGCTATTTTTTTTAATAGATCATGACCAGAAAGTGGTCTTCAAATCCCCATTAGAAATTTTCCCATGTCTGCTTCTTGGAGTCTTAAAAGCTTTTAACATTGGTGCATCAGATTACGTGCCCATTTCAAGATTGTGTTTTTTTAAGATTGCTTATTTCCATAGGAAAATACTTGTACCGTACCATATTAAACAACCCTTTTTTATGCCCTACTTTCTAGAAATACGTTCTAAATTAAACTTTATGGTAGGGATGGCAGTGGGGCGGGGCGGGGGCGGGGGACAAGGTTTCCACCCCCGCCCCGCCTCAAAATTTTATCCTCCACCCCCGCCCCGCCCCGCCTCCGCGGCGGGGATGGATTTTATCCTCCATCCCCGTTTCATACCCTTCATCCCCGGTCCAAACGGGGATGAGGCGGGGCGGGGATATTGCGGGGAAAAATGGTCGGGGCGGGGTTGGGGTGGGGATTAGGCGGGGATCATGGCGGGGACGGGGCGGGGCGGGGAAAAGTGCACGTCCACCCCCGCCCCGCCTCCGCGGCGGGGATAGATTTTATCCTCCACCCCCGCCTCCATCCCCGTTTCATACCCTTCATCCCCGGTCCAAACAGGGCGGGGCCAGGCTTTCCCCCTGTCCACTGCCATCCCTACTTTATGGATGTGTGTTAGGAGAGTGAACTTTCAAGTGTTGGTTGGTATATATGTTTATAATTAATATGAGCAGATGTGGAGTCAACAATTAAAACATGAAAGCCCATGACCTTTTTTTTCACCATTATGGGTATCAATCAAACTACAAGCCATTTTCAATTTTATTTTAGTGTAATTTTCTGCATTTATAAGCCCTCATCACTAGGGCTGGTAAACCATCCGGGCAGCTTTTGACTCAGCTCGGTTTGGCAAGTCACGAACTCGTTCGTAATCGGTTCATATATAGCTAAGGAGCCAAGCCACGAGCAGAGCTCATTTAGCTTAAATGAGTCGAGCCCGAACATACGGTGTTTGTTTCGTCTTGTCTCAGAAGAGCTCGTATAGATAAAATGTATATTTTTAGGTAGAATATATATTTTAAGTATAATATATAAAAAAATACATAAAAAGGGATGAATAAAAAGTATATACATAAAATATGCACTATTAAGTAAATAACATGGAAAGTTTTTACATGAGCCAGCTCGTTTACATGGATCCGAAATTCTGTTGCTATGTTCCTGCTTCAGTTCTGAATCATTAAATAAAAAAAATTCAGCATTTTACAGTGTGAACTGTAAGTGCACCTTTTCACATTGAGAGAGGTAAATAAGTTTAACTTTCGTCCTGCTCAGGTTATGGTACACGTGCCCCACAATTACATAAAAGTCCTCATGTTCACAATCACACACCCTTTTCCCTTGAGACAGCGATTGTGAGGTACAAATAATTGAGGATTTGAGCTTGTCAGATACGTACTCAGCCAATGCACCCAAAACGTATTTCAAAAATTATATCGGATCACGAGAGACCAGTAAAGGACCTTCAATTTGCTTTTACGTTAACTTCCATCATTTTGCAGACATGCACATGTTATTTGGATATATATATATAGTGCTTCGAAAGCACAACTCTTACCTACTAGAAATCATAGTTCTAGGTTGCATCTTCTCAATAAGACCTTATAACTGTAATTAAAATAGTTTATTTGATAGGAATCATGCTTTGGATCATGTTTTTAAGACATAAAAATAAGTTTTTTTTAAGTCATAAACTTTTGTTACACTGTAAGCAGTTAATTTTTGAAGATCATAAAAAAGCTGCATGTATGCCGTGATCACATGATTCAAAATTTTTAATTTGTACTAAATAATGATTGAAGCAGTAGGGACTGATCAACAAAAAATGGTCAAAATTTATAAAAATTTGAATTTTTTTATTAGGTGGGAGTAGGTACTTCGAGTGCACTCTATCGTTACTTTATATATATATATATATATATATATATATATATATATATATATATATATATATATATATAGAGAGAGAGAGAGAGAGAGAGAGAGAGAGAGAGTAGAATTAGGGCTGAATTGGGCTTGAAACAACAGATTTTACAGAAGAGCCCTTCGTTAAGGCTCATAAGAGTTGGGATGTACGTGTCACTGAAAATGGGTAATTGGCTGACATTTAGGAGTTGAAGGGAGACGAGATTTTCAGCCGAGCATCAATTGACTCCAACTCATCAAAAAATACTCATTTGAACTCTTCTTAAAAAGAGGAGGTACTTGCAGGATTCTAATGGGGTTCATAGATTTTCGATGGTTTCAAATTTTTTACTCCATTTTACATCAACAAATTCTATATTCACCTATTTTACCTCATTATTAACTGCAATAATGGTGCAGTTAAGAAGCTAACAACTCATTGGGCTAAATCGGATCAGGCCAGGCTTATTATATATATATATATATATATATATATATATATGTGTGTGTGTGTTATAAAAAATATAATACATACGGGCTGAGCCGAGCTGCAGCCCAACCTGTTTTGGGCTGAGTTTAGGCTTAATTTATAAGCCCTAGCCCGCCCAAATATGATGCTACGGGTTCCCAAACATGGTGAGTAGTTGCAAGCTTGAATCTTTGAAAGAGTTGTTTATGCTTCTCAACAAAAGAAGAAGCCCACAACTTCTCTCAAATCCATTTTTCTTGAATTTCAGTAGTTCTACTTCCCCCAACTTTTTGCAACTCCCTAAGAACACTGATCCCATCCACTATCAAACGACTTCCACGGTTTCCATGTATATTTTCTTAAAATCTAACAAAATCACCATCCTCATTGTCTCAAAAACAACCATTTTGTTTGCTCAAAAGAAAGGCTAGAACTATCGTTTTTTTAGAGTGCGGTTATATGAACAATTTCTTATTAGGTGATTATCTTAAATATTTGAAACATGAGGTGGTTAAATGTAAATTTTTTCATATTTTAGGCATCTATTTGTAAATATTTTTGTTTAAGGAAAGACGAATGCATGATACTTTGTTAAAAACTTTGTTTATTTGAAATTTTTTATTTCATGGAATTTTGTCTGTACATTATTTATGCCATTTTCACCTTATTGTATCACATGAAATCTAGGTTAGACAAACTAATATCCAAACCTACAAAGTCCTTTTTTTTTCTCCATAATACATGTAATGAATACGATATGGAAGTTTGACACTTAAGGTGCATTTGACATCAGGGATAAATTGTCGTTGACTGTTTATCCCAATTATCTGGATAAATTGTCTCAAATTTATGGGGACAAACATAGAAGGTTATCTCTTCCGTGTCAGCGTTGGATGGGAGGCTCATGCCAAAAGGATGAAGAAATAATCCCAAAAATTATATCTTCTGCCATTCAAACACACACTTAGAGTCAATATAGAGATTTTTTTACCACCGTGGGGGTCACCCACGTGACTAGCGGAGTGGTTGTGAATAGAGGTGGGCACTGGTCCGGGCAGCCTGCAGGCAGGCTCGGCCCAGCCCCGCCATGGACCGGGCCTGGGCCAGTATAATTGGCCTTGGCTTGGCCCGAATTGGGCCTCTGGCCCGGCCTAGCCCCAAGCAAGCCCGGTCCAGCCCGTTATTATATATATTACATATAGAGTAATGGGTATGTGCTCGAGAAAGGAAGGAAGTATCAGACCAATCTCTCAAGGCTTATCAAGTTGCATCAAATACAGACCTTCCTTCAACCCATCCAATTCGCCTCGGCCTTACTCTCAACTTCTCAGTTTTCGGCTATGAAATTATCAACTCTCCTGAGAGGGCTTGTCATATGGCAAAACAAGCATTTGATGAGGCAATTGCAGAGTTGGATACCCTGAGCGAGGAGTCCTATAAGGACAACACTTTGATCACGCAGTTGCTGAGGGATAATCTTACTCTTTGGACTTCTGATCTACCAGAAGATGGTCTCAAGGCTGGAGATGGCAAAGCTAAACTCGAGCATTGACGAGCAATGCCTCACTTGCCGCTTTAACTAATGTAACGTATGCAACACAACACACACACAACAAGCTTATGTGCATATGCAGCAACAAATCAACTTTACAACAGACTAATCAATTTCAGGTACACAATTTCAATTTCAATTAAGTAGCAGACCTCATGTTGCTGTGATTTAGACCTCACGCTGTTGTGATTCAAGTACACAACAAGCTTCACAATTTCAATTAAACTATGATAACTCAATACATATGCAACTGTGTTGAATGATATGCTGTGAACTAACTAATGTGGGTGCATAGTTAGCTAACTAACTAATGTGAACTAACTAATGCTATGAACTAACTAGTGATATGCTAATGTTATGTTGTGATGTGATATGCTAATAATATGCTAACTAATGATAATGATATGTTATCAACTAATGATATGCTAATGATATGTTAACTAATAACAAGTGAATTAACTAACTAATGATATGTTAATGATATGCCATGAACTAATGTTAATGACTAATGATAAGTGCAGGTGTGCAATGACTAATGCAGCGCTACAGAAAGTCAAAGCAACAACACAAGAATAGGGGATATTGATATGCTTCAGATATCGATGTGTAGATGAATGATGAATGACAATGCATTATATGATAAGCTGCATATTATATCTGAATATAGATGTAAATGGATGCAACTAATGAAGCAGGGAATCGATGAACAGGAAAAATGCAAGCAAATAGAAGCAAAGCACAAGAAAACAATGCATATGATACAGATCAGAAACACAATGGACAAAATGCAATTGAACTATGTTTCAAAGGCCTCAACAGTGAAATAAGCTATACTGGATTAACGCGTAAGAGCAAATGCACGCAGATGATATGCGATGCTTTTTAAAAAAAAAAATGTTGTGGCGATGAAGATGATGCCGTGAAACAGAGAAGAGCAATGAATCTACGATGCTGAGTGAAGAGTCAACCGTAGATAATGAATTGAAATGTTGATTTACGATGAATGTTGCTACGAAGGAATGCAATGGAGGCGACGAATGCAAGATCTAAGGAATAGATGATGCAACAACTATCTAAATGGATGCGAATGAACATATCGATGTACGGGGTTGCAATGTACAAAATAAGAGAAAACCATGAAACAGGGAAAGGGAGAAAAACAAATGAGAATCAACAGAAAATGTGTGATTCAATTGAATTATGATTTAAATGGGTTTTTTCTGCTCCTTCATTGTTTTTTTCGCTGTTTCGATGCCATAAATATGTTGGGCATGGTCGATTTACTAGGAATCCATACCTGGATCATTTGTTTTCAATGAAAAAATAATATTTTGGAGCCTCAAAATTTTATATAGATTTTGGACCGTTGATTTTTTGAACATTATAAAAACTCACCCATGTGTCAGAATCGAACTCTTCAAGAGTTGATCCCTATATAACCAAGTTCATAGATCACATCTGTACGGTCAAAATTTAAAAATAAACAAAAAAAAATCTGAAAATATTTAAGATTACAATACTTTCAGCTAATGAGAATTTCTATTTTTTGTTTAGATTAGAATGGATGAGCATGTAGTTGCATTTTAATTTCTCATAATTGACTGTGGCATGCTATTTTTATTTTCTTTCAAAAAGGGTACTATGGTAAAACATGAATGACACATGCACCCTTTAATAGAGGATAAATAAAACTAAGTAAAGTTCATATTTACGGCCATAGTCGAAATACAAATAATACTTAGAATTATTATTCTTTATTAAAATATAATTTATTTTCAAATTATCGTATTTTCAAAACTTATTTTCCTCCTTTATTAGAATTCAAAGTAAAGATTAAATCAAGATATATTTGTGGCTATAGTCATGAATATATAGAAATTTAATCTTGCTTTAATTTTATAAAGGCACAAAAATTGATTTTATTTTTTCTTAAAATTTAGATAAAGATTAAATTAAAATATGTTTATGACCATAGTCATGAATATATTAAAATTTAATCTTATTTCAACTCCATTAAAGAATAAAATTTGATTTTGATTCCAATCACAAATAAAGTCTTTTTAATACATTCATCATTCAAGATAGAATTTCATCATTGTTTTCAAAAATTATTCAAAATATTTTCAAATTCAAGATATTTTTCAAGTGATTTTTTGAAATTTACTTTCTATTTAATTTTATTTTCAAGAATTAAGTTCAAAATTATTTCTGAAAATGAAATTCAATTTCAAATTTATAAATTCAAAATATTTTCAGAATCATTCCCATTTCAGATTCCAAATTTCAATTCTAATTTCAGCTTTAAAATTCAGATTTTAAATTCAATTCTGATTTCAAAATCCAAAAATTCGAGTTCTAAGTTCAATTCTGAATTATCAAAATCAAAATTTGATTTTCAAACAAATTTCAAAGTTCTTAAATTCATTTCAAAATCACTTGAAGAAATCCATTTTTTTTAATATTTCCAAAAGCATACATCATAGCACAAGCATGACTCTGTGTGCAATATTTAGGGCTTAGAATAATTACTTAGATAAATTTAGGCAAAGCAAAGACATAGATTCGATCATTGGTTCAATTACCCCTGATAAAAGCGCCAGAAACGGTTGAACCTTGTACTGACGAGCGAATTTCGTCTCTTCATTTTCACGCAAAATTTTAAAACGGAGGCGAGTAATTTAATTTTTTTTTTCAAAAGGTCAAGTGAAACCTTGCAAAGAGTTTTCTTCTCTTTTTCCCCTCAAAAGAAAAAAGAAAGAAATTTTTTTTGCAATGATCACAACGAGAAACGCTCCTCGAAGTGAGAAAAACCCCAGATCAAGCCCACGACCACCTGCCTCACGATTTATAACCCGAAGAAACCGCACCCTGCATGAAGATCATTGATCTTTTTAAGTCACTGAAAAGTCTACTTATTTGTAGCTTCATGATTCAAAATCTGTGTCCCGCAAAGCAAACCTTGTGGATCCCATAAGTAGTCTTTGATACTAAAAAGTTTAAAAAAAAAAGAAAAAGAAAAAAAGGGGTATTTTCCTACTCATCAGAACATAATGATCCCATTGCACACTTTTAGTGTGCTGCTGCACCACTTGATCACCCTCCATCGTTGCTTAGGCCACACAGTTATTTCAAAGATGGAGGGTGATCAGATGCATCAGCACTGTAAAAGTGTGCAATTACGTTGCACCTAATTTTTTTAAGAAACTATTATGTTTTATGTTTGCTGATCATGAATATTTCCTGACATTTTCTTAAAAACAAAAAATTTAATTTATCACGAAATTTTTACTCATCCCGAAAATTCTGATACTAAAATTTGTGGCATTGATCCAAATCAGTTACTAAGTGCAGTCTAATCAATGTCAAAGGCCACATAGGGCATCTGTTATTAATAGTGATTAATTTTGCATCACCCAAATTTCGGATGCATTTTTTGTTGGGTTCTCCTTCCTGACTGGATTCTAGTCCTTGCCAACACTTGTTCAGGAAAAGTGGGATAAATTCAGATTTTTCTTAGTCTTATAAAATGTAACTTCCTGTCTTATCCCACCTTTTACCGCATTAGAGCTATGGTACCTGGACACTCCATTTGCCCTAGACACCATTTTACTCTTTGTACATACAAGTTTGTATTCAATTTATAATTTATAATTATATTTTTAGTATATAATATATATTTTAGATACATTTTATATATTTTTATTATATATATATATATAACTATGTTTCCGTACCCACATTTTTTAGAATTACCATATCGTACCCTCCTTACCCGTACCTGCACCCGCACCCGCACCCGCACCCGCACCCGCACCCAGGTGACATAGCATTAGAGCATTCAGTGTAAACTCGTGGCTACCAGAAGCATCATTTCAGGGCACAAGCACTCTTCCAAAATGTGAAGCCTTGGGAAACTTGCTTCTCAAATCATTTCCATCTTTCTTTCTATTCAGTCCCACTCAATTTTCATCGCTTCTCTATTGCTTTCCCTTGTTTTTTTATGTTTTTTCTATATCAATATTTACTAATTTTCGCTTTTCACTAGCTTCTCTCTAGTTCGGGGGCAGTGCCTCCGATTTTTTTTAAAGAATCAAAATAACAATAAAATTTGCATTCACATTAAACAAATATAATATTTCAAATATTTATATTATATTAAATAAATGGGGAGCTCGGGCCTTAAAAATGGGCCCCTAAAATTTTTGTGGGCCCAAGGGCCCTGAGGCCCCAGCCTCATTGGCCTCTTTACAGGTCCGGCTCTGATGACCAAGGTCCATGAATTATGATTTCTTGAAAAATAAAAATGTTAATATTGGAGGACAGATACATGACTGTACAAAGCGTTATCCAGCCTCCTGATTAGGGTTGTCAACGAATTGGGTTTGGTTCAGGCTCAGGTGGAACCAGACTTGGATGGGTATTGTATCGGGTCTGGACTCGGGTCTAATCGGGTTCACTATAAGAGAAATCATACCCAAACCCAATAAGAAATACATGAACCAGACCCGGACCATATATGGTAAAATAATAAATTTTATCATTTTTACATTGCACAAATTATGGGTCTTAATCGGGAACTCGGACCTGAGTCTAATATAAAACTTTACAAACTATACCCGGATCCATGTATTAATTGGACTTTTGAATCCAGACCCGGGTCTTAATCGGGTTTTCTTATTTATCACCATACCGGGACCCTATAGGGTTTGGTCCGGGTAAACCCGACCAGTTGACACCTCTACTCCTGATATGGACTCTTTCTCTCTCTCTCATATGTTTTTTTGAAGACTTTTGGGGTGAAAACCAATGTTGTATCAGTGCGCATTGGCTGATACGAATCCTATCAGCAGAAAATTGATACACGTCACCTCTAAATAAGCTATTTTTAATAAATATAAAAATTACTAAAAAATTAAAATTTTAAGTATTATTTTAACGGTTTTAACAGGTGTCACGTTCTGATTGACACATAATGCTTTATTATTATCTTTTGGCCGATACAAAACGATTCACTTATCGGTTTCGGGCCCGATACAGCTGAATTCGTTGACCGAACGATTCAGGGCCGATATATATACTGACAACATTGGGTGAAACAGTAGCCAACTTTTTCAAGGAGAAGATGACAAATTCTTGCGTTATATTAATCTATATGATAAGAAAAGTACTCTTAAATATTGAATTTCTAGAAAAATCTTGTTGCTAAGAGATACCTAGAAGCACTAAAGCCGTTTTTAAATTCGTTCAGTCAATTTCATGGAAACTTTAGGATATATACTTTGCTTATCGAGAATTTCAACTTGACAAGACTATGGGATGCATACTTAGCTTCTCAAAGCATTATGATTCCTTGGCAATTTAATCTCCATATTGAATCTTTCATTCCGAAAAAATCCTCTCAGTTTTTTTTTTTTTATGATGAGGGCCAGGCCTTATATTAAATGTATAATATAATGTATATTATTTATATAATGTATTATATAATGTATTATATTATATATATAATGAGTGATGGGTACATACTAAATGAATGGTCAGATGTCACATAGATGAAAATGAAGTCCAAATATGCTGTCCAACACAAATACATGAATGAATCACGACGCAGAAGTGCTATGAGAATAAGATGTGTGAAGAGAAAAGAGAGACAGAATGAGAAACACTACAGATATCTAACACAAATGCAACTGAAAAATAAGATACACAGTAAATGAATGTTGATGAAGACGATGTGATACTGCGATATGTTGATCGATGCTACTGAACAGAATTTCGGTGAATAGAAGAAAAGAAGCGAACAAAAAATGCAGTAAATAAAAAAAAATGATCAAAACAGACAAATGCTAAATGATTCTAGCAAAAAATTGGATCAATTACACAATTCTAATGAAATATCCGATCAAATCAATTGATCTAATGCGTAAAACAAAAGGATGAGAGCATCTTACCGAATTAGCTGAAGTAGATTGATAAAAATGCAGGCTAATTTCCCGAGGTTCTTCGTTGAACAGATCCAAAGCCTTCGATGAAGAAGAAGCACCGAGAATGAATGAGGAAGAAGGAAGGAGTGGGACAAAGAAAAATCAGAAGAGAGAAAGAGGAGTTCATGCTTTTCTTCTCTAGCTAGAATGATCGACCGCAAGAGCTCCTTGCAAAACTCGACCTCCCTTTCCTTTCCTTTGCATGTGCTTATAAAGGAGAGAATAGTTACAAAATTTTCAAAATAGTTCTTTCATTCTTTTAAAATTTTCAAAGAGAAGGTTTTAGTTACAAAGATTTTCAAAAGGGCTTAAAGTTATTTTCTGAAATTTTGCCTTTTTTTTTTTTGAAGGAAAACCTAAAATATAAAAAAAAATGCGAGGGACTTAAGCGATGGGATCCAGATGAAGTTTTAAAAGATTTTGCAAAAATATTGACTTTGAAATTCGAGAATTTTGCAAAGAAGAGCTTTTGAAATAGAAGAATTGATTTAAAATTGAATTTTAAAAATGGGTCTGGATCTAAAATTTCGAGTAAATATCGAGTTTGGATCTCAAACCGAGGAAAAATAAGAGGAACAGATCCAAATTAAGATTGAATTTAAATGAAAATACCTGAGCCATACAGAAAATTGATTTTGGATTTTTAGATTTGGATTCGCAAGAGAGGATTTGGGCTTAGAATTGGATTTGGATGTCTGATCTAGATTCGAGATTGGGTCAAGTATAGAAAATGAAATTGAATTTTGAATCTTTCACAAGAAAGTGAATCCGAAAAATATTAAAAATTGACCCAATTGCCTTTCTGAATGATTCAGAAGGTAGGTCCTAAGGGTAAAAAAAATAATTTTGAAATTTTGAAAAATTTAAGGTGTTTACACGTATATAAGAGCAAGAAAAATAAATATATCAGTGCATCATTAGTTTGGTTGATCACATCACCCGTCACCAAAGATGCCTTAGAGAATAGAGGTGGTTTCACCTTCACCTTCCATTGAAAGAGAGTTCCTGTTCATGTTTCTCTTCTTCACCTCCTGATCTTTGCGTTTTGTTACAATTGGGTTGGCCTCACAAGGGCTCTGCTCATTTGTGGGGGCCATTCGTGACCGTCACTGAGTTGACAAGATGTCACGAGTTCAAAACTTATGGGAGGCAATCTTTGCTGCAAAGTTGAGCTAGGGGTGGCCATCGGGCTGGCATGGCCCGAGTCGGTTATAATTGGGCTCAGACTGGGGCCTTTAGGCCTGACCCAATTAACAGGCTGGACCGGTTGAGGCTCATGTATAAAAATACATGGGCCAGGCCCGGCCCGGCTCAAATGGGGCTGATTATTTAATCGAGCTGAGCCCGAGCTGCATTTTATAGTCTGAGCCCCACCTGTTGTAGGCTGAGTACCTAGCAGCCCATCGGTCACACGGCCCCGATGGCCACCCCTAGCTGAATCTGTGCACACTTCAAGAGGGACCATCAGGTGTGACACCAGTGACCAAGTATAGAAACTCCGAAATTTTTACAAGTATATCATGAACTTGGTCATGCCCAGATGCAACGTTAGTGTTGTAGATCCAGAAACGTGGTGTTCAGAAATTGAATTTTTGAAGTGCATGAACTCGATCATGGGGCAGATGATATACAATCAGTGTTACTTTGCAAAGACAAGAATTATTCAGAGTCTACTTTTCAAACTTCTTGACTTAGAAAGCCCATGCTGGTCAAGAGTCCAAGTATGTTGGTCCATTGATCATTGTTTCTCTTTGCTTTTCGATGGATAGTCTCAAGTAAACTAGAGATCAGACGAGCCCTAAGGAGTTTGGTGTAGTGGATGAGGCTTTGGCGACTAGGCGGGTAGTCAGGGTTCTATTCCCATCTGCGTCGGCTTCTTGCATAATGAGGGCAAGGGATAGACTCTTGCGCAACCGAAGCTTGGCGACTCCCTGGGGGCAAGCGGTGCACCATGGGTTTACATCTTCGGGAGAGTGACTGCAAGTACAACACGCTTAGCTTAGCCAGTGCGACCAGATCTCTGATTTTGAGGTAGGTTTTCCCACTTTTCATGAGAAAAAAGTAAACTAGAGAATCCCACTTGAGTAAGTCTGGGAAATGAGATTAGCTGCTTGCGAGCTTAGCTTGTTCAGCTTGCCCAAAACTCGTTCCGACTCGTGAAATGGATTGAACAAGCCGAGCCACGAGCAGCTTATAAAGCATACACGAGCCGAGCATGAATAAGGGCTGTTCAGCTTAACTCGTCTAAGATCGATAATGTGTGTGTATATAATATATATTTATATAGGGATGGCAGTGGACCGAAGGAAAGCAGGGCCCCGCCATGCCTCACTCCGTTTGGACCGGGGATGAAGGGTATGAAACGGGGATGGAGGCGGGGAAGAAGGTTAAAATCCATCCCCGTTCGGGGATGGAGGCGGGGATGGACGTACCCTTTTCCCCACCCCGCCCCGTCCCCTCCACGATCCTCGCCCCACCCCGTCCCTGCCACTTTTCCCCGCCCCACCTCATCCCCGTTTGAACCGGGGATGGAGGACATGAAACGGGGATGAAGGAGGGGGTGGAGGTTAAAATCCATCCCCGCCGGGGATGGAGGCGGGGATGAAAGTTCTAATCTTGAGGTGGGGCGGGGGTGGAGACCTTGTCCCCCACCCCACTGCCATGCCTATATTTATATAACTAAATTTTAAAAAGCACTTTAGAAAACAAATTCTTTTTTTGAAAAATAAGCTAGCTAGTGATCAGCTGTAACGAGCTCACACACTTGGTACGATCAGCGGTTCACACTTAACAAGCTGATACTGAACAGCCTGAGCTTGGACCCAACTGAACCAGGTAAGACAGGATGTGGTCGTATAGAAATCTGACCCCGACAATTCAGTCCCATAACAAGTCTTGCTGCTTCACCAAATCTACCATTACCTGTTATTCATGTTCAGCTTGCCACTACGTCTAAAATAATTAGTGGTGACGGTCCAGCAGAATTGTCACTAAAAAATTTAAGGGTGACGGTTTTTACTGCTTATAGTGACTACTTAGAACCGTAACTATAGTTTTTTTTTTTTGGCGTAGTGTGCAAACGAGCGCTTTATGAGCAGAACACGGAGTCAAGCCGCGAACAGCTCATTTTTTTTTTTACCCTACTTTCGGTAAACAAACAGGACGCATTAGGCGAGGATCAAAACCTTTGAATCATCCAACATCCAATCTTTGACAAGGCCTTCATTTTCTGTTCAACTTCGAAAACCAAAAGGCACTTTCGTCATCTTACACAGTGAGGCCGCCCTCCTACCTTCATCCCACCAGACTCAGAGGACCATATTTGAAAATTTTGATTTTTTATTCGACATTGTCTGAAAATTTTAACCTCACCAAAAATAGGTACGACTCGGTAACCATTTCTTACCAAAGCTCGTCAATCATCGGATTGTTAGCAGACTGATTCAAGACAGAACCAACGGCTAAGATCAAATGTCAGACTCTCTCTACTTTCTCTCTGCTCTCTCTCTACAAACTCGGATTCGGACACAGAGGCAGAATCTAAATAGGCCGGAAAAATATCTTCAAAACCCCCCACGGGGGCCCACACGGTCAGCCCACCTCCCCCTTCCCCACCACCCGAACTTTAAACCCCATGATTCACAGGCCATGCTGTTGTTTGGGGCTCTCTCTCTCTGCCCCCAACCCTGTCTCTCTTATGTTTCTCTCTTGCCAGGTTTGCGGATACCCATCAAGGAGAAGCTGAAGGAAGGGCTGCCCTTTACAGGGTAATGGGGGTTTAAGGGACTAAAAAAGAGGGGAGAGAGAGAGAAGAGAGAGAAAGAGGGTGATAAGAGATGGGTCAGGGAATGAGTTGCAGGGTGAGCCATGAACATGGGTTGTTGACTGCAGCGGAAGATGGGGATGTGGACATGATGGTGACCCTCTTGATCAGGGATCCCGAACTCCTTCATCAGACCACCCCCTATGGCAAGCTCTCTGCCTTGCATATTGCTGCTGCCAATGGACAGATCGAGGTGGGCTTCTCTCTCTTTCTCTGTTTTGATTGCATGGGCTTTTGGGTTGCTGTGATCTGGTTGGAGTTTTGGACACTGGGTGTGGAACATTTGTGGGTTTTCTTGGTTGTGACTTGATTTTAGCGGAATGAGTTGCCGTGATCTTTATTGATTTTAGTGTTATTATTGTTTTGTTTTAATTTTCAGGTTCTTACTTTGTTACTGGATCGATCGGTTCATCCTGACCTCTTGAATCGTCATAAACAGGTTGGAAATCATTGTTTGATTTTTAGTTAGTGTTTCTATGGTAATTAGAATATATGTTCCGTTGATTTGTAGCATCTCTGTGGCTTGATTTATATGATGGAAATTGTCCAGACTCCCCTCATGTTGGCTGCAATGCATGGGAAGATCTCTTGTGTGCAAAGGCTTTTGCAAGCGGGTGCGAATGTATGTGGCTTTACTAAACTTTGGCCTCATAATTATTTCTCTATGGAACTGTTGGTTCAATTGCGAATGCTTTTGATCTGATCTTGGTGATGATTAAACGACAATTGAGATGAGTTTTGCTTTCTTTTCTGGGCGCTTGTTTAGATCTTGAAGTTCGATTCATTACGTGGGCGAACATGCTTACATTACGCCGCGTATTACGGTCATACGGATTGCCTACAAGCCATTCTCTCTGCTGCTCATTCCACCCCTGTTGCAGATTCTTGGTGGGGTTTCTGAATTTTCTCTTTTGATTATAGTTTTCATGATCAGATAAATGTGGATTGATCTAAAGATTTTGATTTAACAATTGATGTATGAATTATTTTAATCAAGCTACATGTTTATATGTTATGCAGGGGATTCGCGCGGTTTGTTAACGTTAGAGATGGAAGTGGAGCCACACCATTACACTTAGCTGCTAGGGCAAGAAGGCCTGGTTGTGTGCATATTCTATTGGACAATGGAGGCCTTGTTTGCGCACCCACTGGCTGCAATGGGTAAATATCCAATGTATCAATCCCCGTTTCTCTGCCTGAATTATGTTTTCTCCAGTCTGAGTTTCTGAGCAGTGTACCAGGGAGCACCCCTTTGCATTTGGCAGCGCGAGGAGGCTGCTTGGATTGTATTCGTGAGTTGCTTGCTTGGGGCGCTGATCGTCTTCAGCGAGATTCTTCTGGGTATGCCTTGCTCCCTGAATTATTTCCTGCTAGGTATCCATTTCCTGAATGGTTTCACCTCTTTTCCACCATCAGTACAGAAAGGGATCCTTGTAAAGGAAAGAAGAAAAACATGTTGGAAAAAAAAACCTGGCTTTCCCACAGGTGTGAACTGATGAAAACAATATATCGATGACAATAAGAGAAAATATATCAACAGCAGAAACAAAAGAAGCACACAAAGATTTACGTGGTTCTCTCTCAAACTGAGGTACCTCCATGGCGACCAATAGGTCAACACCTTCTACTATTTTCAAACAGAGTGTACAAAGTGGCCAAAGAACATAAGCCCTTACAAAGAACAAATAACAAATGATCTGAAGAACCAGCCTCACGAAGCTGTCCTGAAAGAAGTGTAACAACACTTTTTGCCTTTGTTCACAATACACCCTTTCAGGGTCCTAAAAATTGTATCTCACACTCTCTCTTGCTATATTCTCGCTCTCCTTTTCTCTCTCTTATATCCCCTATAAATAGAGAACCAAACCTGCATTTAATGCGGAAGATTAAACGTCATCCACAAGTTACAGTGTGCCTAAACGCCTTATCATAAATCGCTAAGCACAAATCGCTATCCAGCGAAGCACTAACCACAAATCGCTAAGCACAAATCGCTATTCAGAGAAGCACTAACCACAAATCGCCATCGACAAATCGTTGATCTTCAAAACTCTGAACAACTGAATCGTCATTCAGTTGAGAGGACCATCCAGCGAATATAAAAAATCGTCTTTGAGAAGATCAAGCATCGTGCTTGGGAATTCTGCCGCGATAACGAATGTGCATCGATCCAATGATCATACCATAAATGATCAGTTATCAGACGATCTATTTCCAAGATAGATGGGTCCCATAAGGAGGGAAACCCAACAAAACAGAGAGAACCTACCAGACTTTTTCATATTTTTATGAAAATGCTTTTTAAAACAATATTTTTAATCAAAATCAAGTGAAAGCCATATACAAAAAATATAAAAACCGACACCAAAAATATAAAAACTGGCTCGCACGAGTGGTAGTGTCCGGGTCGATCTCAGGGAATGAAAAATACTTTGTATTCAACACACAATCTAACTATTCTTTATTGCCAATAAAAATAAAAACCAATTAAATATATAAACAAGAGAGTGTTGCCCCTGCAGAGAGCTCAAACAAATACTAAAATGCCTTATTACAGACCCAAATGAATTGAATTAAATTAAAAATAAAAGCCTAATCTAAAAAGAACAGGAAAAGTGTCTTCAGTGCTTGAGGCTTATAGTCTCTTTATTGATTTGCTTCCCTTTGTCCTTTCCTCTTTTTGTTCTCTCAATGGAACAGGTAATACATGTTTTCTTTTGCCCTTTGAGAGCTCCCCTCAAGCCCTTATATATATATATATATATATATATATATATATATATATATATATATATATATATATATATATATATATATATATATATATATATATATGTGTGTGTGTGTGTGTGTGAAAAAGTCTGGTATGCTCTGTGTGTCACAACTTTTATACACTTATAGCATTTTACAGTATTAAATCATCAGGTTGGCAATGGTCATGCTTATCCTATACACTGGAATATATAGGCAACCTTGTATACTCTGGCAATTTTCATTGATTGTGATGGCGAAAACCGGTGAACCAAGCATCATGTGGGAGGATGTCACCTCCTCTTCCGATATATGGGCTTATAATGGCTAGAAACCGGCGGGAAGATGTTTATTTACATGATGGCCCTTATCTCCTACAACTTCAAGGATTTGACTTTGACCTGAAAGAAACCATCCCTTAGATTATTCTGGCATTACATTGGAGAGTGGCCTCACACAAACACACACACGTGTGTGTGTGTGTGTACTTTTTTTATCAGGATTAAGTATGAAGTTCTGAATCGGAATGGCATAAACCTTGAAGAGTAGGTATCACAATCCTTAGTGGCTAATACCTAGTCATGCAGGATGATTATCCTATTGTCAATGTTGCATTCAATGCTCTCTCTGTTCACTGGGGTGTGCTTGCTTGCGTCTTGATACTCTACTTAGAGCCTTTGTGTGCATAAAGCAGAAATATTGACTGCATTTGCCAAAAAAAAAAACGGTGTGCAGAAATACAATGGAAGAATGCTGGTAAAGATTTCAGACTTTCCTTATATTGTAATTTTTACAAGAAGCAGGGAGGAAACAGCATGTGTGTGTGTATGTGACAAACTGCTCAAACCATGTTAGGGGTCTTAAGCCTACTTGAGAAGCATGTATCCAATGAGAATTGTCCATTTTATTATTTGGTTGACTTATGACATATAAAGATGTTAGATTGATGAATGGAACATGAAGAGGGGAATTGAATTTTCATTTGCAGGAGAATACCATATGCAGTTGCGCTGAAGTATAGACATGGAGCATGTGCAGCATTGCTTAATCCTACATCTGCAGAACCACTAGTTTGGCCATCACCCTTGAAATTCATTAGCGAGCTTAATCCAGAGGCAAAGGTCCTTCTGGAGAGGGCTCTTATGGAGGCCAACAGAGCAAGGGAGAAGGGCATCTTAAAGGGAACAGCTTATTCATCACAGTCCCCTGATCATTCAGATAACTGTCTGGAGGATGACATATCTGAGGTCTCTTTCTCTTTCATTTGAGTTGTGCTGAATTTCTTAGTTTTGAATCTTTCTTAAACATCTTGAGATCTATTAGAAGATTTGGCAACATGTTATGTCTTAAGATCGCAACACGTTGTCTATTTAGACCTTTCCTAATTCGAGACAATTCCTCGTGTTAATGTTGCATTCTGCATTTTGCTAATGCAATTGACATCATTTTCACAGGGCAGCGATTCCGAACTCTGTTGCATCTGCTTTGAACAGGTCTGCACAATCGAGGTTCAAGACTGTGGACATCAGATGTGCGCACACTGCACATTAGCTCTTTGTTGCCACAGCAAGCCGAACCCGGTGACCACATGCTTACCAGCACCAGTGTGCCCCTTCTGTCGCAGAAACATTGCACAGCTTGCTGTTGCAAAGACGAAAGCTGATGATAGCAATAGGGATGGCACTTCCAAAAAATGGAGCTTGAGAAGATCAAGGAATCTAAGTGAGGGAAGCAGCAGTTTCAAAGGTCTGTCTGCAGTGGGCTCATTTGGAAAGGGCTGTACTAGGGGTTCTGATAGGATTGCTGACAATAATGACCGGGTTGATAAGCCTTGATGCATATCACTATGTTCACTATTTTTGCTGTGAAAGGAGATTGGACTTTGAGGATGAGTGCTCATGCATTTACATTACAAGAAAATACGTTGTTAGCGACGGAATCTTTCCGTCGCTACTTAACGACGGATTAGCGAGCGACAAAAATCCGTCGCTATAATTAATGAAGCTTACGAAAATCACGACGGAATATAGTCTGTTGCCCATTCCGTCGCTACTTAGCGACGGATGTTGCGACGTACTGTTTTGTCGTTACGGTCGCACCATTTACCGACTAAGTTAGCGACGGAATCTAGTCCGTCGCTACTTAGCGACGGATGTGGCGACGGAATATCGTCCGTCGCTATTTTCGTAAATTCGATTTACGTTGGCTTAGCGACGAAATTAATCCGTCGCTAATTTTCGAATAACCCTAATCCCAGATAGCTTTTCCTTTTCTTCTTTCGCTGCTCCCGCCGTTCGCCGGTCCCACCGTTCGCCGGTCCCATCGTCCGTCGATCCCACCGTCCGCCGGTCCCACCGTCTGCCGGCCCCGCCGCCTGGAGAAAGGTAAAGGACGCCCCCCCCCCCCCCCAAATTTTTTGGCAGGGGGTTGACCCTCTGCCAAAAAACGCAGGGGGTTAACCCCCTGCCGGAAAACGTAGGGGATTAACCCCCTGCGTTTTCCGGCAGGGGACCCTCGACCCTCTGCCGGAAAGGCAGGGGGCAAGGGTCCCCTGCCGAAAAACGCAGGCGATTAACCTGTTTCTGGCAGGGGGTTAACCCCCTCCCGTTTCTGGCAGAGGGCTAACCCCTTGCGTTTTCCGGCAGGGGACCCTTGCCCTCTGCCTTTCCGGCAGGGGGTCGACCCGGGCAAGGGGTCGACCCCGGCAGGGGGTTAACCCCCTGCCTTTCCGGCAGGGGGTTTAACCACCTGCCGTAACAGGTAGGGGGTCAAGCCTTTCCTGCTCAGGCATGGGGGCGACCCCCTGCTGTTCCGGCATGGGGTCGACTCATTGGCGGAAAGGTTGGGGGTTGACCCCCTACCCGATCAGGGGGTCAGTTAACTCCCTACGTTCCGTAAGGGGGTTAACCCCCTATGTTCCGTAAGGGGGTCGACCCCCTGTCGGAACAGTTTTTTTTTCGTGGTGACTTCATTTTAAAACAATGTTTTTTTGTGCAGATTTTTCAACGGAACCAGCTCGTGCTCAGCCACCTGTGGTAAGTAAGTGTCAAAAACAATGCAAATCGGGTAAATACCTGTGGTGAGTAAGTGATGCAATTGTATCACATGTTATTTAATTTATTAGATGTAACACTTTATTGTTCACACACTCACTTAGTCATTGATATTTAGGGTTGCTTCGTTGGAGTTCGGAGATCATGTTGAGCATGATTTTAATGTATGAATATTGAAGTGTTCTTATTTTTAGAGTACGGAGTCCATGCTAGGCTTGATAGTAGTTAGTGAGATATTGAATTGTGTTTGCTGCAGGTACATGTTTGCCATTTGTTTGATATGAATGATTACGATGTATTGCAATGTTTGATGTAATTGTATTCATGCTTGCATGTAACTTTTAATTTGATTATGACTTCCATGTGAAATTGTATAATAAAAGCATGTTTCATTTCAAACGATTGTATCGTGTCATGAATAGTTTGCACATGAAAATATTAAGTTATCAATGCATGCATCAAAATTCTTGTTATTGTATGACATCATATATTGCATGATAAATTTGATATGTTCTTCATCGTAGCATTCTGATTGTTCTCTTTTAATTCGTTAGGCTATTATTCGTAACATCATAAGAAAATGACTGCAAACCGTGAATGAATGTCCCATAGGATAGTGGACAATGAGTTATCGCATGAATATATGGATGGTATTGACAGTTTTATTGAATTTGCAACGGCAAGTGTCAGTACAGTGGATCCCACAGGTCGGATTAGGTGTCCTTGCCAGATTTGTAAGAATAATCGATTTGTAGAACCTCATGGCATTAGACATCACCTATACAGGAAGGGTTTTGTGAGTGATTATCAGAACTGGACGTTTCATGGAGAAGAATTTAGAAACGATTTTGATGCATGAGTGAATGTGGTGCACGATAATGCATATACGAATTTGATATTTGATGCCGCAGGAACAGAACTGAGTTCTGCTATGAGTTCTAGTGATGTAAGAACTGCCGTAGATGAAGAATCACCAAACGATGCAGCTAGTAGATTTTATGATTTACTTAGAGATGCTGATGAGCCACTTTGGAACGGTTGTGAGAGTCACACTATATTGTCTGCAGTTCTTCAACTAATGAATTTGAAGTCCGAGTATAATTTGAGTCAATCATGTTTTGACTGTTTGTGCATGATTGTGAAGAATATGTTGCCCAAAGATGAGAAATTGCCACAAAATTTCTATCGTGCGAAAGTTATGGTCAACGCTCTAGGTATGAGTTACAAAAAGATTGATGCTTGTCCAAATCACTACATGTTGTATTTCAAGGAGCAGGAAAACAACATATCATGTCCGTCATGTGGGCATCCTCGGTTCAAGCTAAAGACAAGAGGCAATGGTAGCACGAGATCAAAGGAAGTTTCATACAAGTCGCTCCGCTACTTTCCTATCGCTCCTAGATTGCAGCGATTGTATATGTCTTCAAGGACAGCTAAACATATGAGATGACATGCAAATAAAGTTCGACACGATGAAAACAAGATCACGCATTCTATTGACGCTGAAACTTGGAAGCACTTTGATCGTACTCATCAGAACTTCGCAATGGAAGTGCAAAATGTTAGACTCGGTCTATGTATAGATGGATTTAATCCATTTGGGGGTAGATCAACTTCATACTCATGCTGGCCAGTATTTGTAACTCCATACAACCGTCCACCAAGCTTGTGTATGAAACGTCCAAATCTTTTCTTGTCTCTGTTGATCCCTGGTCCGACCTCACCTGGCCAAAATCTTGATGTATATCTAAGGCCATTGATTAATGAACTAAAAGTACTGTGGGATGACGGTGTTACCACGTATGATGCCCACAAAAAAAAAATTTCAACATGAAGGTCGTTGTTCTATGGACAATCAGTGACTTCCCTGCATATGGTATGCTATCTGGTTGGAGCACACATGGGAGGTTGGCTTGTCCGTACTGCATGGAGGATTCCAAAGCTTTTAGATTGAGGCATGGAAGGAAGCCTTGCTGGTTTGAGTGCCATTGTCGATTTCTACCCAACGATCATCCGTTTCGACGACAAAAGAATACGTTTAAAGCAGGCACAACTGAAACAGAAGGTCCATCCTCAAGATTGTCTGGCATAGAGATTCTAAGAAGATTGTGATACTTTCCAGATGTATTAACAGATGCCCGCAGTCCTACACCCTTCCGTAGATTTGGGAAGGATTACAATTGAACGAAGAAATCTATTTTTTGAGAACTACTGTATTGGCCGACCCTAATGATACGACATAATTTGGATGTAATGCATGTAGAGAAAAATGTGTTTGATAATGTGTTCAATACAATAATGAATATTAAAGGAAAAACGAAGGATAATCCGAAGGCCCGTATGGATTTAAAATTAATATGTAAAAGACCAGAATTGGAACTCAAAGAGTATAATGGCAAAGTACTGAAACCAAAGGCAAAGTACATGCTCGGACCTGATCAAATAAAACATGTATGTCAATGGTTGAAACAACTGAGATTTCCAGATGGATATGTCTCTAACATTGCTCGGGCTGTGAAGATTGACGATGGACAGTTATATGGGTTGAAAAGCCATGATTGTCATATCTTTATGCAACGATTGATACTCCTAGCATTCCATGATATGTTAGACAAACCTATATGGGGGGTATTATCTGAGTTGAGCGGATTTTTCAGAACATTGTGCGCATCGGAGGTCGTAGTATCAGATGTAAAGAATCTCGAGGACTCTGCCATCACCCACTGTTTGTCTGCTAGAAAAGATATTTCCGCCAGCATTTTCGATGTTATGAAATATTTGATCATACATCTGCCATATGAACTAAGGGTTGGTGGCCCTGTGCAATATCGATGGATGTACCCATTTGAAAGGTATATGTTTTTTTATATTTGTCTCTTTAATGACAGATATTTAAAATTTGAAATGTATATTCTTGTCAGATGCATGTTCGACCTAAAAAAAAAGGTTCGTAATAAAGCAAGAGTAGAAGGCTCTATTTGTGAGGCGTACACTTTAGAAGAAATTTCAAATTTCTCATTTATGTACTTCGAACTTCATATTCCAACACGTTACACATGCCCGCCCCGTAACGATGATGGAGAACAAGTAACTGTAGCTGACAAACTGTCAATATTTCAACCACTTGGGCATGCATTTGGTAGTTGCCGATCAAGGCTATTGACAGATCGAGAGCAAGATACAACACACATCTATATTCTTTTTAATTGCTCAGCGATCGACCCATACATCGAGTAAGTATATGTATATGCAACTCAATTATGAATCCTTTTATGTTCTATATGTGGATACATGGCTCGGTAATATAAGTATTTGTGGTTTGCAGATGATTTGATCTGGAGTTGCAAAGCGAAGTTTCACATCTCACTGATGTAGAAGTACAAAAAGAACGTGAAACTAAGTTTGTGGAGTGGTTGAAACAGTTGGTAAAGAAGCTAACATAAATTTTGTACTTATAAACAACACTAAGTTACTTAATTGATCGTGATCACAATCATTGTTTATGTCTGTGCGTAGGTTCGCCATGGTGATGTTAAAGATCAAGGAATATGTGATTTAGAAAATGGTCCGACCAAAGTTGTGCAATGCTACAACGGGTATATTGTAAATGGTTATCGATTCCATACAAAAGATTACGGTATAAACAAATCAATGATAAATAGTGGCGTGTGTGTCAAGGGTAGCAGCTACGGTGAAAATGAACATGATTACTATGGTGTTATAGAGGAAATAATGCAATAACATGGTTACTTTATTCAAGTGTCATTGGTTTGATCCAACTGTAACAAGACTCGACAAAGCTTCAGGCATTGTGGAGGTGAATCATAAATCCAGGTTTGGAACATATGAACCATTCATATTAGCCTCGCAAGCTCAACAAGTTTATTATACTTCATATCCGAGTATAAAAAAGTCAGATAGAAATGAATGGTGGGCAGTTTGCAAGGTGAAGTCCAAACTATACCCCGAGTATGATCAGTTATAAGAAGATGAGTTAGCTGAAGACAGCGATTACTATCAATCAGATGATGTCTATGACTTCGCTTATGATCACGATGTTGCGCATGATATGCATGTCATATCTCCATTGGCCGATGAAACATTCATAGAGGAATGTGATCCAAATGATGGACCAAGTGGATGGGCAAACAATGAAGAAAAAGAAGAAGAAGAAGAAGTAGAAGAAGAAGAAGAAAGTCAAACTAGTGACGAGGAAGAATTCTCAAGCTAGTGAGCAAAATCTTATACTACAAACCTCTATTTAAATGCATTGCAGTACTTGATATGAGTTGTATTGCAATACTTGGTGTGAATGATTAAAAATTTTATTTGAATGTATTGTAATACTTGATACGAATGATTCGAATGCATTGCAATACTTGATGTAAATGATTTGAATTATTTGAATGTATTGTAATACTTAATGCAAATGCATGAGTTGTATTGCAACACTTGATGTGAATGATTAAAAATTTTATTTGAATGTATTGTGATACTTGATACGAATGATTTGAATGCATTGTAATATTTGATGTGAATGATTTGAATTATTTGAATGTATTGTAATATTTGATACGAATGCATTGCAATACTTGATGTGAATGATTTCAATTATTTAAATGTATTGTAATACTTGATGCAAATGCATGAGTTGTATTGCAACACTTGATGTGAATGATTAAAAATTTTATTTGAATGTATTGTGATACTTGATACGAATTATTTGAATGCATTGTAATACTTGATGTGAATGATTTGAATTATTTGAATGTATTGTAATACTTGATACGAATGCATTGCAATACTTGATGTGAATGATTTGAATTATTTGAATGTATTGTAATACTTGATGCAAATGCATGAGTTGTATTGCAACACTTGATGTGAATGATTAAAAATTTTATTTGAATGTATTGTGATACTTGATACGAATGATTTGAATGCATTGTAATACTTGATGTGAATGATTTGAATTATTTGAATGTATTGTAATACTTGATACGAATGCATTGCAATACTTGATGTGAATGATTTCAATTATTTGAATGTATTATAATTTATGCAACGAATGATTTGAATGCATTGTAATACTTGATGTAAATGATTTGAATTATTTGAATGCATTGTAATACTTGATGCGAATGATTTGAATGCATTGCAATGCTTGATGTGAATGACTTGAATACATTGCAGTACCTGATATGAATGATTTGAATTATTGTAATATTTGATGCGAATGACTTGAATGTATTGTAATACTTGATGTGAATTATTTGAATATATTGTATGACATATGTTATTTGTTAGAATATGGTTCGTTGAAGTTATAGTGGTCGCTCATCCAGTAGTAGCCAGGCTCAACCTTCATCTTCACGGGCTCCTGTGATAGGTATATCATATAACTAATTGGATGCTTGATTAGTTCAAATGCGCATTCATAGAATTTCTAACGTATTTTTTTATAGATGATGTTGTGGCTGTACACGACCCACCTACACCAGTTGATCACACAAGTCAGGAGCCAACACAGGAAACAGGGTCTTCTCAGGCTGGCACAAGAAGACTCATTCGAATAGTGTATATCGATAATCGACCGTAAGTATGTTGTTTTCAATTATTGCATATCTTATAAATATTTTATATTGATATTTACTGTGTAACAATTCATGTGCAGCACGAGGTTTGAGCCACAAGAAGTAGTACGGGAGATTAGAAATTCACTTCTTTAACATCTACCAGGACCGGTTGCTCAATGGAAAGAGTACCCAAAGGAGGTGTTAGACAGATTGTGGTCCTCATTCATGGTATACAGTTGTTCCTCATAGTTAATGTGTTTCATATTTAATTTATTTAAGTAATGTCTACTAACTTTCTAAAAATATTTGTAGGCTTCGAATTACTTCGCAACTACGGTGGAAGAAAATGATGCAAGGAAGGTGTGGCAGAAGGTGGCTGCCAATCGATTTGCAGACATGCTGCACACTATGAAGACTGCATCAAAAAAAACATCTGGCGTAGTAGATGATCCATTACTGTGGAAGGGCCATGGCCCTATTACTATCAGGAGAGATTACTGAAATGAAATGTGTGATAAGTGGGTGGGAGATGCATTTAGAAATCGATCTGCGAAGGCTGCACAAAATCGATCGAAGATGCTCGAAGCCCATCTACACACAGGTGGATCTAAGACATTTGGGAGCCACCTGAAGAAAATGGTAACTCATCAATATATAATATTAATTTTATAAGTATTGTTGCAAACTTGTGTATTAAATCTTTTGTCATTTAACTTCGCAGGAAGTAGAAAAAGGAGGCAGTGTACCATATAAGAATGTGTTTGTTGAAACACATAAACGGAAGACCACGGGAGTCTTCGTATCAGAGAAGGCGAGAACGACAATGGTATGTATTTATTCTATTAATAATCATTGCAATATATATGCAAGTTATCATAATGTTATCATTAATTATTAATGAATACTTTAAACATTATTTTGTAGGAGGCATATGAGCAACAGATGGTAGAGCGATATGACGATGACGCTACTCAGCATCCATCATTTGATCCTACAACATGGGTGACCGCAGCAGGTGAATCCAAAAAAGGTTGCGTGTTCGGGTTTGGGAGTAATATGAATACTTCACCAATTATTGCTTCTTCCAGTTACGGCTCACCGACTTCTTGCGCCGACATAAGCTCTAAGCAGTAGACTATTCTTTCCGGTGATGATGTACGCCAGATCGTTACGGAATCACTAAATAACTACTTCCATGACACCGTCGCCCCCTTTCTTCGAAATGAGATCAACAATCTTGTTCTGAACAGGGGATCTTCGATTCCAGGTCCCTCTCAGGTATAATCACATATTCAGTTTTATATCTGCCTTAGAACACATATGAGCATAATCGAATCACATATATAACTTTTTGCCTGCTTTAGAGCATATATGAGCATGATAGAATCAGATATAGAGTTTTTTGCCTGCCTTAGAGCACATATGAGCATGCTATAATAACATATAGAGTTTTTTTATTGCCTTAGAGCACATATGAGCATGCTATAATCACATATAAAAAAATTTTCCTACCTTAGAGCACATATGAGCATGCTATAATCAATATTCAGTTTTTTGACTGCCTAAGAACACGTATGAGCATGATAGAATCACATATAAAGTATTTTTGACTGCCTTAGAACACATATGAGCATGCTATAATCACATATTCAGTTTTTTGACTGCCTAAGAACACATATGAGCATGTTATAATCACATATTCAGTTTTTTGACTGCCTTAGCACACATATGAGCATGATAGAATCACATATAGAGTTTTTTTATTGCTTTAGAGCACATATGAGCATGCTATAATCACATATAAAAATTTTTGCCTGCCTTAGAGCACATATGAGTATGCTATAATCACATATTCAATTTTTTGCCTGCCTAAGAACACATATGAGCATGTTATAATCACATATTCAGTTTTTTGACTACCTTAAAACACATATGAGCATGCACAAATCACATATAGAGTTTTTTTACTGCCTTAGAACATATATCATCTATGATAGAATCACATATAATTTTTTTTGCTTTGCCTGCCTTAGAGCACATATGAGCATGCTATAATCACATATTCAATTTTTTGACTGCCTTAACACACATACGAGCATGATCGAATCACATATATAGTTGTTTGCCTGCCTTAAAGCACATCTGAGTATGGTAGAATCACATATAGAGTTTTTCTAGCTGTCTTAGAACACATATGAACATGCTATAATCACATATTCAAATTTTTGACTGCCTTAGCACACATATGAGCATGATAGAATCACATATATAACTTTTTGCCTGCCTTAGAGCACATATGAGCATGATAGAATCACATATAGAGTTTTTTTATTGCCTTAGATCACACATGAGCACATGATAGAATCACATATAGTGTGTAATTTATTTCATTATATTTTGTTTATCAATACTGACTGTTCTTTTCTTATGTAGGCTGCTAGCGACAATCAGCGTAGCGGAGCTAAAGGGACAGATAAAGACAATGAAGAAGAAGACGCACAAAATCTTGGCGATGATTAGAGAACTGTGTTGAAGAAGTTCTATTTTTTATGTTTCCTATTTGTAATTGTTGAATTGTAAATAATTAAACTTGTTAATTTTAAGGTGGAACGATTAATTGTTGTAGATTCTTGTTATATGAATTTTTTTGTGTGGTTTGTTTTTTATTTACAAGAAATATAAATTGTACCGTTCTCGGTATTGAATTTTCAAAAAAAAAAAATTTAAATTTTTTTCATGTTTGCAACGGACTAGCGACGGAACCATCCGTCGCTATTCATATAAATCTAGCGACGGCATAGCGACGGAAGTAAATCCGTCGCCAAGCCGTGGTCGTCGTTTAGTACCGACGGATTGGCGACGGAATACAACACTCGTTAGTCCATCGCAATGAGCGACAGACCTGACGACGGAATAAATCTGTCGCCAGTTAGTGTCGAAAAATTCGCGACGTAAGCATACCATCGCCTCGTCGTCGCTAATCCGTCGCTACGCCTGTTAGCGACGGATTAGCGACGGAATGTGGTCGTCGCTAATCTACTGCTTTGTTGTAGTGTTAAATTTCTTTTTTTCTTTTTGGGATATTGTTGGTTGGGTAAGCTGGGGGATCTATCAAATAAGCCAAGTTGGTGGTGATACAGCTTGCAAGCCTGAGAAATTTGGGGTTTGAAGAATGTGAGGTATGAACTTGAGGAATATGTATTTTTATCTAAAATATGAAAGTGTTGTTTCAAAAGTATTGCTGAAATATAAAGAATGAATTTCTCCTTTTAGTTTTACATCTTTGTGTGTGTATGTGCATTGTACTTAAGAGAAAGAGAGAGAGAGACTCAATATAACCTGCTATTTTAGCTCACAGGGGCTTCACACGCTTGGCTAGTGGGTTAGCATAAAGCGTTCAAGTTGAAGAATGTCAAGAGTTTGATGCTTAAGGTGTGTGTTGGTGTATCGGCTTAATCAAACACAGAAGCGTACCAAAACGCCATGGAGTGCGAGTGCGGGTGTTCAGCATTTTCCTCGGCCGGTTGACGCCCACGATAAGCTCAAGCCTAAGGTCGACGGTGAGTTAGACCTTGTACCATGTAAACCTTACGTGGTATATGGGGTAGGCTAATAGCTATGAATCTCTCATCATTTTTATAACAGCCTACTCCCTTATATAATGGGGTGAAAGAAGCAGTTACGTGAATGTGGTCTCTTCACGTTCACGTAACTCCCACTCACTGACACCCAATTATGTGACCCACTAATGGTGTCAAGTCAGGTCACTCAATGGGTTGGACTTAAATTCGTTATGTTAAACATTCTCTCACTTGACCCATTGACACCAAAAGTGCACTAAATCGAGGTTTATACTGTTATCTTGATTTAATTATTTATGTAGGTTTATATGCTACCCTTTATAACACTCCTTTATGAAATATCATATTTTTATGTACTACACTATAATTCACCTTCAGTGCTTTAGCATATTGAAATTACCTTTATGAATAAGTTGGTCTCTTACCTATTCTATTGGTCTTTTAATATTGTTATTTTGCTATTCTCTAACCCAAATAAGAGATTCTTTATACAAAATAAACAATATATAAAGAGATAGAGAATCAAATTCATATACACAAATGTTATCATATAATGTATTGTCATACATCGGAAGAAATAAAAAAAACTCATCCCCTTCATATGTTAAAAATACAATCCCGATGCTAGCTCTTTAGTAAAGGGATCCACAGTCATTTTCTTTGTTCCAATTGTATCAATACATACCAGATGATTCTCAGTACTTTCTTTAACAACAAAGTATTTTAACTTCATGTGTCGACACAAGGTTGAGCTCTTGTTGTTATTTGAAAAGGACACGACTGTTTTATTATCACAAAAGATCTTTAGTGGTCTCTCAATAGAGTCCACAACACTAAGACCCATAATTAAGTTTCTTATCTAAATGGCCTGTGATGAAGTCTCGTATAGAGTAATAAATTATGCCTCCATGGTACGAGAAGCAGTGGTAGACTGCTTTCCACTTCTCCATGAGACACCACCACCCGCTAATTGGAAAATGTATTCAATAGTAGATTTTCTACTGTCAATACACCCTCTTAAGTTCATATTCAAGTATCCAACGACCTCTAGGTGGTCAGTTTTCCTATAGGTCAACATATAGTCTTTCGTTCCTTGTAAATAGCGCATGACCTTCTTCGCTGCCTTCCACTGCGCAATGCTTGAATTTTACTAATATCTACCAAGCATTTTCACAACAAACACTATATTAGGTCGAGTGCAGGTCTGCACATACTGCAAACTCCCATTTGCTGAAGCATATGGGACAACTGTCGTATGAGCCTTCGCAATATCATCCTGAGGATAGTCCTTTAAGCTCAATTTATCTTCTTTCACTATAGGTGTCAAACTAGAAGAACAATTCTCCAAAAATATTGGACATAACGCATTTGGGTCCAACCCATTAGGTGACCGATTTGACACCATTAGTGAGCCACATAATGGAGAGTTAGTGGGTGAGAGTTACGTGAATGTGGAGAGACCACATTCACGTAATTGCCTCTTTCCTCCATTATATAAGGAGGGTAGTCTGTCATGAAAATGATGAGAGATTCATAGCTATTAGCCTATCCCATATACCACATAAGGTTTACGTGGTACATGGAGCTCACCGTCAACCTTAGGCCTAGGGCTCATCGTGGGCATCGACCGGTTCAAGAGAACGTCGAACACCTGCACTCGTACGCAATGGCGTCTTCAGGTATGCTTTTGTGTTTGATTATGCAGATATGCCAACATTGGGTTATGGGCCTACAATTCCCCGCATTCTGCTGCGTGCGTGTAGGGCCTTCCGACATTTTTCTGGATTCAGGCCACACATCGATACCATTGACCGCATGTCACCGTGGGGTGACATGGGTCACCGAACATTCTAGCAGTCTGTTGCAAATAGCGACAGATGATGGCGATGCCGAATTCTCGACAAACTGTTGTTGTAGGGCGACAAAAAAAAATATTTTTTACCATCTATTTGCCAGGGTTGTAGCAGTGGCTATCGAGGGAAGGCGTCGCCACAGTGTTTCACCGGGAAGAAGGCGACCATTGGGTCGCCGCTTCATCGACAAAGTCCCTTGACAACATGGGTCATCGTCGGAGATCCAGGAGGGCAGATGCAGGTCACCATCGCTAATGATTTTCCGACCGGAAGGTGCCTGCAACTACATGTTTTCGTGGGGTGATGTGAGTCAGGTCGTGCTGATGCCGTCGCCATCAGAATCCTCGAGGGGGCCGCCATCACCGGCTGGCCGCTGGTGGCGATGACTGTTCCGGTGACCCTCTATTTAAAAAAACAGAGGATTGAACCCCTGCACCCGGGTCACCGCAAAACGTCATCGGAGGGGGGGAGTTGTTTTTGTCGAATCGTCTGCGTTCGTTCTGCGACGTGTGGCAACCAGGGTTTTGAAAACCCCTATCTTCAAAACCCTATTTTTCCTTTTTAGTCGTCGAGCTGAGGTTTCAGTCGGTGGTATTTCGTTGGGGAGATGAGAGCATTGTGGATAGATGGTGGCCTTGCCGGCGCCGCTGGCTGCTCGGCGACATCGCCGATTTACCGACAACTCTAGCGACAGAAACAAAGGGGGTAAATAGAGTATTCTTACCTCTCATTGGTGTGATGCTGGGGTATCACCGGAGGTGCATTGACAGGGATAGGTGACCGTCGTCGGTTGGGCACCGACGTCGGTCACCATACGGCGACGACATGGGTCACCGTGGGGCAACGAAGACAAAGAAACCTTTCAGTTTCTTAGAAATAGTAAACAGAAATCCTCGGGTTTCTGTTTTAATATCGGATTGTGGATCGGGTCTGGCGTATCGACCCAGTGACAAGCCTAATCCAAACCCATTTTGGGTGGATCGAGTCTACCGTTTCCATTGGATCGAACCTGGACCCATAATGGTTTCAGGTCTGATCTGGATCCAGTTCGGACCAGGGCAGACCCGAATTCAGTTCGGACAGGGTCAAACCCGGGTTATCCCTAGAGTGGATCTGCCCTAAATCCTATGTGGATCGGGTCAGGCCCAGATCCTATGGGGTTCAGGTCGGTGATTGGATCCGACTCGGTTGGATCAAAACCGAACCCATTTGGTTCTGGGTTTGGTCCGATGTGGTTGAATCGGGTTAAAATCCAGATCAAGTTCGGACCAGGTCCAACTCGGGTTCAGATCAGACTGGGTAAGACCCGGGTCCAGTTTAGACAGATACAGTTTAAACCGGGTTCGACACAGGTCAGATCTGTGTGTAGTTTGAACCAGGTCGAACCCATGCTTGAGCAAGGTCCAGATCATGATTGGACCGAATTGGATCCATAACATGGTCCAAACACTATTTGAACCTGAATCAAATCAATGACTGATACAACCCTTTTTAAGAGCGATTTAGAGCCATTTTTGACCGGTTCTTTTCAATTTTTCACTAGTTTCGAGATGCTAAGACCCTGTTTTCATAAATATATGAAGATACAGGGATTTTGACATACAATTATATGGTTTTATGAACTTTTGTTCATACTTGGCACTGGTTTATAAGGTTTAAAACTGGTTCAAACCCTTTGATGACCGGTTCATGGCTGTTTCAGACTGGTTCAGGGTGTTTTCAGTCCAGTTTCAACTTGTGGACCTCAGTTTTTACCCATATAAGCTTGCTTTTGTTATTTTTCATGTTTTATAAAGTGTTTATTGTATGGAAAGCATGACTTATGCATGTTAATTCATGTGTTTTATTTTGGTTAAGTTATGCATGATGGTTTTAAGTAGGGGTGGCAAAACCTGACACGACCCGCCAACCAACCCGACCTGCCAACCTGACCCGCTAACTTGCCAACCCGTTTACCCGACCCAACCAGTTTATTAAGCGTGTTGGCGGGTCGTGTCGGGTTACCCGTTTAATAAACGGGTCGGGTTCGTGTTTGCCACAGCCGACCTGTTTAATAAACAGGTCGGGTTCGGGTTGAGATATGTTGACCCGCCAACCCCACCCAATTGTCACCCCTAGTTTTAAGCATGAATTATGACTAAATTCATGACAATTTATCATCAAAATTAGTTTATGCATATAAGTGGAAGCATGAACTTGTATTGTGACGATATAAAGTATATTTTGTCATAAATATACATATATTAAAATGTGTGCATGGACATGCTCCATGATAAGAATATGTTTTCGGTAAAAGATCTTGATTGACCAATTTATGGTATCACCAAAGTGATCTGAGTTGTGTTGATTAAGGATTCTTTAGACCGTATTAAGATTTGTTATTATGATTGTGTGTAAATTTATGAAACATCGATTCTACCCAAAGGTAGGTCATTGTGTTCTAAATTTACACAAGATGTTATAGCAAATGTGTATTTTAGCCCATGAAGCATGTTCATACCCAAAGGTACAATGTTGAATTGTCTCTGGTTACATAATTTGTTAGTTTCACCAACTGAAGTCAATTCATTAAGATTTGAAGAGATGGAACAACTATAAATATTGGCATTTCCATCAAAGTAGAACGATAGTGGCTCAACTATGCTTGTCTAAAAAAAGATGAAAATAAGGGGCCTCATATTTACCTTTTCAATATAAATCTCGTATAGAGCGATTTATCTTCCACTCATACAAAAAATAAAGCAGTCGTTCTGAAGTCTGTCTATGAGAAGTGGGAGCGCTTAAAATGATGTTCATGAGAAGTGGGAGTGTTCGAATATCTTAGCCTATTGCTTTTGCAATTGCGAGTGACTAAAAATATTTGAGGTGTCATCTCTCACTGCAGGATAGTGAATGAATTTTTGAAATTCATTGGTAAATAAATTATTGATTTTATACGAGATTTTATCTCAGGCCATTTGGATAAGAAACTTTATTATAGGTCTTGGTATTGTGGACTCCATTGAGAGACAACTAAAGATCTTTTGTGATAATGAAGTAGCCGTATCCTTTTCAAATAACAACTAGAGCTCAACTTCATGTCGACACATGAAGTTAAAATACTTTGTTGTTAAAGAAAATACTGAGAATCATCTGGTATGTATTGATACAATTGAGATGAAGAAAATGACTGCAGATCCCTTTACTAAAAGGCTAGCACAGAGATTGTATTTTCAACATGTAAATGGGATAAGTCTTTTTTATTCCTTTTGATGTATGATAATACATTATGTGATAACATTTGTATATATGAATTTGATTCTCTATGGTTTTGTATATTGTTGATTTTGCATAAAGGATCTCTCATGTGGGTTAGAGAGAATAACAAAATAAAATATTAAAAGACCAATAGAATAAGTAAGAGATCAACTTATTCATAAAGGTAATTTCAACATACTAAAGCACTGAAGGTGAATTATAGTGTAGGACATGAAAATATGATATTTCATAAAGAAGTGTTCATGTCCATGACTCATATGATTCATTCTTGTGATAAAGGGTAGCATGTGAACCCAACTGAAGAATTAAATTAAGATAACGGTATAAACTTTAATTTAGTGCACTTTTGGTGTCAATGGGTCAATTAGAAGAATGTTGAACATAATGAATCTAAATCTAACCCATTGAGTGACTCAGTTTAACACCATTAGTGGGTCACATAATGGAGAGTTAGTGGATGAGAGTTACGTCACATTCACATAACTGTCTCTTTCTCCCATTATATAAAAGGGGTAGGCTGCTATGAAAATAATGAGAGATTCATAGCTATTAGCCTACCCCATATACTACATAAGGTTTGCGTGGTATAGGGTCTTACTCATCGTCGACCTTTAAACTTGGGCTCATCGTGGGTGTCGATCGGCTGAGAAGAACGCCGGACACCCGCACTCTTACGTCATGGTGTCTTCAGGTATGCTTCTGTGTTTGATTCTGCAGATACGCCAACATGTGTCCCTTAGAGCACGAACAAACGCTAATGAGAAACTACTCTTAGCACGCAAGAGGGGAGTACTCATGGAATTTTTTTTTGCACAGCAGGCATTTAACAGGGCCACTGTCAAGTAGCACCTCTCAGTTCATAACGGGATGCCCAAACTGAAACGGTGGTTTCTCCTCGGTATCTATAAGAAAAATCATTTTTTCAAGGAAACTGTGAACTCAGTAAGGGCAAAGAAGTTTAAGCTTGAATATCATGTAAAATGTGACTCAGTTCCTGGTAAAGATTAGCTATAGTTGAATTATTGGCTCGGATGACTCTCGTGTGTGTGAATTTGTAGTGGTTAGATCGGTGAAATTGATGTCACCCAAAGGAACCAACTTCTGAACTCTGAACCTGCAGCTGCATTCTAGTGACTGTCTGTTAGTAAGGAAAGAGAGAAAAAAGAAATCTCCATAATGGAGGTAGATGATTGCTACCTAACATGGGTTCCATGTGGATGTGGGGAACTCCATCCTTTTTCCATGATGATGGTACTTTCCTTTGTTTGTTTTTAGTTGAATGATTGGAAAAAGACTCGAAATTTTGATGGCAATGGATTCACACCCATCCAATTCCAAGGCTTCGGTTGTCTTTGCAACCTTCTTAGTTCTTATCACCTTTCTGGTGGGCCCTACTGGCTTAAAAGATTAGCCGCATGCCAATCAAGACTGCTGGTCCCACCTGTCTTTTGAGCTCCTGGTGGGACCCACCTGTTGGTGTACCAACTCTGCTAGCAAGGACCAGTTTTCCGTTCCAATGTCCCTTAGGTGGGTCCCTGTTTTTTTTTTCCTCTTTATGGAAGTCCTTTCTGTGGGTCCTACTTGCCAAATGGGGACCTGGACATTGGGATGTGTACAAGGTCATGTTTGCAAGCTAAACTTTCCTTTCTTGTTATGTTGGTCAAGGAACCGAAAGAGGGAGGCACTGTTCAGGCTCAAGTTGTTCTGGTTCGGTTTGTTCAGGCACTGTTCAGGCTAGCCAGCTCAAAACTTGTAGTGAGCCTAAGCTAAAAGTAGGTCTGGTAAATGAAACGATTGGATCTGGTTGAGCTCATCACAAGCATGTTCGTGATTAGCTCTGCTTGGTTCAACACGAACACGAACACGAACACGAGCTCGGTCACGCAAACGAGCTTCATGTGAGCCAAACCAAGCGGTCTTGCGAGCGGCTTGGTTCATTTACCAGTTCTATAGTGTGTGTGTCCATTACGTTGGGTTGTCGACATGTTGGACTTTCATGGAAGGAAAAAAAAAAAAAACAGCATTCCTTCTGCATGAATCCTAAATGATATAAGACTACAAAGTATGAAACCATGAATTTGGGTAGAAGATGGGTGTCCCTACTTATCTGGTAGCAATGGATGTCTATATGAACCTCTCTGAGAATAAAATGAGAAAAAAGTCAATTTTTAATTTATGGCAATTTCACTGCAGCTTGTATCATGTCTAAATCATAAACGTTAGGACCTTTGTCTCCATTAGTGACCTACCAAGTCTCCCACGCAAGGGGGGACGGACGGGCCATGCCTTCAGGATATATATGACCAACTATCGAGTATTCATGCTTAATCATGTTTTTTTTTTTATGAAAAACCCTCACTCCCCAGGTGGGGTCCACGGCCATTCTATCTTACCAGTCTCACCTCTGAAAATTTCACACCGGTGCGCTAGCAAAGTTTGATCTAGGGTCTTCAACTCAATAACCACCCTGTTGGCCATGCGGGCAACCCTCATGGTGATCATGCTCAATCATGTTGATGTATCCCATGAATGGTACCATGCTTGCATCTTCAAGTCAAAACGTGTGTGCACATTATATATATAACTAAAATATGTTTACCAATCAAATATGTTTACTGGTATGAATCAAGATTTTCATAGTATTTTTTATTTTTTTTAAAAAAAAAATTCATACAGATGTGATTTAGATGCATCTTTGGTTTTATAGAAATAGACTTTTGGATCATCCAATTACAATGGATAAAAAGTTTTTTTTAAGGGTTGAAAATGAATAGCTTAAAATTTTCATAAATATTTAAGCATAAAAAATTTGTATTTTTTTAATACGGCGATCCAACAGTTGATTCCTAACAAATGGATCTGCAAGGTTAGATTTGCAAAAACAACTATGAAAATCTGGATTCATATCAGCAAACATATTTCAGTTTTATATATATATATATATATATATATATATATATATATATATATATATATATATATATATATATATATATATATATATATATATATATAAAAGAAAGAAAAGTAATGATAGGGTGAGAAGAATAGAACATAATGGTCAAGTCCATCATCTCATGATGCCAGCAGAAAGATATTGCTTTTTATTCTTTTAGGCTTACTAGTTGGGTAAGAGGCTACCCTTAACACTTCTGCCAAGAAAAACATCATCATTCTTTGTTCTTTGCAGGTTGGTACAACTCCTGACAGTCCATGTGGGCCCCTCTTGACCTTTTACCTATGCATTTCATAATTCATACCATGGTAAATACTGTAGATCCTGCAAGCCCCAATATCTCCCAACTTCATACTCAACTCTCACATGTTCTAGACTCTGAATCTGGAGCAGTCTGTTCATAGGAGTAGGACTTCTGTAACTCTTGCAAATCCAGCTCTATGCTCAAAGCCTCAAAGGCATGCATCATGTTCTCTCAGCCACATTTGGTGTGGGCACTGTTGCTACAGGCCATCCCATTCTTAGGAGACCTTTCACAGAGTGATGCTCTGTGTTTTTTTTTCTTTTTTTGAAAGGCAAGCTGGGGTTAGGCCGACCCTCACCAGCTATTATTCAACGTATTACTGAGTTTTGAACCTGCAACGTCCCGCCACAAGGAGATTGTGCACTGACAGCTCCTACCAACCACGCAGAGCCCCCCTTGGTAGAGTGATGCTCTCTGTGTGCCCAATTCTTTTAATTAACTCAGTGGTCCTTTTTTTTAAACCAGGCTCTGATATGGGTTGAAAGGTGCCGCATTGATCGTGTTTCGGTTTTCTGTAGTGTAAAACTCTACGAGTACTCTTCCTACCCATCGGAGATAGTTTTCATTGGCTTTGGTCTTATGTTGATTCCGAGACATTTTTTCACTTGAAAGTAAGGCTGGTAAATGAAGCTAATGAACTGAACAGAGCATGTTTGGGCTCGGCTTGTTTACCTATTGATCCAGAATCCATGTTAATTATTACATAGTATATATTACACTTAAATTTATATGTATTTTATAAATTACATAATATATATATATATATATCCTGTACTATTTATTTATTATACAAAATATATATTACACAGAATATACGAGCTCACCTGAGTGGAGCCGAGTCACGAGCTGCTCAGTTGGTCTACTGGCCCTACTTGAAAGGCATTTGCTGACCCACTTAACTAAGTGTGCAGATCTCTGTTGGGCCAGTAATCTGTTGGACTTGTTGACCAATCAATATGATGCTTTGCCATTTATTTATGCCTTCTGGTTGTCACTGTGCATGGTCTGAATCCAAGTAGAAGCTTTAAACAAAAGTATTGAATTTAGAATCCAGATGAAGTAGAGCAGAACCCAGGTATGAACTATGTATGGCAATAGTAGATCCACTAAAAAATAAGCCGAAAGCATATGCAAACACAAATAGATTGGACCCAATCTGTATTTTAACACAGATCTGGGTTCAGATCAGTTCATTTGTCAAATGAAGGTTAACTTCATCGGAAAATCCTGACCGTCCATACCACCTTTACAATGATAACGTGTGGCAGCCATTCACCCATCTGATACGGTGTTGCGCCGTTACATTTTGAAACTTAAAAAAAAATGAAAAAAGTAAAAAGAAAGGAAAACCAAACTTTCCTCTCTCTCTCTCTCTCAACCCCATATCTGCAAATATTGCGGTGGTTCGATGGCTTTCGGCAGGGAAGAATCTCTCTCTCTCCCTCTCTTGCCCAATATTTGTAGAACTCTTTATAATAGGACCAGAAGGCATTCAGAAGTGTTTGTTAAAGAGTCATTTGCGCTCGATCTGATCTTGAGCCCGGTTTGTATTAGGCGTAGCACAACGTGGAGGTTGATCTGGCGAACGTGGTTGCTTACCTATTGGTAGTTTATTTGGATGGTGCGCAACAATGCTCATTTCTGTCAAATTCCGGTTAACATTCATAATCTGGTGCATAAAATTTTGGTGAATGTTTATGCGATCCTGCCTATACATCTTTGTGATCCCCTGCTGATGCTCCTCTTTTACCCTTCTGCTTTCTTTTATTTGTTTTGGCTTTTGCTCTTGTTCAGTTCATGGGTTCAATATTTTGTTGATCTTCATGAGTGGTAATGTTGTATTTCTTTCAGCTCTCTATCTCTCTTGTTTGTCAATAACACCCATACCTCGGCAATGTAATGTGCATGTCACATTTAATAAACTTAAACAAATTTCATTAAAGACAATGATTTCCTACGAATGCCTGAACCAAACAACTAGAGTCTTTTCGGTGCATGTTCCATTCTTTTTAATAAAAGAATGAAAGAAGAAGATACGATCTTAATAAGCTAAATTAAGTAAATAGTCAAGTGACTACTGCTGCAATGATGTTGATGACATATACATTTCACTGCAGTTTACATGTTGTCTAGTTCAAAACCTTTAGGAACCATGACCAGCAGAACATTAACAACATAATCAAAACACCCACGTCTAATGTATCTGATTAACATCATGTTTCATGAAATAATCTCTTTCAAGTATTTTGTCAAACAAGTGTTAAAATTATGCTTAACTTAGTGGGTCAAGCAACTGAGCTTCAAGCAGGTATGCTCGCACGTACTATCTTTCAAGCAATAGTTGCCCTACTTACACTACAAAAAACCTGTAGATTAGCGATGACCTAAATCCGATGTTAATCCATCGTTAAACTGTTTAACAATGGATTAGCGTCAGATTAGCGACAAATAACTTTCATCATGAATTTTTCGATGCTAAGTAGTGTCAGAACTTATCCGCCGCTACTTTCATCTCTAATTTGCAACGAATTAGCAACATACATGATCCATCGTGAGTCCTTCGCTATTTAAATTAGCGATGGATAATATCCATCGCTAATCTGTCATTAAATTTAAAAAAAATAAATAAAAAATTGCTCTTCGCCGATGCGTTCTCCGATAGAGAGCAATTTTTTTTTGCACAGAACCAGCGTGTTCCGGTGTCGGGACGCTCTTCCGCAGCGAGCCAGTCACGACGGACGAGGGCGGGAGTTGATCTCCGAGGGCTGACGCCATTGTCACGCCAGAAGAGGTCGATCCCCACAGAGGAGGAGACGCGGACGGGCTTGGGCACAAGCTTGTCGAGCCTCGCACGGAGGGCCACAACGGAGATGAGGAGGAAGAGCAGGCCCTCGACGAAGACGGCAGCCAGGGCGCTCTTGTAGGGGATGTTACCAGAGCCGTGGAACCCGATGACGGTGTAGGCGTTGGTGCCCATGCCAGGTGCGAGGGCCAGGGGGAGGTTGGCGAGGGCCCCCATGATGAGGCAACCGACGAGCGACGAAGCGACGGTGGCGACGATGAGGTCCTTCCTTATGCGATCAATGTAGGCGGCGTAGCCAGGGTTGACGGGGGAGAACTTGCAGGAGGCATCGGGCTAGACGACGACGCGGAGGATGGAGGTGTCGTTGGTGCTCGAGCAGGAGGAGACGGGGACGGAGGGATCGCTGCAAAGCAGCACGCAATCTGAGATGAAGCAGGGCCCGCCAGAGTTGGTAAGGATGCTGGCATTAACGACGAGGATGTAGGCTATGGTGAGGAACGTGGACGTCCCCGCCCTGATCTTAGTGGTGAAGCTGGACCTGCGCTCCTCGAGCTTGAAGTAGTGGCCCACCCTGCTCCTGCCCACGCCGTGGTTCAGCCGACTCAACGCCCTCTTCCAACTGCCCTTCGTGGTGCGAGAGGCTGCTGCGCATCGTCAGAGGAAGGGCGAGGCTTCTGGCGTCCTGAGAAGCGCCTCAGGTGGGGACGGTTTAAATCAAACGGAGGGAGAGAAAAATGGAGGGAGGAAAAATTTCGAACGGGGGGAGGGAAAAGTTTGTGCCTCAGGTGGAACAATTTAAATAAAAAATTAGCGAGGGAATTAGCAAGAGAATTTTTTCGTCGCTAATTAGTGACAAAAAAATTCCCTCGCTAATTCAGTCACTATTAGCATTTTTTGTAGTGTTTTGGCGACGAAAAAATGTTGTCGTTAATCCATCGCTAATTAGCGACGGATTTAGCGACAGAGATATTTTCGTCGCTAATTTTATAAATATTTTGAATGTTAGCGATAAATAGTTTTCTCTCGCTAATCCGTCGCAAATTTGCGACGAAAAAAATCCATCGCAAATTGTCGTCGCTAATTAGCATTTTTCTTGTAGTGTTAGGATCAAGTTCTCAATGCAATGAGTACTTGTGCAATTATGCTCTCAGACTACAATCAAGTTTTTTCCTACTCACAAAAAAAATGATTCACGTGTTGCATTAGGTGAGACTGATAACTTCGACACAAATCACCTTGAATAATATCTTAACTAAGATAGGAAGATCTAAGTTTGAATTAGGTATGGATCTTAAGTTTGTAGGTGGGTATCAATCCAAACATCAAGTGGATCAAGATCTTAGTATTGGATCGGAACGTCAACTAGGTTTGGATAGTAGATGGATCTGGATTCAAATAGCAATTGAATTTGGATCTATATTCAAATAACGACTAGATTGAGATATGAACAATAACTAAATATGGGTCTGATAAACAACCATATATAGATTCTGGATAGGGATCCGAACAATTAGATTTTGATCCTAAAAAAGATCCAAACAATTAGATTTAGATACTGAATAGAGATTCAAACAATAATCAAATCTGAATTCTGAATAAAGATTCGAACAACAACCCGATCTGAATAAGAATCCTATCAAGAACTAGATCTGGATCTTAGATAGAGATCCAAACAATAACTAGATCTGGATAACAATTGGATTAGGATCTTAATAATAAATCAAATCATCAACTAGATTTGGATATTAAATGGATCTAGATTCAAACCTAGATCCAGACTATAATTGAATTTGGATCTTAAGATTGGATCTGAACTGAAATTGAATCTAGATCCGAATTATAACTCATAAACTAAAGGGAAAAGTGAGCACAACTCATAGGAGAGAGAGAGAGAGAGAGTTGAGGCTGAGAGAGTTGAGAAAAAGCTGAGGTTTATATAGGTCTCAACCCAAGGCCACCCATAAAGGGCCTTTAAGATGCCAAATAAGCCAACTATAAATGGGTCATGGTTGGACTCACCTTGACCGGGTCAAAAGGTCAATGGTCAACAAGTTAAGGATAAGAGGCGGTTACTGAACCGTTTTAGGCCACAAATGTCAATGCAAAATCATTGGGCATAGTCCAAATGAATTCTCGATTCCAATAAGATTTAGAACAATCCATTCTAAATACTAAAAAGATAAGTCAAAGACCAAACCCAATCCAAGATTCAATGATCAGGGATCAAAATAAAGATCCAAATTCAAATTCCAACAAGTACAGAGTTTTTAATGGTTTCACCACATTTCACATTCATGCCGATGATGGCATTGTTGGCACTGTAACTCCACCTGATAATATGCCGATGGACATCCTCGCCCCTATATAATGACCAGATCCTAGTGCACGCCTTGAGGATGCGAAAGAATGTGAGATTTTCAGGCTCAACACCCGTGGCATCCATTTGGGGATAGAGAACCATTGCATCCTCATATTGGCCTTGCTCAACGTACCCAGATATAAAATATCCCACACAAATACTGTAGTTTGTGGACATCCTCAACGCCATCAACCATATATGACAAGTGGTTAAAACTCAAGTGTGACAGACCAGGATGAGCTTAATGGATTTGCATTTCTTGTTGAAAGGCACCCATCTAAAATATGGTCTTTAAAGAGAGAGAGAGAGAGATGGCTTGTTTCTGCCCTACCAATTGCCATCTAACCACCACTGTAAGATTTGCAGAGAAATGGGGTTAAGAGAGAGATGGTCTTCTTCTGCCCTGCCAAATGCCATCGAACCACTGTAAGATTTGCAGAGAAATGGGGGTTGAGAGAGAGGAAAGCTTCTGATTTATTTATATTTTTTTTTGACCTTTTTAAGTTCTTTTATGTTTCAAAATGTAATGGTGTGGCGCTGTCACTCTGTCTGGGTTATGCTTTGGGCGGTAGAATGGCTACCACGCGTCATCGTCATAGAGGTAGTATGCACGGTCATGATTGTCAGATGAGGGTAACCCTCATTTGACAAATGACCTGATATGAACCCCAGATCTAGCAGGTTTTACTATCACAACCAAGGTAACAGGGGCTGGTTCTTAATAAATCGTGGTGGTGGTCGGTCTTATAATGCTGGGCAACAAAACCAGCATACCCGAGGTGCTTTTCCTCTTTCTTGCCAGCCGTGGCAAAGCTGGCCGTGGGGCCCTTCAGTTCAGGTTTTTCAAGTTTTATAAAGAATCTGAAGGTCCTCAGGTGTTTACTGTAGCACAAGGTGATCAGTTCTGGTGAAGATGTTTGGTATGCTGACACTGGTGCAACACTAAAATTTGTATATTCTCATCAGTTTTGCCTAGACAATGATGTGCTTTTTGAATTTCATTCCGACAAATGTTATATTAAGGATCGCAAGAGACGGGAGATGTCTGTTTTAGGAGGCAAGCAAAGAAGGCTTCTATCGATTTTCTTTTCAGTCATCTGGCGTTCGCCAAGCTCAGACATACATAAGAGATAATGCTTCAGTTGAGAGTTGGAATCATAGACTGGCTACATTTTTTAAAATATGTTAGGAAGTTACACAGCAGAATAAACACGACAGAAAGAGATATTTGAAAAAAAAACAAGCACATACAATGACACAATTTACGTGCTTCAACCAATGGCCTACCATGGGCAATAGAAAAGAAAAGTTTTTCTCTATATCAAACAGAGATTACAAAGGTAGATGACGGCTCTCTGTTACAGAAAACCTAAAGCGGCACAAAATGCCCAAACTGACAAAAATAAGTTACTTTAGCAAGAAAACCCTAAAAACGTATTTATAAGACCTTTTACAAACGGATTGGGTCTATACCAAAAAAAAATCTCAATATGGATTTCTTCAAGTGACGTGGGCATTGTAACATGGAATTCAAGGCACATCTCAACAAAATAGTTCAAAATATTATTTGTCATTTTGGTTAGCCATATTTTGATAAAAACTTTAGCATAGTTTGTGAAACTTGTGGAAGGGTAAAAGTCATCAATTACCAGTTTGCTACTTGTGATGTGTGACCTTTAGATTTGATATTTTTTGATGTTTGGGGACCAGTATCAATTGTTTCTACTCGTGGATGATATGTCCATTTTGTCAAGTGGATTTATTTTTTAACAAATAAGTCTAATGTCCAAGTTTTTTAAATTGCAAGTTGAGAATCAATTTGAGAGAAAAAATCGAAGCTTTGCCAAGTGAATGGGGAGGAGAGCAGATCAGTCTCAAAATTTTTACAAAAGAATGGCATTCACCATCGTGCCTCTTATCGCCAAATTCATGAGCAGAACGAGACTGCAAAGCATAAACATCAATATATTGCCAAGATAAGGTTATCTCTTATTGCTCATTCCAGAGTTCTTTTTAGATATTGAGACTATGCTTTCTCTACTACTGTTTACTTATTAATTGCATATGCCTTCAGCTGTTACCAAGTCTAAGTCACTGTTTCAACATGTGTTTAATGGTTTTCCTGATTATAAGTTTATGAAAGTGTTTGGATACATGTGTTTCCCTTATCTCAGGCCTTATAATGCTCATAAGATGGATTTTCATAATGATCAACGTGTTTTCTTGGGTTATAGTACTCAGCATAAAGGATATTTGTGTTTAGATATGAAAACTGAGCGTATGGTTGTTTTCTTGGCATGTTGTCTTTTGTGAGGAGAAGTTTCCCATCCTTGTACCGGCAGCATCTTAGTCTTCTTTCCTTACTTCCTCAGTTGCTACAGTGTCTATGTCATCATCTTTTCTCTGGGCAAGCCAACGCTTAGCATAGGCCCCGGGGGCAGGGGTCCTAGCCTCAAAGTTTTATGCTGCTGGCAGGACGACTGTAGGTATGGCAGGCTGAGCCATAGTCACCAGGTCTTCGTCTAGGGTGTGATTTCTTTGGGATATAAATCAAAAAATAAAAGCTAAAAGTAATAGAATTTAAACTATAGACCTATTCAGCAAGCTCAAACGGACTCATCGAGGAAAAAAAATGCAAGCCAAATACTTGGACCATTTATCCTACACTATTTTATGTGGCATAAAATATATCTAAAATATAACTGTTAGTACCTAACAAGCTTGCACAATTCGAGTCGTGCTGAATACCTGCTGTTCGTATTTGACTCACCAAGCTTGTTTTACAAGTTCGAACAAGCCCTCTACGAACCGAACCGCCAAAGGCTTGTCTCATTTTCCAGCCCTAGCTTCCCACCATGGTCCAACTGATAAGATACCTTGTATGCTAAAGATTTTATCTACTAGTGAAGAGAATTTTCTATCTGCAATGAGAGAGAGCTGGTTAAAACCCCAAAAATTCTTTTAGGATCGTAATACCACGAGAGACTTCTTTGGACCTATTTGAAAGCCGTGAAATTTGCAACTTTGATGCATAGAATAGTATAGGAGTCCTTGAATTCCAGATCATATTATTGAGCTTTATATTGTAGTGTCACACACACATGAAAATAGTGTTGGAATTCCATATACATGGTTTTTGCCACCAATACCACAGGACTCTTTTCCGGGTCTTTTCCCATTAGTTGTGCCAAACAATGGGTTGGGGTTGTCAACACTTCTTGTTATAACTACAGCACGGTTGGTAATGCTCAGAGGAACAGAAAAATGACCTCCAAACAGAGAGTTTGTCCCCATGACAGCATGAGATTCAGTAGATGAAGTACGTATGAAACCAACTGATTTTCTGGCCTTGCTGAAGTTGGCAGATCTTCTTTCCACTTCAAGGAAGTTGCCCAGCGATGGCGGTGAGTTCGTCCGGCTGCTAAGTATCCCTGCCTTCACAAGCACACTTAGCCAGGCTCTTGATCTATGGTTCTTCTTGGGTGGCTTAGTGTGAAGGCTGTTGGGTCTAGAAATTGGTGCTGGTTCACTTGGTGGGACGCCAAGGAGGTTCCCCAGTGTAACGCTCTTCTTATGGAAGGAGGACCCAGTAGACTGACAAAATAGAGTAAATTATAAATGCATCCTACACTTTGAGGAAATCTCTCTCTCTCTCTCTCTCTCTCTCTCTCTCTCTCTCTCTCTCTCTCACGCATAGATAGGCCCTTTGTATGGCAAAATTGTCCTTATCTATAATATAGCTATTAGGGGTGTCAACAGGTCGGGTTTAGGGATGGCAGTGGACCAGCCCCGTTTGGACCGGAGATGAAGGGTATGAAACGGGGATGGAGGCGGGGACGAAGGTTAAAATCCATCCCCGGGGATGGGCATACACTTTTCCCCGCCCTGCCCCGTCCCCGCCCCGATCCCCGCCCCGCCCCGTCCCTGCCACTTTTCCCCACAATAGCCCCAACCTGCCCTGCCTCATCCCCATTTGAACCGGGGATGGAGGACATGAAACGGGGATGAAGGCAAGGAGGAGGTTAAAATCCATCCCCGTGCAAGGATGGAGGTTCTAATCTTGAGGCAGGGTGGGGGTGGAGACCTTGTCCCCCGCCTCGCCCCACTGGCATCCCTAATCGGGTTTGGTTCAGGCCCAGGTGAAACCACACTCAAACCTAATTTGAAATTATGGTACCTATTCCGGACCTGGATCTAATCGGCCCCATGACAAAAGAAACCATACTTAGATCATATAAGGATTACATGAACCAGACCCAGAGCATACTCGATAAAATAGTATTTTTCATAATTTTTATATTAAAAATTTATGGATCTTAATTAGAACTTGGGTTGTGCCTGGGTCTAGTATGAAAATTCACAAACCATACCCAAGCCTTATTTATCACCAATCCCTGACCTTACAAGGTTTGGTACGGGGCAGGTTCGGGTCAAACTTGACCCATTGACATTCTTAATAGCGAAGCAAGTTATATGCTCCCTCCCTCGAAGACGGTTGTTAGCTACATCTCGTATTCGGGGGTCCCAATGAGCGCCACGTATGTAAGCATGTGCGGCTCGTATCCCCATGTTTGTCAGCAATAGTTAGCATCGGAGACCAGTGTGGTTGCAAAGACTTAAGTACCCTTTCCTTCATGGGTGCCATAAAAACGATGATTCTAGAAAAAGAGCGGTTGCAAAGACTTAAGTACCCCGAATATGGTTATTTAAGACTCAGTCCCTGCACTGCAGAATTATCCGAGAAAGGAATTCCTCCTGAAGAAGGCCATGAACATCAACCCTCTCTCTCTCTCTCTCCATTTCCTTCTCTTTCTGCCTCTATGCACATCCAACAGACGATCCTACATTGCTCCATCAAGCACCGACTGACCTGCACACTGACTATAGCATTGTTCAACTTGATTAGTTGTGGAGCCTGATTTAGAGTTTTTGCCTTTACAGGAGGGGGGGTCAGGGACTCCCCTGGTGCAGGTCCAGGGGGGCTGCCCATGGCGGGGGGGTCTCTGGGGGAAGCACCCCCCAGAACAATTTTTTTTTTGCCTTGTATAAATTCTTTTTTTTCTTTCCCTCTTGTAACTGTCGAAAAAGATCAATAAAGTGTTTTGTTTGATTGTGGCGCTCATATATTTCCTTCGGTTGTTTCTTGCTCGAGGTTTTTGTAACACCCTTTCCTGTGATTTTCTGTTTTTATTTTTTTCACTACACGATTTTCGTAAATCGCTACTCAATTTAGTGATTTTCCTAAATCGCTACTCGATTTAGCAATTTGCCATTTTTTTCGCTACGCGATTTTCGTAAATCGCTACTTGATATAGCGATTTATGAAAATCGCATAGCGATTTGCCATTTATTTTTTTTTCGCTACGCGATTTTCATAAATCACTACTCGATTTTTGTGATTTGCTATTTTTTTTCGCTACATGATTTTCGTAAATCGCGATGCCGAACACCGCCCCCTTGAGCACTATCTTCGCCATGATCAGGTTATAGTCGTCAGCCGTCCCGATGACAGTCTTGAGGTCCATGATGGGGAAGCTGGAGAGGAACGTGCCATTCTCGACGCCCGTGTTGAGCAACGTCAGGGTGGCCTGAAAGTCACAGCTCTGATCGGAAGTATTGCCGACGTAGGGAGTAGACATATTGTACTTTGAAAGACTCCGTTGTAGGTGTACTGGAGGAAGATTCGCTTGTAGGTGTCCCTCGAAGGCGGAGGAGGGGCCACCGCAATCGATTTCTCGCTGGACAAGAGCAGCATTCCAACCACTACTAGCAGAAAGAGGATGACCATCACCATCGTCGGCTCTTTGCCTCCCTTAATTTCTTCTCTAGAGAGAGAGAAAGGGTTTTACAGTGTTTCATGGAGAAGGAAGAAGAAAAAGATGATGACGAAAAGTTCAAACAGAAAATAAAGAGAGAGCGCTTCAGGTTTGTTTCGTTGTTTAGACTTTGAAGAGTCAACATCAGCATCGACTTTCTGGATAAAGGACATTTTTATCCTTTTTTTGAACCGTTGTTTTTTTTCTTCGAATGAAGGATATTTTTATCATTTTTTTGAACTATCGTTTCATGGCTAAAATAGCAAGAAAGGGTACTTAAGTCTTCGCAACCGCACCAGACTCCGATGCTAAGTGATGCCGACAAACACGGGAATACGAGCCTCATGTGCTTACATACGTGGCGCTCATTCAAACCCCCCGAACACGCATTGTGGCATTCAATGCATCTTCGGGGGAGAACACACACCACTGTCTCCCTTAATAGCTACACCACCGTCTCCCTTAATAGCTACAATACAACACAACACAACACAACACAACACGGAGAAAGCATTTTATATCCTCGTGATTAAGAAACCCCTTAGTTAACTACAAGGATAAGGAGCTTTAGCAGCTACATTTGTGGCTCTTATTAGTAAAAATAACCCCAGCAAAATCTTACTTACACGATGGAATAAGATGACCTAACCACTGGTTTATACTAACCCAAACATGTAAATCACATCTAGAGGGTAAACAACAAAAAATTAAGAATAGTACATTTTTTTACTATAAGAGAGTTCGTTACCCACGATCCCATCACGTGACTAGGTGGGTCGGTTTAAGGCGTTCAAGTTAAAAGACAGACACAATTTGACAACAAGGTGCCTGTCCGTTGTCACAAGTCCAAAGCCAATGAAAAGTATCCTTGTGGGCAGGAAAGAGTAGGCACACACCAAAATAGGGCTACAGTCAATGTGGCACCACAGGGCCCGTAATTCAAACTATAACGGTATTTTTTCTCGCTCTTTTTTTAAAATAAACGTTGGGGGTTACCCCGATTTCTATTAAAAAAAAAAAAGATAACTGTTAAATGTGATCATCCCAAGAGGGTATAGCCAATCTGGTGGTTTATCCTTCCAAAACAGGGAATTACACGAACTAAGAAAAGAACAAAATAATTCACAAAAACAAAATAAAGTGTTCATCTTGGAAACAAAACAAAGAGTTTTGACACAATTAGTATCCTAGACAAAACTCAAACACCAAAGTTTCATCATGACATGTTTTTGTTGTAAAATATCAGTATAAAAAGGAATGGAGAAACGTAACTCATAACCAATGCTAGAAACACTTGTTGCTGAAACTTACCAGTCGTTAACTTGCAATTTCTCAAAATAAAAAGAGAAACATAATAGACCAAGTAGAATGCCATGAAAACAGACTAATCAAAATTACTAAAAACTAAAAAAAAGAAAGGCAAAATGAAAAAAAAAGTTCAAATATGTCTATTTTTAAGTGCTTGGTAAAACGCTCCATATCAACTGTGCCTTCAACTGGTGGGGGTGGGCATTGTAAGGGCTTGGGTGTCGATGACCCAAGCCCACGGTTTATCTCACATGGGGCGGGCCCATTAAGTGATCCGTCCGACAAATCCATTATTGCAGACTCTTAACCAACGTTGTTAGAACCGGTTTTTGAATAGAATAGATTTTCCCAAAATAGCTTGAAACTGTCTGAATCAAATCGGTTCTAATTGATCTTTCAAAAGAGCAACTTTTTAAAAAATAAAAACATAAAAATTCAAAGTACATATATAGGACTATTCAGGCCAAATCGGCCGATTTTATGGGGAGCCTGAATCTGTCCCTGCATTGAATAGAAAAGATGCAGAATTATAACATTGTTCTTAACCTCTATTTGCATGACCAATGTGTCTGTTTCTCTTAGATTCATGCATGTGTGTGTTTCTTTTTTTATGCTTCAGGCTGATTTGAGAGAGAGCAGATCAAGTGATTTGTCATCCTCACCGTCCACAATGTACGGGATGAAGCAATGGACGGTGAAGATGTCAAATCACTTAAAAGTTATTCTCTAAATCGTCTTGAAAATCAATTCAGGTCTAAAACCGATTATGACAACATTATCCTGCTATGCAGAGCTGCATTTCAGAACATAAACTTTGAAAACAAGTAGATAGCCTTTGTTGCGAAAGCTGGTGGCCCAAATGCCCTTGACCATTTGTGCATTAGTAAGTGCACCGACCACTTCCCCGTGTGTATTCAAGTCAAGTACTTCCACAACTCCAAGTCTTCAAGTTCTAATATAAAAAAAGTTTGGACTATGGACTTTGGAAACTTAAGATAGGTATGGGTAATTTATTCATAGTAAAAAAATAGACCAAGATCACAATAAATACACGAGGCCAGGTGCAAGTTGGCATCGGATAATAATGCTTCCTCAGTCCAAGAAAAAAATTCACCAAGTAACAAACTGGTGCTTCTCACAGGAAAACTGAAGGTTTTTTTCAGAAACGAGTAACTTTCAATATAGAATCAACAATGGTGAAGAAAAGCAAAAGTAGTGTTTGAAAGCAGAAAACTTGGACCCAGCTTTTTTCTCCTATAAATTACAATCAGTGACTGGCTACTGTAAAAATAAATATTAGGGATGGTGTAGTTATACTCAAGATAATGTAGTGGAGTGTAGCTGCCTCATCAAAGAAAGTCAGACCCCATCCATCCCCGTGTCTGTGTGGATAAATATAGAAGCATCTTTTCAACCCCCAACCGAGAAAAATAGTAGTTCTCATTATGACATCCTCTGATATTCACTATTAAAGATAAAGGGGAGAACAACCTAAAGAAACCATTCATGTATCTTTCTTATTTTGTCCATCCATGATCATAACAACTAAAGGCAGAAAGCAAAGAAGTTTGAAAAGGATGAAGAAAAACCTGCATTCTGTAATGACCATTTTTTTTTTAAAAACGAGTTATGTTCCTACCTGTGTATCCAAATCTGATGAAGAGAGAGAGGAAGAAGTGGGTGAGCCAGTCACCCAAGTATCCAAGGAAATGGGCTCAGACAGATCTCTATTACCAACCAGCCCAACTCTCCTACTTAATGGCTGCAAACCAAGAGGCCACCCATCTTCCTGTTCCTGCACAAAAAAAAAAATGAAATGGAACCATCCAACTTAATGAGAAAAGTCAAACCATCTCCACAAAATGCATAGATAGAAGACCCCAAAAGGAAAAAAAAACAGACAAGAGAACGAGAAATCCAACCTGATGAGGCATACTTGTTGTACTTGTTATGATGATCTAAGTACACCACAAGAAAGAAAACAGAAAAAGGTCAATTCATCGGTTCATACTACATAGCTATCTTTCAGTTGGCATTGCAAGTTTTCAATATGCAAGAGTTGGGCAGATGCAACATATTTTCTTAGAAGATAGAGCTACTAAAGAGAGAGAGAGAGAGAGAGAGAGAGAGAGAGTCGGTGCATACCTGGCCGCTGAATGTCAGGTTGGCAACTCCCAAGGAGAAGGCATCAAAGAAGGCTGTTTCCTCTCACCCTCCAAAGTTTTGAACTTTTTATCTTTTTTATGCATGCCCCACTGAAAAAGGGGTCATAAAGAAAGTGCTCTCCGAGTCCTTAGCATGGGTAGCCAAAAGCCTCGATTTTCATAAATGACATATACACTCAAATGAAACCATGATAGAGTAGGGTAAGAGCGGGGCTTGAAAACAGCTAATGTGTTTGCATCTTGGCTCATGTCTAGCTATAAAGACCTTGTTCGAACTTGTAAAATAAGCTGGCCAAACCCAACATAAACAAGTGTTAATTAGCTTGAATAGTATAAACTTATTAAATAATAATAAAATACTTAATTTCAACATAATTTACATCATATAATATAGTGTAAAATAAATCATTGAAGTATTTGGCTTGCAAGCAATAGTTTTATATGTAATCTTATGACCATCTCTAAATCTATGTATTTTTCGTAATTCTATTGCTTTCAGCTCTTAAACCATATATTCTTTTTGTAAACAAGCCAGCTGGAGTTTGGCTAGTTTAGCTCGGGCTCATTTATGAGCTCGAACTCAACTCTGCTTGCTGCAAGAATGAGCCAAGCTTGAATGCTTCAAATTTGATTTCTTCTGCTCGTTTAGCAGCTCGAAGCTAGAGAGAGGGTTTTTAAGGTCACCATTTTAGATTTTCCGGGCCAGGTCGTAGACGGTATTTTCCATACACTGCTCTTGAAGGGAAATGGTAGCCCATAAACTTATACTGGCATGAATCAAAACCTATTTGGTTAATATTCAAATGAAAATTTATTTGGCTTAATTTATCTCTGGCATGGGTTTTTCCTTATTAAATCCACACAGGGTCAAGTTATGAAGATAGAAACCCATCCCTTTTTGAGATTTCATTGGTGCAAATTGTTTTGATCAAAATCAGTCTCAAATGGTATGATTTACATCATTCATTAATGAAGATCGACATTTAAATCATCGAAATCTGAGGTGTGCAGGACTTTTTGACTATTAAAGTATCAATGATCGACAAATCACAAAACTTTGTGATTTAAAAAATCAAATTCTTTCATAAAAAAAAAAAAACACGATTCAAAGATCGATTCTTGTTAAATCAATCATGCTAGCGGAAGCCTACTCGCGACGGCAAGAGCTGCCTTACGTGGTAAGCAGGATCCTGTGCCAAGCTGAAGGCCCAGGTTCGAATCCCTCTACCACATGAGGCTTAAGAGATATCTGGTAGGAACTTTACTTGTCAGGTAGGAGCAGCTAGTGCACGTCACCTTGTGTTGAGAGGTTGCAAGTTCAAATCCAAACGGTATTATTGTATAACTGGTAGGGTCTGCCTAACCCGAGCTTACCTATCAAAAAAAGAGTTGCTTTATGGCCTCATTTTACAAGTCAGCGGTCAACATTAGGGGTGGCAAAACTTGACACGACCCGCCAACCCGCCTCTTAGGCGGGTTTGGGTTTGGAAAAAACGAACCCGTTTAATAAACGGGTTGACCCGCCTAACCCATTTATTAAACAGGTCGGGTTCGTGTTAGGGGTATGCCAACCCACCAACCCGGCTGACCCGTTTAATAAACGGGTTAGGCGGGTGGGTTAACCCGCCAATCCGCCAACCCGACCCGCCAACCCGTCTGCCAACCCGACCCGCGAACCTGAGAACCTGTTTACCCGACCCAACCCATTTATTAAATGGGTTGGCGGGTCGTGTCGGGTTACCCGTTTATTAAACGGGCCGGATTCGGGTTGAGGTATGCTGACCCGCCAACCCGTCGGGTCGACACGCCAACCCGACACGATTGCCACCCCTAGTCAACATACCTGACCAAAAACTCAGGCAGGAAATGCAGCTTTTTCAGAATGACAAAACTATCCTCAATGTGATACACCTCTCTAAGCATGTCAGACATCCTAATGCCTGTTTGGTCATTGTTGGGGATAGATTAGTAACTTAAGGATAGATATTTTTTTTTTCATTGCTTTTTGTGAGGAAAAAAGGACAGAATTTCTTGGGGACTAAATCCGACAACATGCCTAGCACGCGCACGCGCACGCGCACGTGCACGTGTCTGGCTCCCCTCAGGCGTCCCCCACCCGAACCGGGTCAGTGTTTCACCAAAACACCCCTCTTCTTTTCCAAAATATACTATAACGTCCTCACCTCTTTGCACAACCCTAGGCTATACTTTTTTGGGTATCAGCAAATGAGAATGACAAGGAAAGGGAACTGGGAATTGAGGGGATGGTTGCTCCATCACAGGACAGACAAAAAGCAACTAGAGCTCTGATTGGTGTCCAGGACAGGGTGGGGCTCAGTACAATTTTGTCATTTTCACAGGTCCGAGGGACAAGGAGTCTCCCTCCAGCCTCAATGGTGGATTCCATGACTGGACCACTCAAGATCTTGAGTTATGTGAATTTTATAATATTTTGATTAGCGTAGGTTATAGGGATGCAAACGGGTCAGGTTTCGGTTCTCAAAATACATTGAAAAAGCTTCAGACTCTGGACAGTCAAATTTTGTAAATTTCTCTTTCTGGATCTGACCCATTTTAAACCTTAACTTATTTGCATATATTATTATAATTAACAACGAGGGGCTCCGCTTGATCGAATCCCAATGGTATTCTTGTATGACTGGTAAGGATCTGCCTAACCCCAGCTTGCCTTTCAAAATTTTTTTTTTTATTTTGATTGCTTCTTAAACAAAATGTATTTTAAATATATGTATATATTACATTATGGCAACCGTGGGTACAGCAGGTTGATCCCGCATGATCAACATGCTGGGTGTGATTTTTTTGAGTTATAAATCCAAAAAAAAAGAATAAAAAGAAAAGAGAATGATTTGGTCATAAGACCTCTTCGCCAAACAACCTCAAACAAGCCTTAATGTGAAATTTGTTTGTTTATTTTGGTTAGCAAATAGGAATTTAAACAGTTCAGACTCTGGTTGGATGTTACTACCAAATTCGGCTAAGTTGATATTAATTAGCTAATTCAAACTGGATTCGGATTCAGATTCAGATTTGGATGGGGGAAAGGCTAATACTGAATCTGAATAAATATATGTAATCGGATTTGGATATCCATCAGAATGAGTTATATATCTGATTCGGTTATGAAATCCTAAACTGAATTAGAATCTGATTATTAATCAGATGTCAAATAATATCCAACCCATTGACATACCGATTAGCATAACTGAAAGTGTGAGTTGCCCACTTCAATTAGATCAAGTAGAATAAACTCCAACTATGCCTTTTGAAATCCTAACGAAAAAGGATGTTCTCTTTGTATCTCTCCTTTATATATATATATATATATATATATATTTGTGCTAAATGAAATATTCAAAATGGGTTTTTCAGATTTTTTTTGTTTTATTTTTAAATTCTGACCGTACAAATGTGATATATGTACTTAATTTTATAGGGATAAGCTCTTGAAGTGTCTGATTCCGACACATGAGGGACTTTTTATAAGGTTCAAAGAATCAACAGTCTAAAATCTTTGTAAGTTTTTTTAAGTTCTGAATATCATTTTTTATATAAAATATAAATGATTCAAGTGTGGATTACTAGTAAATCAACCATGCCCAACACATTTATGGGGTCAGAACCACGAAAAAGACAATAAAAAAGCTAGAAAATCCATTTAGTATGTTTCATTTAGCACGGATATATATAGAGGCATTTCTTATAATTGTGCTACAAATCTGAACTCTGCATATGTGAGCCTGCTCCATTTGCAAGGAATTGATTACTGGATTATATATTTTTATGAAAAATACGACATTTTTTAAAGGTTAATTTGAATATTTATAAAATTGAATGCCATTGTTTTTTAACCCCTAGGAGAACTTGCTCACATATTGAATAAAATGATTCAAGAGCCAATTTGTACAAATTCAAATATTTCTAAAAACTCTGAAAATATCCATCCACACCTAAGTTTAGCCCTAGGTTCACAGTATGCTTGGCAATGTTAATCGCCTCTAAAATCATAAGTTTTTTAAGAGTAGTAAGTTATGATATAAATTTGCTGCAATAATTTATGCATGTAATCAAGTAGAAAACACCTATTTTTTCTCATTTTTTCCACTTTTTTAGATTTAACTAATAGATGTGATATGTATAGTTTTTAGTAGAAAATAGGTTTTGGATCATGTTTTTACAACATATTAGTTGCTTTTCAGGGGGTGTAAAAAATCAAATACATAAAATGTACCAATATTCCATGATTCAAAAAATCATAGTTTTACATAAAAAAAAATGTAAATTCATATAGCAATCGAGAGCAAACAAACCATGATGAATACATTTATGAAGTCATATTAATTGAATACAACTTTCACATATGATTTTGCCAACAACTTTGTGCATATAATAAACACTAATCAAGCAGAAAACACATATTTTTTCACTTTTGAAATTTAACTAATAGATGTGATATGTATAGTTTTTAGTAGAAAATAGGTAATGGATCATGTTTTTACAACACATTAGTTGGATTTTCAGGGGATTTCAAAAATCAAATGCATACAATGTAGTAAATTCATATTGCAATTGAGAGTAAACAAACCATGATGAATACATTTATGAAGATAGGTCATTCTCGGTTTGTGTTTGTGTTTGCAAATTTTTGTTGTGATACACTCACATTTCTATCACCATATTGTGGTGTTAGATTAGCCCTAAATTGGTGACGGCACTCTCAATGATGAACAATGACGCTCTACTAGTTTCATGTCAATCTAACACACGAATGGTGCCAACCTAATAGAACTCTATCAATCTAATGATAGGAAAGAGAAGTTATTCATTCATTACTCTAATTTACAATTCATGAGATTAAAAAATAATTGTTTTCTTTTCCAAAGACTTTGAGGTGACCCATCTACAACCAAAGGTATATACTCAAATGGGTGTGCTATCATTGTTTTCTCGTCAAAACAAAAGAAATGATGCCTACCATAGTGACACTTTCCGGCATAACCATCATTGAAAACAGTTAGGACATGTTTGAAAGTGAGAAAGATGTAGAAAAAGTTATGCAAAATAAAAAATCAATACGGATTTTCTGACCAATCCAAACGAGAGAGACTTTTTCGCTGAAAGTGTTTTTTTAAATAGTACACTTTTTGATATGAAACATTCCTTCATGAGAGGCAGAGGAATGCTTTCTACCAAGAGAAAATTTATTTTTATGCTTTTCACTAGCTATCTCACCACATCCCACCACCACCACCATCTTCTTCCTCCTCTGTAACACCCCAAAATCCTTAACTTAAAATATGTAAAAATTTAACCCATTTTTTTAAAATAAAGATTTAGAAATAGCACAACAGATGTAGTTGGGTTTAAAAAGTTGGAAAATTTTAGCAGGTAATACAAATGAAATAATTAAACTGGGATGGACCCAATTTTATCAAAATCAGATTCATCCCTACTCACATAATAAGAAACAAAGACAATTTCATTCCAAATTTATGATATCAGTTTAGAACTGGAAATACAAATTTTGCAAGATAAATAAAAACATCTCAAATAAATTAAGACACCCAAAAGTAGTCTCAAGAGCACCAAGACAGTTAGAAAAGATGGTTCTCGGTCTCTCCATAACATCACACCCTCGCACAGCTTCCTTAATCATCACTTGTGCCCCATGAAATAAGGTCAAACTCTTGCTACAAGGTAAAAAAATATGAATTGTGTATAATGAATATTACCAAAGCATCAATCATGGATGTCATATCATGCTATTATGGTTTTATACTCTAACAAAAAAGTAAATATAGATGCATAAAAAAAGTAAGTATTCATAGATATTGTAACATATGATCAACTAGCAATAGATACAACATGAAAATCAAGTAGATATTATAATCATTGAAATTATCTAACATAAAAATGATAATTACTGAGGACAACTAGTTAGCATTATTAGAATAATTTTGTTTTTCTTGATAACACCTTTGGGTATGCGAAGGTAGTTATCATCGTGTATGCTATAATATACCATGGTGTTTATTGTGTCATTGGTATAGTTTTGCCATAGTACCTACAAAGTATAAACCCACCCAAGTGTATGGTCTGTGACCATGAGAATATTCGCAATGGTAACCAGATTGCAATCCATATTACAATAGTAGCTGAGGTATACCACTTTTGGATAACTCTAACCTCCCTAACTCCGAGTGGTTGGAGATCAAATGATGCATTTGCTCATAAATTCAAGTCAGTATGACATGTAACTGAAACTTATATGTGACATTGTCACTCAAGGCTGTATCATTCCACCTTCTCAAATTTATACCAACATTGTGAATGAGTTATTGGACAATCTTATCTTCTTAAGGTGGTTAGCAATTCATGCCCTTGCTTTACGAGGCAAATAGGCTCAGTAGCCTCAATGCTCCTCTTAGGGTAATATATGTATCATGACAAGGTTTGTACTCAACCCATTCACGTGCATTGGTGCCATTAGCCCATAGGAGCACCTCACCTGTGAAGACGATAACAAAATTTTTTAATGTGTGGATGTATGCATGCGAAGTGAGACTTTCTCGCATAATTTATGGGTTCATATCCCACCCAGGCTCATAAAGAAACATTTTTTAGCTATGCATTGCAACATTTATTTATATGACAAAGAAGATTCACACACAAAGTCAATGATGTTCACTAGGTTCATCGAACCTTATGCCTTCACATTTCATTGCATAGCACAAGATATATGATTGTGGTTAATTCATGATGTACATCAATGCATCATATATCTCTACAACATGCTAGGTGTTTTATTTGTGTATGAGCCTCATGCCAATTCATGTGGCATTCGAAAACATATACATGATAAATCATGACATTTTATAGCATTTCATGAAATCATCAAGGAACATCATCATCTGATGCTTTTCTTATGGATACATGCATCATATGACATTCATTCATAATGTGCAAATTTTGAGACAAACATAGATACATTTCATATGCATCTTACTTCATATGTATTTTGGCATAAGCATGCTTACATAGAAATTTCATATAAATGAATTATTTTTGTCATATGCATCCCATCTCTATTATGAATGCATGAGCATATGCACTTACACACATAGGCATTTACACATTACATATCAACAAGGCATATCTCTAGAAGGGGAACTCAAACCTCTATCTTTGTGTATCCCACATACTCTATCTATTTGAGCTATTCCAACCCATCTTCAAGCATGAGTTTTCACAGTCCTCTATTTGAGCTCACATATTGTTCATATTTATCTTATTGTGACCATGGTCTTGTTATATAGGCAACCATAGAGGATTGTATTAATTCTTTCATTAACCCATTAACTCAATAATCCCCTTCATAACCATCTTAATGTAGCTACTAAATAACATTAATATCAGCATTAAAATAGGATTATAACACAAAATTGCACTTAATTGGCCCGCCATCTCAGTAGCTCTTGGGATTTTTCTTGTGAGATCCTATGACCACACTGGATTACTTGAATCCCACATTTCCACTAGGTTATACGAGGCGAACATGTATATTATATCACAACTAGTGCAACATGTATTGCATATAACACTTCATAACCAACATATGCACCAAATAAACTTTGCGCAATTCCAAGTATAATATTAATATCTAAGTATGATATTTTTATCACATGTTATAAGTTTTTTTCTTACATAATCATGTGGATTTTTTCATCATTCATTTTCAAGTATGAAGCTTTTCACACATATTATGGGTTATTTCTCACATAGATTTGTGTACTTTCTATCATTATATGAACCATGATTCTTTTCATATATAGTATGGGTTTAGACATGACAAAAAAGGATACACTAGTTGAATTTTTTTTTATAATATATCTCTATCATAAGGATATTTACAAATCAGGTTGTATTTTTTCATCATGATTCTTTCATGTACTTAATTCACATAAGCATATGGATTTCTCATCATGTCAAAATTTTAATCATAACCCTCAATGTACAATGTCATGTGCACAAATTTTATTTTCAGTTTTCACCATCTACTGCATCCTCAATTACACAGTCTATAGTTCAAGGGCAAACGATGGTGGAATATCTTTCACATATATTATAAGCTTGTCATATTCATTCCAATACATCATAATGTAAGTCTCACTTTCTTAGTTAGTCATAAATTTTTTTATGGGTCTTCCCTGATCATTTTACAGGACATTATTATGTGCTAGTAACATTTCACAAATTTCATATGCACACTAGTTGAGTACTATAGATTTTCATCGACTCATAGATTAATAACAAATTATGATTTGCAAAACATGACAAATGCTTTCACTTTTTAATAATTCACCATAGTCAATACTTCACTATCCATCTGCATCATCATCACATGCAACATGTTTTAACTCTCATCAGGTTAACCACCACTAGATCATTTTGAATTGATATATCCAAATCTAAATTGTCATAAATATGACTATTAAAAATATGAATATCACTATGTTGCATACTATGCATAAAGTTTCTAAAGCATGAAAAAATATTCCTTCGTGCATTCATACAAGCAAACCATAGGAGCATGATTTATGATGATTATTTATTATCATATACAGATAAATATTCATATGCATGTGCAAATTATAATTTAACTTTAACTTTTTTAACGCATTGCAATTACGTAATATGTGTATATTAAGACATCACAAACTAGAAGCAAAGTGTAAGTCCTCATATCCAGATTTAATTAAGATATACACTAAATCTATATCTAATGTGTGTTAACCTTTTTTTGTCCTATTAACATTTAGGTACACCAAATATTATATGCCCATTCATTTTTCAAAGCTTTAATCTTATCAAATGTAATATAAGCAATTAAACCTCAAGCATGTCAACAAAAAATCCATATTCAAATCTATTGAATTTATATGAGTCCATATCCAAAGCTAACTTAAGATGTTATCATCAAGTCCAACATGATCCATAGTGAAAAATGAATCTTCATGCATGTTTAAGTAAAACCATGGGTCATAGGATTTGATTGTAGTCTAAATCCATTATATATATATATATATATATATATATATATATATATATATATATAGATCCAAATATATTCAACAATCAACCATCAAACTCATCACAAAATCTTGGATCAAATGTAACTCAATCATATTCAAAACATAGACCATCCATAGAACGTATCTAGAAAGATATTCATGGATCTCATTATTAACATCATCAAATCAAGACATTCAAAATATGCTCAATTTTAAGTACAAAGCTATATATATCATGGGTCTATTGCTTATTTAGATCTATGCAATTTTTATTGGTTCAAACTGATTATATATCAAGTTCATTTACATATTTAATCATGAGTCATTAGGATTTGACTATAGTCTAAATCTGTATCATTAAAACCCAAAGTTGATTGAATCCATAATTAGATCCAAAACATATCTAGCATGCTACTAAATAGATACATCATAAAAATAAATCAAAAATTAGATCCATACAGCGTATCCAACATTATACTTTTTAGATCCATCACTAGATTTATACAATAAAAGGACCCAACAAGGAACTACCAAACTATTTGCACTCATCACATAATTATGTACCAAATGCAAATTAGCTATATCAACCTCATTCACATGCTTATTCTCGAGTCATAAGGATTTTACTATAATCCAAATTCATTTTTATATAAAATATATTATTAGGTCAAAATATCCAACTTGATACTTTCTAGATTCACCATAAATTCTAGGTTAAATCTAAAATCATACAATCATAAGAATTATATAAAGTACATATGTATTAAATAAATATATAGATATAATATGCCAATATAAATAATTTTTGGATCCCATCATGCTAATATGGATATAAACACACCTATATTAGGCAAAGCCTCAGTCTCAATCATAACTAAATCCAATCTCTACCATAACTTTTAATCAAATTAAAGCACTAAGAGGTTTTCAACAAATCAAAAACACTTTTATGTAATATCAAAAAGTTCATACGATTGATCCGAGAATAAAATAAGACAAAATCATGAAACTGAAAATTTTAGAACTTGCTAAGTTAAACAAAAATGGTTCAGACTGTTCTAAGCAAAAGCAATAAGCTAGAACCTTGAAATAGAAATTCTAGAATGTTTTGAGTTAAACAAAAAAGTCAAGGAACTTTTCTTTCGTATCAAAAAAGGTTAGAAGCTTGTTGGTAACCCTAACCTAGAAATTTTCCAAAGAACAAGTCTGTTTTTGGATTTTTTTGAAAAATAAAGCCTCTGTTCTAAAAATAAAAATAAAATCTCAAAATAGAATTAACTATAATTTAAGAATTGAAAAGTCATTGATTAAGCAAATAAAAAGAAATAAAAGGGGAGAACCCGAACGGGAGAGCAGATCAAGTGATCCTTACGTGATTTGACATCTTAACCGACCATTGTGTTATCCACTAGCACCCCACGATCTTTATGCAATTTGTGGATGGTGAGGATCACTTGATCTGCTCTCCCCGAAGGATGCTTGACCCTTTGAAACCCTAACCTCATTTTTCTTTTTTTCTCACTCTTCTCTGCAACCGCCTTACATCGGTAGTAAAAATTGTCATCCATGGTCGTCCAGCAGAGGCACTCAATCGGAGAGGATGAGCCTGGCGGTGGCATAACCGTCCGGTCAAGGCTGGGTGATGTCTTTGATGGTCCTCAAGTGTGCAAGAAACCGAGGAAAAAGGTTTTCCCAGCGAGGGGATTTTACCTGCCGACTTCTACAATTGGGGGTTCGGTCTAATATAACCTCCCTAAAAATGTGTTTTTAGTTCATGCGTTTGGGTATCCTGAGAGTTATGGACCTACCGTTTTTTTTTTTGGCTCTTAGGGCTTCAATTGTGAGACCCTATGCCACATTGGATCCAACATAATTTGCACAGGTGGTAGTGATCCGTTTTACAGATCATCAAGCCTGATATCTTCATATTCTTATAACTGGGTTCTGGGTATTGCACTACCAGCCAAGTATGAAATTCTCAATTCTAGAGCTTTTGAATAACCCACCAGTTTTTTTTTTTAATAGGCAAGCTGGTGTTAGGCAGACCCCACCAGTTAAATAATGTACTATTGGGTTTTGAACTTGCAATGTCCTAACACAAGTTGACATACACTAACAGTTCCGACCAAACAAGCGATTCACCCACCAGAGTTGGACATATAAGTTTCAGAGATCAGTAGCTCTGAGCAAGTAAAATGCCGTTGGATTCCTAGTAATGAATCCTAACAAAGCCTGTTTTGCCTCGTAGAATGGGCTCATCCAAGAACTACAGAGAGGGTGGTGTATGTCCCCCCCCCTCCCGATGATTCACTGAATCCCACGTCTGTGTTCGGGGCTTTGAATGAGCACCACGTATACAAGCACATGGGGCTCGTATTCCCGTGTTTGTTGACATAACTTTGCATCAGACTCTGGTGTTGTTGCAAAGACTTAAGTACCCTTTTTTGCTATTCTTCTCATAAAGTGATGGTTTGAGAAAATGACAAAAATGCCCTTCATTCAAAAAAGAAAAAACAAACAGTTCAAAAAAAGGACAAACATTTCCTCAATCCAGAAAGTCGAGAATGATGTTGACTCTTCAAAGTCTTCTTCTTTTTTCTTCGTTCAAAAAAAGGACAAACATGTCCTCCATCCAGAAAGTCGAGGATGATGTTGACTCTTCAAAGTCTTCTTCTTCTTTCTCCGTAAAACACTGTAAAACCCTCTCTCTCTCTAGAGAAGAAATCAAGGGAGGCAAAGAGTTCTCCCTGGAGAAGGTCATGAACATCAACCCTCTCACTCTCTCTCCCTTCTCTCTCTACTTCTGTGCACATCCAACAGACGATCCTACATTGCTCCATCAAATACCGACTGACCTGCACACTGACTGTAGCATCGTTCAACTTGAAGAGTTGTGTAGTTTGATTCAGAGTTTTTACCCTTACAGAAGGGGGGTTTGAGGGCTCCTCTCAGAGTGTGTAGCATCATTCAACTTGATTCGTTGTGGAGCCTGATTTAGAGTTTTTGCCCTTACTGGAGGGGGGTCTGGGGGCTCCCCCCCGGCGCGGCCCTCCGGACCAAATTTTTTTGGGGCCTTCAAACAACGATTTGTAGTATTATCGGGCTTTCCTACAGCGATTTGTAGTATTTTCGGGTCTTCAACGAGCCCCACAACGATTTATAGTGTTATTCGGCTTTTCAATAACGATTTGTAGTGTCTTCCGCAAATCGTTATAGCGATTTATAGTGTTTTTGAATCTCACTATAGCGATTTGTAGTGTCTTCCGCAAATCGCTATAGCAATTTATAGTGTTTTTGGATATCACTATAGCGATTTGTAGTGTTATTTAGTAAGCAAATCATTGTAAATCGCTACCCGAATTAAGACCAACTTGTCAAGGCCAATCTCCTTAACCGGAGGTCATATTCCAAATTCGTAAAAAGTGGTATATTCGTTATTGAGTCTAGTTTATTCCTGTAAATTTTAAGCAATTTCTATTGTCATTTAATTCCCTATTTTAATTAAAAACCAGACCCTTATTATTTTGTGTTATTTGAGTTGCACAACACCATTCTTGCTTGACATCCACATCTTGATTCTCGCATGTTCTCTATTGGATTTTCCATTGATTTCTTTCAACCTTGCTTGGAACAAACATATGTCTTTCTCACCATGACACCCTCTGCATTTTTTGACCACGATACCCGAAACCCGTGCTGGGGGGAGCCCCCGGACCCCCCTCCTGTAAAGGCAAAAACTCTAAATCAGGCTCCACAACGAATCAAGTTGAACGATGCTACTCACGCTGGGAGGAACCCCCAAACCCTTCTACTGTAAGGGCAAAAACTCTGAATCAGGCTCCACAACGAATCAAATTGAACGATGCTATGCACGTTGGGAGGAGCCCCCAAACCCTCATCCTATAAGGGCAAAAACTCTAAATCAAGCTCCACAACTCATCAAGTTGAATGATGCTACCCACGATGGGAGGAACCCTCAACCCCCCCTTCTGTAAGGGTAAAAACACTGAATCAGACTCCATAACTCTTCAAGTTGAATGATGCTACCCACGATGGGAGGAACCCTCAACCCCCCCTTCTGTAAGGGTAAAAACACTGAATCAGACTCCACAACTCTTCAAGTTGAATGATGCTACCCACGCTGGGAGGAGCCCCCAGACCTTTCTCCTATAAGGGTAAAAACTCTGAATTAGGATCTACAACTCATTTAGTTGAATGATGCTACCCACGTTGGGATGAGCCCCCAAACCCTCCTCCTGTAAAGGTAAAAACTCTAAATCAGGCTCCACAACAGTCAATGTGCAGGTCAGTCGGTGCTTGATGGAGCAATGTAGGATCTTCTGCTGGATGTGCACAGAAGCCGAAATAGAAGAGAGAGAGAGAGAGAGAGAGAGAGAGAGAGAGTGAGAGAGGGTTGATGTTCATGACCTCCTCCAGGGGAGATTTCTTTCTCGGAGAATCGTGCAATGCAGAGACTGGGTCTTAAATAATCATCTTCGGAGCACTTAAGTCTTTACAATCACTCCTTCTCAAGAATCGTCATTTTTTTTGCACCAATGGAGGAGAGGGTACTTAAGTCTTTGCAATTGCATCAAACTCCAACGCTAATTAATGCTGACAAACATGGGGATACAAGACGCACATGCTTACATACGTTATGCTCTTTGGGACCCCCGAACATGAGATGTAGCTAACTGCCCTGTTCGGGGGGGAACATATAACCTGCTTCGAGAACTACATGGGCACCATGCTCGGCTCTATTTGGGAACCCGAGATGAGAGGAGAGATGATATTTAATGAGGCTATAATAAATAACACCCAATCACTCTTATATGCTTGGAAACCCTATTTTAGTAAAATATAATGGTGTTGGGAGTGAAGAGATGTCAGATCAGCTGATACGTTGAAACACAAAAATTTTTGTGTTTTGAAATCACCACCATTCATTGTATAATCAGTGGGTCCACTTAAAGTGCTTATGTCATACTTACACAGATCAAGACTACGGACCGTGGTCATTTTCAAACAAAAGTTTTGTGTTTTGACGTATCACCTGAACCTGATCTGACCTGGAGAGATGGGAGTGTAGATGAGTTATTTTAAACTGCATTCTCACTGTTTCCTTGTGACTTACATTGTAAAGTTGCGCTTAGAGTCTGTTTTGCTTTTCTGATGTAAGTTGTCTAGTTCAGGTGAATTAATACCCCGAAGGAGCAGCCCGTATACTTGAACTGTAATAGCTTGCGGGCAAAATTGTGAATGAAGTAAATGCGTTGAAATTTCTTTTGTTCACCCTCGTTATGATTGTTTCTTATGATTGCAATTTCTCTCTCTCAATTCTCTCTTGCACTCTGATTACAAGCTTCCGCGACCGGCAAGCGAGCTGACAAGTAGGCTTGCGACGGTGATGAGGGACTGTCGTGTTGTGCTGGCCCATTAAAGAAAATAGGCCCGTGACAAGTGGTACCAGAGTCCGTTCTCGTGCTGGGGAAGGGACTCCAGAGTCTGTGTCGACAGACACGATGACAGGTTGCGATTTGTGGGCAAGATATCGTGACGCCTTATCAAAACTTGCGCAACACCAAAGGCAAGGCAGTTGCCAAAGCTGAGGAGATGGGTTAACTTCGGGTCCAAGAAGAGTGGGCTGCAACTGTTAACAAGTTGGTGGAAGAGGTGACTTCGCATGAGGAAGCGATTTCACGCGCATGTGAATCATTCAATAGACTAAATGATGTGGTGGCGAGCCTGCAAGAGCAGGTAACCTTATTAATGGGGAAGGTCACTTCGTTGATGACTACAGCGACCGATTTGCAGACTGAAGTAGGGGAGCTTCAGTTGAAGAACCGTACGTTACAGCAGACGGTGACCCTAAATGACAGAAATGGTGAGAGGACATCAAGGATTGATGTGCCAAGACCTGCCAAATTCAATGGTTCTCTTGACAGCAAGGCCATTGAAAACTTCTTGTTCCAAGTAGAAGACTACTTAGATATTCAGAATGTGACCCTTGAAGATCTGAGGATTAAGGCTACAATGGTTCTACTTGATGGAGATGCTATCGCTTGGTGGAGGCGGAAGCACAATGACATGGAGAGGGGTCAATGTGTGATAGACACCTTTGATGACTTCAAAATAGAGTTGCGTAACTACTTCATACCAAGAAATGCGCAACAACATGCATACTGGATGGTTTGTAAGCTCAAACACTCTGGTTTGTTGCAAGACTATGTCAGAACGTTCTAGAAGCTAATGCTAGAGATACCTAACATGTCAGAAGATGACATGCTCAACTGATTCATTATGGGACTTCAGTCATGGGCACAGTCTGAAGTGGAAAGGAGCAACCCCCGTATTTTGGAAGATGTATATGTTGCAACCGAGCGCTTAGTTGACACTCAACGTAAGACTTTCACCCCATCAACCAAAGTCGGGAAGAAGCCTGACCACGGAAGCAAGAAGGATGAGCAACACAATGATAAAGGTGAGGCGTCAACACACCATCAATCCGAAAAGAAGCAGAACTTCACAAAGCATAACAACAACAACAAGGGTGCGGTTGTGACATGTTGGTTCTACGATGATAGACATATCGTCAGGCAGTGCCCAAAGCGCCTCGTAAAAGATGTCGGGCAAGCCAATGCTACATAGGAAGAATGCAGCGATACTTAATGTAGTGACACTGAAGCGATGCAACCAAGGATGGGGGCTATGTGATTGATTAACATGGCTAGAAGTTGCGCGACTAAAAACATGTAGGTCAATAAAGAACTTATGTACTTGAAAGTCATTATGAATGGAAAGTCTACTTCAGCAATGATAGACTCCGGGGCCACACACAACTTTGTCTCGCGGGAAGAGGCAGAATGGTTGGGCTTAAAGCCTGAGCCAAAGCTTAGGACCATCAAGACGGTAAACTGTTAGGTCAAGCCCATCCTTAGCGAAGCAAGAGACGTGGCTATTCAAGTGGGGAGTTGGGTCGATAAAGCCAACTTCTCTATGGTGCCCCTGGACGATTTCAAGATGATTTTGGGTATGGAGTTTTTGCGAAGCCAGAATATTATGATACTGCCAAAATTTAACACGTTGACGATCATGGGGTCAGACCTGTCCCACACATTGCAGTGCCTTACACAGAAAGGCAAGTCTTCAGTGTTATCAGCAATGCAGCTGAAGAAGGGTGTCAAGCATGGGGAGCAGACATTCTTAGTGACAGTGCGCGCAGAAGAAGAGAAGGTAGAAGCAGCGGTGCCGCCGACCCTAGCCCCACTATTGGAGAAGTTTCGGGAGGTGATGCCTCTAGAATTGCCAAAATGTCTTTCGCCAAGACATGAGGTCCACCATAAGATTGAGTTGACCTCGAAAGTGAAGCCTCCTGCAATAGTTCCATACCGTATGGGGTCAGCTGAACTGAATGAGCTGCGTAGGCAGCTAGACAAGATGTTGGATGCAGGCATTGTTCGCCCATCAAAAGCCTCATTTGGTGCCCAAATCCTTTTCCAGATGAAACATGATGGCTCCAAACGGTTATGTGTGGATTATCATGCTTTGAACAAGGTCACGATGAAGAACACATACCCATTGTCATTGATAGCGGACTTGTTTGATCAGCTAGGCAGTGCCCGTATCTTTTCCAAGCTAGATCTGCGATCGGGTTACTGACAGGTGAGGATTGCTAAAGGTGATAAGCCGAAGACAACTTGCGTCACCCGCTATGGTGCTTACTAATTCTTAGTAATGCCATTCAGGCTGACAAATGCTCCAGCCACGTTCACGACTTTAATGAACCAGATCTTCTACCCTTACTTAGACAAGTTCGTGGTAGTCTACCTGGATGATATCATGGTTTACAGTAGCAACATAGAGAAACATGTCGGGCACTTACGAATAGTGTTTCAGGTGCTGAAGGAGAATGACCTCTGTGTCAAATGTGAGAAGTGTCTCTTCGAGCATGAGGAGATTAGCTTCCTTGGCCATGTTGTGGGGCGTGGTGTGCTGCGTATGGATGGGCAGAAGATAAGGGCCATCCATGAATGAGTTCCACCAAGCAAAGTGCCAGAATTGCGGTCATTTCTCGGTTTGGCAAACTATTATCGGCGTTTCATCGAAGGCTATTCCTTCATTGTTGCGCCCCTCACAGATTTGTTAAAGAAGAATTGCGTATGACTCTAGACAGGAGTGTGCCAAGATGCCTTCGATGGCTTGAAGAAAACCTTAGTGAGGGAGCCAGTGCTGCGACTGCCTGATCATTCGAGACCCTTTAAAGTCCACACAGATGCCTCAAATTTTACCATTGGCGGAGTTATTATGCAAGATGGCCATCCGATCGTATATGAGAGTCGCAAGCTGAAAGATGCAGAAAGACATTACACAGTGCATGAACGTGAGATGACCGTTATTGTGTATTGCCTCAGGATCTGACGACACTATCTCTTGGGTGCTGAGTTCGTCGTCAAGACGGACAATGTGACCACGAGCTATTTTTAGACGCAGAAGAAGTTAATGCCTAAACAAGCTCGATGACAGATGTTTTTGGCTGAGTTCGACTTTGCCTTTGAGTACAAGGTTGGAAAGACCAATGTTGTGGCGGATGCCCTGAGCCGTAGGGCTGAACTGGCAGCTGCGCGTGCGGAGCCTTCTGAAGTTTACTTGAAGGGCGCATTGCTGAGCCGCATCCGCGAAGGTACGCGGCAGGATCCGACTGCACAACACCTTGTTTATCTAGCGCAGACAGGGAATACTCGGCGATTTTGGCTACAGGATGGCCTTCTCGTAACAAAAGGAGGATGCATCTTCATGCTGCGGTGGGGAAGCCTTCACCGAGAACTACTTAAGGAGTGCCATGATACACTATGGGCCGACCATCCTGGTCAAGAGCGGACCTTAGCACTCCTTGAGCGCAGCTACTATTGGCCGCAGATGAGAAACGACATTGAGAAGTATATGCGGACATGCCTTATCTGCCAGCAAGATACAGGGACAAACCAGAAGGCTGTCGGTCTCCTTGAGCTTCTACCAATTATAGAACGTCCTTGGGATAGCATCTCCATGGACTTTATTGTTAGTCTGCCAAAGGTAAAGGGCCTTAGTTTTATTTTGGTTGTGGTGGATCGTTTCTCAAAGTATATCACCTTTATCCCAGCTTCTAAGGAGTGCCCTGTAAAGAAGACTGCAGAGTTGTTCGTAAAGCATGTGGTGAAACACTGGGGCATACCAAAGAGCATTGTGAGTGATCGCGATGCTCGCTTTACGGGCAAGTTCTGACGTGAAGTATTTCGGCTACTTGGCTTTGATTTGCTGTTTTCAACAAGCTTTCATTCGCAGACAGATGGGCAGACAGAGCGCATCAACAGGATACTTGAGCAGTACATTAGGCACTTTGTTAGTGTCAATCAGAAAAATTGGGTGAAGCTCCTTGATGTGGCATAGTTTTGTTACAATCTACAAAAGAGCGAGTCTTTAGGCCACAACCCGTTTGAGATAGCCACGGGGCAGCAACCACTAACCCCGCACACTCTTGCCGTACAAGAAAAGGGAAGGTCATTCTTCGCCTATCAGTTTGTTCGCGACTGACACGAGCAGAATGAGTTGGCAAAGGCATTCTTACACAAGGCAGCAAAGAGAATAAAAAAGTGGGCAGACAAGCATCGTTGGTGCGCGGGGTTCTAAGTTCGGGACCAAGTGTTGGTGAAGCTATATCCTGGTCGTACAAGCATCTTCCGCGGGCGACACCGCGAACTGCTTAGAAAGTATGAAGGACCCTTCACTATCACAAAGAAGGTGGGCAAGCTGGCATATAAGTTGGAGTTGCCCCAAGACTTCAAGGTGCAACTGGTGTTTCACGTGTGCAACCTCAAGCAGTTTCATCCGGATAATGGAGACCCGGAACGTAGTGTGCCACATCGCGCTCCCATTATGCAGAGGGCTCCGGCAGCACAACGGGCCAAAAAGCACCTCAGTCAGATCTTTCGCTACAAAGTCAACTACTTGGGAGAGGCAAAAAAATACTTGGTGCAGTGAGAGAAAACAATGGAACCAACGTGGGAGCCTGCATTCCGAATGAACAGCCGCTACCCGGCTGAAGTCAGAGCTTACCACGAAACAAATGGTGACGAGGACGGCGCATGATTTGAAGGAGGGAGCATGTTCCCTTGCGACTTACATTGTACAATTGCGCTTAGAGTCTGTTTTGCTTTTGTTGAGTCTGATGTAAGCTGTCCGGTTTAGGTGAATCAATACCCCGAAGGGGCAGCCCGTATATTTGAACTGTAATAGCCTGCGGATAAAATTGTGAATGAAGTGAATGTGTTGAGTTTTCTTTTGTTCACCCTCGTTGTGATTGCTTCTTATGATTGCAATTTATCTCCCTCAATTCTCTTTTACTCTCTTGCACTCTAATTACAAGTTTTTGCGACCGACAAGCGAGCTGACAAGTAGGCTTGTGGCGGTGAAAAGGGACCGTCGCGCCGCACTGGCTAATTGAAGGAAATAGGCCCGTGACACTCACAAAGATGTTATTAACAATTCCAGCCTCATCTGTCATTTTTTACTCCACTCGATCACCCTTTCATGTCCTTTCCATTCTTTGTTCCAAAACAAAGCCTAAGAAAAAGTGAAACTCAAGCTACCTTAATATATACTGTTGAAAACCGGAATCCAGAGTCCCAGTTCTCTTCTGGTAGCAAGCTGCCCAAGCCCTATTGACAGCAGATCCTGGGCCAATACTTAGCGAAAACATGCGGCCTTACCAACAGGGCTCCACGTTGGGACATTGCATGTTCAAAACCCTAATCATTGTGGGGTCTGCTTAACCCCAGCTTGCCTATTAAAAAAACAGAAGAAAACACACTGCCCTAAATTGGCGTGGGCAACGGGCCGATGGGCCAAAGACCGGCCCATTAGTAAATTGGCTGGACCATCTCTGGCGGGGCCACACTTAAAGCCCGGCGGGCTGAGATCTAAATGAGCCCGAGCCGGCCAGCCTAATGCCCAGTCCTACGTGTAATGGATGCTGGACCCACCCTATCGTGTGGCTGCCACATGTCTTGGGTTTGGGGCCCACCGTTCTTCAAGGGATGTGGCCTGGAGTTGGGGCCACAGTCCCCCAGGTGGCTGCAATGTGGCTGAGTCTGTGGCCCACCATCCCCTTAGGGTAAGCGTACTGGGTCCACTTCTCACCAAGACGTGATAGGGACACGCTATATGAAGTGCATCAAACACCTTAAACACATTTTATAAAACTTTTTATATTTGTTATTTTTCCTAGTTATTTTTTGTATTTTCTTAATTATGTCTGAGTTAAACCTTAATTTCTTTGCAGTTTGTACATACTTAAAATTGTATATATCTTCCTACAATAAAAGTTTTTGTATATTAAAAAAATGAATTCACTTTTTATAAATTAAATATTTAAAGTGTCCTTGGTCGTAATTTTTCAAAGTTTTGTATATTCGTGTCATTTACCCAGCATCGAGCCTATGTTCATACACGTGCCATGTGACATTCCCCATCACATTTCAAAATACGGGTCAAATCTTAATGGGACCCGACCCACTAAAAGTCGTGCTCCCGTTCTTCCGGTGACCAACACTGTCAGTCGTTGCACCGGCAGAGAGAGAGAGAGAGAGAGAGAGAGAGAGAGAGATCACGCAGATTTGAAGTGGAAGAGCTTCAGCACCACCTCGTCGAAACGTCGGAACGCACAGGTGTCAGCACCTCCCGGCAGATCTCCACCGTCCGTCGCAAGGCTGTCGCTACCCGCCAGAGTCCGGAGCTCCTCCGTCGGCCATTCGAAGATCTCCTTCATCTTCATCCTCATCTTGGAAGCATCTGCAGAGAGAAGGGAAGGGTGCAAGTAATCCTCAAGCCTCGCGCTCTCCTCATGTCCTCTTCTCGCCCTCTTCGTGGATATCTCCAATCCTCCTTCCTCCTCCTCCTCCAGAGTTTCCGGTTCCGCGATTAAATCGCCGATGTTTTGGTAGCTCTTCTCCTCGTCGTCCTCTGGACGTTTTGGGCTCTCGCAGTGTTTCCAATCGCCTAGTTTTTGAAGGATCGTCGCCGAGTTCTCCGATCGTTCCGGATCCTCTGGAGATTTGAGATCGGCGATTAAATCTCCGGATATCTGAGAGAGATTGGTGGACTTCTCTAAGCGTTTCGGATCTTCGTGAGGCCCGAGTGCAGAATCGGGGATCAGATTGTTCGTCGAACTCTCAAATCTCTTCCCATCCTCGCGGCATTCGAGATCGGCTACCTGGTATCCGATATTATGATGGATCGCAGTCCAATTGTCCGGATCCTCTTGTGGCTTGAGATCGTCGGTCCGATAGCAAGAAATCCGGGATATTTTCTCCGATTCCAAAAAGTATTCTTGTTCCCTGTAGGGTTTAACTGCGAAATCGGCGATGAAATCGTCTGAAGTATGGAAAATTTTCCTCTCTCTGGGATCCTCGCGAGCATACGCGGTGAGATCGCCGATCGTCGCCGACTCGTGCGATCGTTTCCGATCGTCGAAAGTTTTGAAATCGGTGATTAAATCGCCATAATCGGGAGAGATCTTCGCCGACTTCTTCAAGCATTTCGGATCCTCGCGCAGTTTATCAGCTTCATCAGTTATTAAATCGCTGGAATTCTGCGGAATACTCGTTGAATTCTCGAGGATTTTCCGATTGTCGATTTTTTTGGGATCGGCGATTAAATCGCCAGAATCGGGTGAAATCTTCGCCAGCTTCTTCAAGCATTTCGGATCCTCGAGCCGTTTATCAGCATCATTTGTTATTAAATTGCTGGAGTTCTGACGAATACTCGTCAAATCGTCGAGGATTTTTCGATCAACGCGAAGTTTGCTATCGGCGATCGGATAGCTGAAATTTCGAATTGACGCTTTTCAGGGATGGAGAGAAATCTTGAGGAGGAAGAGGGAAGGAGGAAAAACTGAAGGGAGGAGCGTTACCGGAAGGAAGAATCCTGTGAAGGCCGAACGAGACGTCTCTGGATGTCTTCGATGGAGGAGAGAGGGCTCGATTCTCCGAACTCGCTCTTCTTCCTCATTTCCTCTTCGTTTCTTTCGTTTCATCTCCAGTTTTGGCGGGTCATATTCTTACAGAAGGCAGCATGGGGTTGTGTTCGTCTTTTTGCAGAAAACTAAGGGCATTATGGTACTCTCGTTATAAGTTATAAGGTCATCTAGCTTCCTCAACTAGGGATATTAACGGGTTGGATTCGGTTGGAATACAGATACATCTGCATCCGACGTAATTGGATCTAGATTATGCAAATGTGGAATGAAATTTGGATTTGTATGAAAAAAAGATTGTCAAACCCAGATCCGATTAGCTATTTTTAGGGACATCTAATCGGTAGGGCTGGTAAACGAGATGAATAAGACGATCTTGAAGTGTTCTAGCTTGGCTCATTCATGTGTCCAGCCAAGCCAAGTTCTTGCTATGAACCGAGTTTGAGCTGACTTTTCTTATAAAAAAAAGAACACATTCTTTTAGAGGATTACCAAAAAATACATGTGATTATATATATATATATATATATATATATATATATATATATAGAGAGAGAGAGAGAGAGAGAGAGAGAGTAATGAGTCGGTGCTAAACCAATTTGTTGCTAAACCACATGCTAAATAAGTTTTTGGACATTTTTCATTTTATTTTAAAATTATGATTGTATGGGTGTGATCTATATACTTGATTTTATAGGGATCAATAGTTCTTGAAACGTTTGATTCCGATACATGGGTAGGTTTTTATAAAGTTCAAAAAATCAATGGTCCAAAATATTTGTGTGGATTCAGGTATGGATTCTTAGTAAATCGGCCATGCCCAACACATTTATGGGGCTGAAACCGAATAAAAAGCATTAGAGAAGCCCAAAAAACCATTTAGCACATGGTTGATCACATACCCATTTTCCTATATATATATATATATTGATGCAACTTTTCTTAAAAGTATTTCAAAATATATTTTCAATGAAAATTTGTTTGTGTTATAAATAGCGGGCTCATACTAGTGGTGAAGTCCAGGTTGAACTCAGGGAACAGGTTAAAACCTTGTACTCCAAACAAAACACAGTCTTTATTGCCTCGAAAATTAACCAATGCGCAATTAATATTATTACAAATGTTTGAGCAAAAAATAATAATAATAAAACCTAGAATAAATAATTGGCCTAATACCCCAAAAAAATTTAAAATAACAGGTCTTTGTCTGCTTATGTATAGCCTTGATATATCTACCACAGTTGCATTCCACCTAAAATCAGTAAGCTCACGTCCCACCTGCAAAACTCAAAACCAACACAAAAACAAAGGCAAACTAGACTATCTATTCTAGTTATGGTTAGTCCCACTAAAACAATAATTGAAATGAATCTAAATATAACAAATTGCTACGACTAAATTTAAGAAAAGAAATGACTTTAATTGGGAAAAGAACAAGTCACGGTTTTACAAAAAAAATCAGATTTCATAGAACACGTGAAACTCAGTTTCAGTGTTATAAAATATGCACAAATCATATTTTTAATATCAAACTCGCATGAAGTTTTTGCAAAAATGTTATCCTAACATGTATATTGCTAATTAAAATGCTAACCTAATATACAAAAAAAGTAACAAAACTAACCATCGATCTCTACAACTAATTAAAAAAATTCACGCAAACAGGTCTGGCCGACCATTTGCGACTGCACGGGTATGGCCAGTAGCTTGAATTGGGCCGATCGGTTGCCCTAGCTGCAGGTTTTAAAAACCAGATTTTTACACAAATAAAATTCAAACTTTAATGCTGAAATAAATTTAAAAAAAAAACTAATCTATATGCATGCAAACCTAAACTAAAGAAAGAAGGGAGGAGAGACTCACCACGTGGTTCACCTTCGGCGGATTGGGGAGAAGAAGAGTTGCCTTTCCTTTACATTGTGGCTTGTCACGCACTTCCGGAGTTGATCTTCAATCATGAGAAGAACCCAACCCAACTGACCGGTAGAGGGAGAACGAAGAAAAGAAGAGGGGGGGGGGTGGGCTGCTGTGAGAAAGAGAAGCGGCAAAGGGAGGGGGGCATGAATCTCAAGGAGGAAAAACATCTCTCTCTCCTCTTAAACTCCTTTTTATAATGGGAGCTTAGGACTAGAAGAGAACTTTTATAATTTTTCTAAAATAACTCTTAATTTCAATAATTTTCAAAATGCCTCAACTAAAACATTATTTCTAAAAACCATGTTAGAAACTAAACTATTTCTAAAACATAGGTGAGTTAAATCTGGAGTTTAAAATTTTACCCGATCCATTTTTTGGGGTTCGATCCAACGACCATCAAATTACTTTAAATTGCTCATTTTAACTCTGATTTCGATGAAATTTGAAATGAAGCTTTCCTGCATGAAAACACATTAAAATTATCTAAATATGGGCATTAAAACATTAAGTATGCACAAGATCATGCATAAAAGTATATAAAAATATGAGTAAAATATGCATGATCAAATTCTCCCATGCTTATCGTTTGCTAGTCCTCGAGCAAACTCTATTCCTAAACAAAGCGAAAGCAAAACAAAGCATGCAAATCAATGGCCTAAATGCAAAAACTAATATGCAACACCTCATTAGCCTAACTCACTTTTGTAGGAATCGCGATTGCATTTAGCATATGCAACAAGCCTTTTAAACCCTTGGGTTAGTTCTTATTCAATCTGGACCAGATCTGCCGTGAGTGACAGATCTGGTCGGGTTCTAGTGTTGTTCTTGAGCTAGCCTGCGTGACAAGCTCTAACGCAAGTCAGATCGTTGGCTGGTCATGGTGACTGCTCAGGCATGATCAACCATTTGGTTTGGTCAGCAAACTTGACTGGCAGTGTGCTGCCAGTCGAGTTTCTCAATCCAAATTTCGGTTCAGACCCAATCACCCAATCCGAATAGGTCAGCCGCATGAGCCCATCGTGATTTACAAACTTTTATCATTTATTGATCATATTTGTCAACATTTTTTGAGCATAAATCTTTTGAGAACTTGCAGCCTAGGCGTTTTCCATATTGTCTATTTCTTGCATTATAGTTTGTTCATTTATTATGTCATTGTGGATCCGATCATGTTTTGCATTTTATTTTCTTGATGATTAGTTAGTTAGGAATTCAATATAGTACAGTTCATGTTTAATTCTTAGTGAGTCTTTCTCTTCTTTCTTGCATCTGTTGCTTGTTAAGTTAGTCCAATACATTAGATTAGATTTATTTATTCCATGTCTTTTGTTTAGTTTGTTTTCTATTAATCAAAGCATTTTTATGATTTAGTTATTTAGCATTCATTTTAGGGTAGTTCTTAATTAGTTAAATTGAAATTAATCCTTACTTAATGTAGTTTTGATATCACGGTTTTTGGAATTTTAGAAGTAGCATTTGGTTTCCTTTATTTCATATTCAATTAGATTTCAATTAGTTAGTTAATTAAGTTCACGATTTTCTTGTGTTAATATAGTTAGTTTGTTTTAGTTGTTTCAAGATTAGTTAGTTAGTTTTATATTTGTTTCAAGTTAGTTAGGTTGTTACATAGTTTATTATTTAGTTTGTTTATTTGTTACATGTTAGTTTCTTAGTTGTTAAATGTTAGTTATTTGTTACAAGTTTGTTATAGTTGTTAGATTAGCTTGTTAGAGTCTTGTTTTCTTGATTTTTTATCAAACTAACCATAGATTTTGGCATAGTTTTCTTGGTTTTTGTTTATGTTTTGTCATTTTATTTTGCAGGAAAGTGGTTATACGTGTGATAGGCCCTCAAAAGTGCCCCTGAAGATCCCTCTGAGGTCCCTCAAAGGTCCTCTGAAGGTTACTAAAAGGCCCCTCAGAGATTCCTCAAAGTATTGATCATATTAAGATGTGTGAGAAACCTAAGTAGTAAAGATCAAAGAGACTAAAGCCCAAGCAACTGAAGCCCCTTTTTTTTTTTCTTTTAGAATAGGGTCATTTATTTATTTTTAATTTGGGTTTATAATAAGGCCATTTATTATTCTTTTTGAGTCCTTTGCAAAAGGGCAATTCATTGTAATAGCTAGTTACTTTTACTTATTTATTTTTATAGGCAATAAAGCTTGTCTTTCTGTGAAATACAAAGTTTTTTCTCCCGTTCTCTGAGTTCGACACGGATCTCACCCTAGTGTGAGCCAGTTTTTATTATTCGGTGTTTGGTTTTCACAAAATATTTTTATCAAAAATATATCTTTAAAAATCTTATTCATAAAACTTACACCAAATTTTTGTCGCCATTGTCGGGGAACGTTTATCGAAAAATGAGTATTTACTTTATTACCTTTTGTTTGTTCACACTTTATTTCGGTTTGTTAGTTTATTTTCTATGAATTATTTAGGATTGCTAGTTGCTTTTCCTTGATTATTAATTATGATTGCTAGTTTGCTTTTGTACTTAGGATTTGTAGAACCATGTTTCTTGCGGGCCCTAGACGCCAGTTTAGTTTTTCTGCACAACCTATCTAATAGGTTACCCCCTTAGTAGGTGACTATGTACGATTGGTACCGCGTACATAGTTTGCTTTCTGCAAAATATCTGCTTGGGTGTAAGTGTATGATGTGTGTTTACTGTTTCTTGCTTTATTTATTTATTTATTTTGCCCGCTTCGTGGTTTGTTGTGGTTTGATCACATTTGTGCGTTAGCTAGGTAGAAACCCTTCTTTAGGACGGTTGCTACACCAGTCTCTACTTCTGGTGTATGCAAGGTGGTGTAAATTTTATGAAATGGATTTTTAAAACAATATTTTCAATAAAAAAGTGTAAAAGCCATATACCAAATAATAAAAACTGGCTCGCACGAGTGGTGGAGTTCAGATCGATCTCAAGGAATGGGAGAAAGTACTTTATATTTCACAAAAGCTAAACTACTCTTTATTGTCAAAACAAAATAAATTAATTAAATAACTAAACTAAGAGTATGGCCCTCTGCAAAGGGCTTATAAAAAAATAAACGATTTTATTATAGCCTCAATGAATTAAATTAATAAAATAAAATAAATTCTAATTTAAAAATAAAAGAAAAGGTCTTTAGTGCTTGAGATTTTAGTCTTTTTTTATCTTTACTGCTTCCCTCTTATTGTTGCTATAATCTTTCCTTTGTTTGAAGGGTTGCTTGGTTTCTTGAAGGGCTTAAAGGGTCTTTTGAGAGACTCAAAGGGCTTTTTGAGAAAACCTTTTGGGGGGCTCAGAGGGATCTTTGAGGGTACTTTTAAGGGCTCATTGCACAATCAACCGCTTCTTTGCAAAAATAAAAAAATAAAATACAAAATAAAACACAAAAACTCACAAAAATTTATGGTTAGTTTCAGTTAAAGATCACAAAAACATGAAATAAACTAACATGAAATACTCATAACTAACCATTACACCAAAAGACAAAATAGTAAAACTAACTATTTACAAACAAGAACTAATTCATGAACAAAATAACAACTTAAAGCACTAAATGACAAAAGAAGTTAACTAACTAACAAGAATGAAATCAACTAACATAAAGAACTATACTAACATAATTTACACAGGAATTTTAATTGACTGAATAATAAAGCAAATGACAAACTACTTCTATCTAACAAAAATCGATAATTGACATAACGCAAATAATAACAATAGGCTAATGTGACTTAACTAAATTAAATTAACTAATTAATTTCTAATGATTCTAATAACATAAAACTGAACCTATACTAATTTAATTACCCAAAAAAACTGATTTAATGTTTAAACTAGAATTAACTAATTAAAAAAAATTACTAGTACCTAACTCGGCTAAAATGATTTCTTCCTAAAAATGATACTTAATTAATTAACAACTAAAGTGTAATCTAAGTACAGAAAATAAAAATTCTGGAATTGGAATTATACTTAACTGATTGTTGAACATAATAAATAATTCTAAGTACTCGGCTGAATAAATAATAAAAAAAAGGTATAAATAAACTAATTAACTATTTCTATCTACTGATTTCTACTATAATGAAATAACTACTTCAAATTAATTAAAACTAAACTAACTAATCTAATATGTTGAAAGCAATGAAAGACATGATTAAATATATAAATAAACAAACTTATAAATAAAAACATGCAAGAATGATTAAATCGAATTATAACAAATCATAAATTAACTAAAAGCAAAGCAAAACCCTAATCGTTTAATATTATTAAATCTAAACCAAATCTAGTTGAACTAATTTATGAAAGTAAACTAATTTCATCTAAGAAAAACAACAACTAACATGAATCAAACTAAAGAACTAATAAAAGAATATGATTACCTACTAGCATGCAAATCGAGATAACCGATTAAACTACACTATTATATATATTTTTCTTTTTATATTTTTAGATGATGAAAATAAAACTAAACTAATCTAAATGGGATGAATATGCAATGATCAAACGAAACTATATGCAATGATATGATATATGCTATGCCAAAGCTTAACACTATGAACTACAACGAAATAGGGGAGAAGAAGCAAACCGTGCGATTTACTTTCAATAGAAGGTTTGAAAAAAAGATGACTTTTCCTTGAGTTGCACATGCCACCGTCGATTAAGGCAAGAAGAATCGATGATAGAAGAACGTTAGAAGCAAGATGAATCAAAGGGTGAAAGAAGGAGATCGAGGGAGAACCGGTTGGGAACAAAGAGGAGGAGGAGGAAGAGAAGAAAAGAGAAGAGAAGAGGGAGTTACCGGGTCAACCTGCTGACCTGCAAGTCAGGGGTCGGTCTGAGTCATGGGTTTGCCAACTATGCTTGTTAGTGGCTATGAACTATTAGTGGAAGCATTCAGCATGAATTTACTAAATTCCACATTTTGGAAGTGGGGTATAGCTAAAAGCATGCCCATAAAGATTACAAGATAACTAAGATTGACAAATTAGTTGTAGCTCTCTCAAATTTGAATGTAAAAGAATCAGGAATGCAGAATAGGAATTTATGTTGTTGGTTGCATGGACATTAGTTGTTTATTGCAGCTTAAACTTCACCATGCTTGACACCTGCAAGGATTAGGCACAAACCTACTCATAGTGGGTCTGGGAACTTGGTTTTTTGATCCCTATGCATAAGCAATGAGATAGATTCATTGCCATTTTATGGTATTCTGTAAATTTGATGCCTGATCACCCATTTGTCAGGTCAATGGAGATACAGTGTTTATGACTGGAAATTTTGAAGAATTTAAGATTGGAAATGATGCCAGTAGCACGTGGGATGAACAAAATGCCATGAACAGTACTTCTGTGTGTAAAATTCTTTAGATTCAAACACCGAGTTGCAGTTCTTTATGTTTTATGGTATTATCAATATGAACATCTGATTGTTAACTTATTCCATGGTTCAGGAATATCTTGCCAACATGGACAAAGCTACGTTGACAGATTCAGCCATGAGGTACACCTTCAAAGTACTTGTTAATCATTCACAAATATGATAGAAAGGAAGTTTTTGAGAATCCAATGACATTTAGTTTTATTGTGGTCCATATCTTAAACATCCTTTGATTTTTTTCCCTAATAAGGCATGAGTGCTGAGCATAGTTACCGGAAGCGCTAGTATAAGGTGAGAATCTCAGTTCACTTGGAACACTATCAGTTCAATGAAGAACGGGAACCATTATAGAGAGTTGGATCGCCTCTATGAATGGTTTCAGGATTATCCCCTTATCCTGAACAGGGATATGGAAATTGCATGACCTGACGGTTGAAATTGAGAATTTGGTAATTTGAAAATTGGAAATTGGGTGACCCGGAGGTCGAAATTAAAGAATTGAATGACCCGAGGGTCGAAATTGAAGAATTGAATGATCCATTAACCTGTGCAACAATAAGGTTTGATTTGACATCTTCATCATAATGCCCTCACGCATACCCTGCCGGTGACTCAAGCGACCCCATGGTGGTGGATAGCTACCTATCTTATGTAACCCAAATACCCATATAATGTAGAACAAAGCTCATATTACCTTGGCTATTAGAGAAAAGAAAACTGAAAAAGATTGATCTGTCCCAACAAATTCTGCTATCCTTGTCTCTCATCTCTTTTCTTCAATACTAAAAGTTTAGCCTCCAAACATATAACAAAATAACAATAAAATTTAACAACAGAAACTACCCCATTTTTTTCTCCTTTAAAATGTGTAAACTCAGTTGATTTCTCAAAGAATGTGAAGGAACCTAACTTCTAAACAAGTAGACAAGGAAGATCAGTCACTCATTAGTTGGAACATTCAAGATAACAAGCCTAGAAGAGCTACAAGTCCAAATAATATTGGAAGTGAAAACAATGGATTATGTTGTTTATGTTGTCACTGTGGGTTGTTATGAAACACAATCAAGCTCACACACAAGAAAAAAATAAATATTTGTGTGGTTTGACAATGGTTGCCTATATCCACGGGTAGAAAGGGTCGGGTTTTGATTTAATTTAGGGTTTTAATTTGACTTGAAGTTCTTAATTTAAGGTTCCAATTTAATTTGTGGTTTTCATCCAGGGTTTTGATTAGATTTGGGACTTTTTTGATTTATGGTTTTTATTTCATTTGGGGCTTTCATTTGATTTGAGCTTCTTAATTTAGGATTTAATTTGATTTGAGGTTTTGACGTAGGCTTTGATTTGGGTTCTGAAATTAGTGTTTTGATTTGGTTTGGTGTTTTCTTTAGGGTTTTGATTTGGGGATTCAGTGAAAAATGTCATACCTGACATTTTCTGGCAATATGTAGTAATTCCAAATAGACTATGCCCTTTTATATATTTATTCTGAAAGCAGTAAAAAATCATCGGAATCACTCGGTTTTACTGTCATTATGATCTTATCAAGTTTCCATTTTCTCAACTTGAAAATGTTAAGTGGGAGAGTGATGTTTTTAGTAGTTTGACAATCCTAAACAATGGGATACTCTTAAGTTCTATAAATCATTAGATTTGCTTTCTAACGTTTATAAAGCTCAATCTCATTAAAAGATTTATCTCTTGGTTAAAACTTAAAACAGGTTCAATATGCTAATTGGATCAGGCTCGCTATAACTAAGCAATAGATTGACCTGGTTTGGAAGTTTATAAATCAGACTTGAATCTGCTATAGGATCTGATTAAAATTTGAAAACTGTATACGAAAATTATTAAAATAGTCAAGGTTTTATTTTATTTTGGAGGTTCGTTTCTCACCATTAGACTTGGATGGGTATGGTTTTTATTTAAACCAGATCCGGTTAGGCTTAAATTCATACCAAAGTTGACTATGATTATTAGTTCAACACTTGTTTCTTTCATAAAATTATTGTGACTTGTTTTTTTTTAAACCTTAAAATATTACATATTATCTTTATATCTAAAATTGCAAATATATATAATTAAAAGACCTTTTTACCCTTTATACATGTGAACTTCTCCTATATACGTGAACGTTCTCTCAAATACATGATTGTTTTTGCATAACAATCGTTATTCTCATATTTATATCTATGCATACTTTCCTCACTGCTATCACTACCTATAACTGCATTTCCCTTGTTATTTGCAGGTAGCTCATAATATGAGGCCATTTCCACCTCCTACAAATTGACAGTACCACCCAGAACTTGCATTTCTTTTATAAAAAGACCTCATACCTTCATTGCCCAACTTCATCCTCTGCATAATTTACCTATCATAGGCCTACTGCATCCTTTTAACTCCCCATCGTTAGCATTTCTCAAATTACATATGCCCATTACTTTCCTATGTCTTTCACTGACCCGTACCCAGCCTCACATGTCTTCAATACCTATTCCTACTCATGATGGTCAGCATCAACTTCACTCCAGTAATTGTTCATCCTTCACATCATTCCCCATGCCCTTGTTGTACCATATAGCAGCTAAATCGTCATCTACAGTCACTACCTCCACTCACCAGCTGGACCTGTTGCTCTTACAGTAGCCGTATATCCCCCGTTCCACTTGTTGCAATTGCAGCAATACCAACACTTCATCACACACTGCTCTACTTCATCCAACTGCTAACGGCATGCTCATGACCAGTTATGCTTGCATTGGCCACTTTGCCTTACATAGCACAACCTCACTGTTGTAGCTGCATCCTTATCACTCTGCATCCCCCAACACAGCCACCTACCATTGTGTTGAACCTTGTTGTAGACAGTTACCTCTCCAGCACCACTACTTCACCAAGTCACCAACAGCATAGCTCCATTGAATCTTACGGTGGTTCCAAGTTTTTTTGCAAATCCAACTATTCATCCAGCCTGCATTTACAACCCCTCTTTTCAAAAAATTTCTGTATTCTTCACTGCTGCATATTATACCCATTGTCATTGTTATTCCAGCACTACTATCCACACTCCCTAGCTCCACTATATATATATATATCTATATATATATATATATAAGTGTATATATATGTATCATTTCTCCAAAACTAGAAAACAATGTTAGCACAGAAATGTAGGTTTATCTAAGTTCATCCAAAAATATTAGAAATTATCGGATATTATTCAGATATAAACCCAAATTCATACCCCCTTTTGATATAAACATGAGAAATAGCGAATAAATTTTGAAAAAAAACTTGGAAATTCGAAATTGGGGTCAAAATGACCAAATTACCCCTGATGACCTTGAAATCAGGGTTTTCTAAAAGATTTTTTGTAAAATTTGGAAATTTGAAAATTAAATGAAATAAATCAAACATAATATGATGAAATATGATGATATGCATGAAAATTTATAGAATTGAAGTTTGGAATTTCGAAATTGAGGTCAAAATGACCAAAATGCCCCTGATAACAAGACTATGGCCTTGAAACTAGGGTTTTTTAAAATAAATTTTGCAAAAATTAGAATTTGAAATGCAAATGAGATTGAAATTAATCCTAATATGACATGATATGCTTATTTACATGATAAAAACCATAAAATGATAAAAATATCACAAAATATCAAATTTAACTTGATTTTCGCCTGATTTTCGCTTCCGAATTTAAAAATAAACTAACACACAAAGCAAATGAACTTGGAATTGAGCCAAATTAGGCATGGACACCTAGACTAACCCTAAAAATAGAATGGAGCTCGAAAATTTAATTTTTTATATTTTCATAATATGAAAAATAGCTAAAATCCTAAAAAAATCAAAATTTTGCCTAAAATGCTGATTCTAAATGGGATTTTGGATATCAAACTTCCATAAAAATCTCCCAAATTTTATGGGGTTATATAGGACAATAAGGCAAGGATTTCTTCATTTTACATATTCTGGTTTTGACCTATGGTCGGAGTTAGACAGCTCCGGCAAGTCGGATCAGAATCTGGCGACTCTAGGATTTAGGACAGACAGATAGGTTTCGGGATAAAATATGGGCAAAATAGAAGACAGAAGGGAAAATGACTGGAATTATGGGAAAATGTCTCTGACTAATAGAGGCAAATGTCATCTTTTTACAGTATTGGGATTCGGGTTACGGTTTTGAAATGGGCACACTGTTATCAGAGACCTAGATCTCTGAAAATTTTGGATATGAGAATGTGTCAGACAAAAAAGATAATTTCGGGAAAAATACTTGGACAATCTCAAAATTTTCCAAATTTTGGGAAATAACATAATAATGGGTTAAGAACAACTTTCATGTTGAACATTTTTGCAGATAACTTACAGATTGAACGAACACAGTACATTAGGGTCAGTCTATACCTTGACAAAGAAAAATTGAGGTTTTCTCAAGGGTCTGGAAAAATCGATTTTTAACAGAGGCCAAATCTATTTATAAGAATCCCAAAATTTTCAGACAATTAGTAAATTTCACCGTGAATCTACTGTAATTTTTAGAAGGAGATTTGGATCGTCCATCTAGAAGATCTCAGAGGTTCTTGTCTACTAAAACAGAACTTGAAAGTTCTGGAGGGTTCAAAACTCAGTTTGAGTTTTTATTTATTTTACAGAGTTTTGAATTTCAAATTAACCCAATATTTTTGCGGGAGTTCAATACTACATAAATATAATGATCCTAAAATTTATAGAATTTATTGATGAAGAAATGCATACGAAATAATATCTAGACTATAAGATTCTAAATTAAATGCAAACAAAAACTATACAAAATGAACTAAATGAATAATTAGATTAGATTAAATGCAATACTTAAATATAAACCTACATGGAATATGAAAATAAAATGAAAATTGACAGGGGTATGATCCATCTTGATATTGGCTTTCACAATGATAGATCCAATCCATCGAATGGATGGATCTATCGCTCTCTTAGCCCACGCATGTAATACACATGCATCTTCCATCAAAATTTCAAACAACAAAAAGAATACTAAGTAGAACAAAAAAACCTTACCTTGGATTGGTTGGATGTGATGCAAGGTCAAGGAAGGAAGGTTCTGACTGCTTGGAGTTTGATTGGCTTGGAGGAGAAGGAGCCGATGATGCATCGACTGAATCGTTGGAGGTGGAGATGGCGCTACGACTGTGGTGGCTGTAGCATGGGGCGTGCTGCAAGCTGGAGGAATGTTGAAGGTGGTTAAACAATGGTTGATGCTGAACCGGCTGGAGCAAGGTGACTGGAGTGCTTAAAGAGAGGTGGCTGGAATGCTTGAGGCACCAAGAGAGAGAGAGAGAGAAGAGACCCAAGGCTGCCCACCGTGAGTTTTCCCCCTTTCCTTTCTTTTTTTTTTTAACCAAGACTTAGGGTTTTAATGAATCCTAGACTTAGGTTGAGAGGCTTAATGAAAAGGAAGCCCCTCTTTGTTTACGTGAATGGGCAGGAGTAAGTAGGGAAAGGAAAAGTGGAGGGAAAAGAGGAAGGAAAGAAAGGGAAGAAGAAGAAAGGAAAGAAGGAAGAAGGGAAAAGGAAAGAAAAGGAAGAAGGAAGTAAGAGGGGGCTGGAGGTTTGGTCGACCACCTTGTGGGTCCCACCTCGCAAAATAAAATAAAAAATAAAAACAAACAAATAAAAAGAAAATTGAAAAGAAACACATTTTTTTTAATAAAAGGGAAATTTAAATGAATAAGCCATCTTAGAGTGGGCTTATTTTTCAAATTTGAAATTCGTTTTGAAAATCTTAGGGGTAGAATAGTCTTTTTAGAAAAAATCTCGGACGAAACGAGCTATTTTTGGCAGTTTTTGAAATGAGCTCGAATTTTGAAGTTCAATACCCCGTTGCGAAGCAAATCCAACATAGAATTTGAAATTTTGAGTTTGAAATAAATTCAGATTGCTTTTCTCGAGAAAATATTTCCAAATTTAGAATCCTAAGGGTAAAAATGTTAATTTTGGAAACCCAAGGTTTGAAATTGATTTCTGAAAAGTTTTAAAACTTAATCTGGATTGAAATTTATAAAACTGGAGTTCTGGACTTCGAAAATATGATGAAATGTTATGAAATGCTGAGAAATGATATGAAATGATGAAAAATGACATGAAATGCTATGCGAAATGCTAACTGTGAATAAAAAAATTTGGATATTAGACCTTGATTGGCAGTTTTACCAGTTCAAAAAGTGTTATAATTGATAAAATTTGCAAAATGGTTCAAGAAATGGTTTTCAGGTTCTACCGAGCCAGAGTGACACTGAAAATTGAGGTTTGAGCTGAATTGAACTGGATTGAGCTGGGTTTTAGAGTTTCAGAACTTGACTGGACTGACAAGGCACTGACTGAACTGACGTTTCCGACTACATTTTCAAGAAAAGTTGCCATTTTTAGAGAAATGGTACAGAATGGTCATTGGAGTGAAGTGAATTACGAATCTGAGCTGGGCTTGAGTTAAAACAAAGATCAATAATACTGACATGAACTAAAATCGATGCTCAATCTTTAGCTCAATCGATCAGACTCAGCTCAATTTCAGCTGAATGTGCTAAAATGGGCTCCTGGACTCTTGGAAATGGTTTTGAACTGAAACTGGAGCGCTTGAACTCCTGATGAACTCAAGCTAGACTCTGGTGAATATGGTTGACTGGGAATGACTGACTCAAAGACAATTGGCTTAGATTTGACTGAAAAATGAACTCATTTCTGAAGAAATGATCCCATTTTGGCAGGAATGGTAAGAAATGAAAATGGTCTTCTCACTGTGAGCTCAAATGAGCTTGAAATGACTGATATTCTAACTATTCTGAACTGACCAATGAGCTTGGTTGACTCTGACTGACTGGGGTCCGGGATGACCTAGGGGTAAAATGGTAATTTTCCTAATGAAAGTTGGTAAAATGGTGATTTTTTTTTAATTGACTCGGGGTTTGACTCCTACACTGACCTAACGGGGTTGGCACTGCACGAGGAGGGTTGTCTGAAATGAGTGTAGAAAATTTGGGGTGTTTATAGATTGGCAGGTTACTACCGTCGATTCATTCAAGACTTTTCACGAATAGCCGCCCCGATGACTCGATTGTTGCAGAAAGGAGTGAAGTTTGAGTGGTCTCCTCGATGCAAAGATAGTTTTCAAGAGTTAAAGAAGAGGTTGACCATGGCACCGATCATGACATTGCCTTCCGGTACGGGTTGTTTTGTGGTATATAGTGATGCGTCGGGAACTGGACTGGGTTGTGTTCTTATGCAGTATGGAAAAGTCATAGCATATGCCTCCCGACAGCTGAAGGTGCATGAGAAGAATTATCTTACACATGACTTGGAGTTGGCGGCAGTGGTCTTCGCGTTGAAAATTTGGTGCCACTACCTTTATGGGGAACAATTCGAGGTTATATCTGATCACAAGAGCCTCAAGTATATATTTACTCAGCGGGATTTGAATTTGAGACAGCGCAGGTGGTTGGAGTTCTTAAAAGACTATGACTTCTCCATCGCTTACCATCCTGGTAAGGCGAATATGGTGGCAGATGCCCTTAGCAGAAAGGTGTCGGTCACAACAACTAGCATGATTGGATGCAGTTGGGATCTGGTCGAGGAGTTTGTCAGGTGGTAGCCTTTTGTTGATAACTCCAGACGCATCCTTTGTGCTGGGATGCAGGCACGATCAGAGATCATAGATCAAATTGAGGAACTCCAGTCAGAAAATCCAGACTTTGAGAAGTTATGCGAAAGTACCCAGAGACCAGAAGCGCAGTTTCGCTGAGAAGGGGACAAAACTATTATGTTCGGAGACAGATGGTGGGTTCCAAAAGCGTTTCGGGAAGAGCTGATGAGTGAAGCTCACAGGTTGAGATATTTTGTCTATCTTGGTTCCACCAAGATGTTCAAGGATCTTCAAAGGATTTACTAGTGGAATGGGATGAAGCGGGACATCGCGAAGTTCGTGTCCTGGTGTCTCACCTGTCAGCAGGTGAAGATTGAACACCAGAGACCGGGTGGACTTCTACAACCACTCAAAATTCCAGAGTGGAAGTGGGATGATATCTCAATGGATTTCATCGTAGGGTTGCCTAAAATGCGACGACAATGAGATGCCATTTGAGTGATTGTGGATCATTTGTCAAAGAGTGCTCATTTTCTTCTGATCAGGATTAGTCAAAGCTTAGAAAGCTTGGCCAATCTCTACGTGGATGAGATTGTTAGACTTCATGGAGTGCCTCGTTCGATAGTGTCAGATCAAGATTTGAGGTTCACATCTCGATCTTGGCGCTAACTTCAGAAGGCCCTTGGCACGACCATAAAATTTAGTATCGCTTTTCATCCACAGACTGATAGGCAGACAAAACGAACGATTCAGACGCTCGAGGATATGTTGAGAGCGTGTGCTTTGGATTGGGCAGGTGATTGGGACAAACATGTGAAGCTTGCAGAGTTTTCTTACAACAATAGCTTTCATGCTAGTATTGGTATGGCCTCGTAATGAAGCACTGTATGGTCGACCATGTAGATCTCCAGTGTGTTGAGATGAGGTTGGAGTGAGAGTGGTAGAGTCTTCAGAAATCATCCAGCACTATACGAATCAGGTGCGTTTAATCCGACAAAGGTTGATTACAGCTCAAAGTAGGTAGAAGAGTTATGCCGATCGACGGTGTAGGGAGATGCGTTTTGAGGTAGGCGACCACGTGTTTGTTTGAATCTCGCCTACGAAAAGAATCTTTTGGTTTGGAAAGAAAGGAAAGCTGAGTCCTAGGTATGTTGGCCCCCTTCGAAGTCCTTGGAAGGGTCGGAGAGACTGCATACCGGGTAGCACTTCTTCCTCAGTTTTCACAGATTCACGATGTGTTTCATGTTTCAATATTAAGAAAGTACGTAACGGACCCCTCTCTGGTGATTCACTATGAGGCGATCGAGGTACAACCTGACTTAACTACGGACGAGAAGCTGATAGAGATTATGGAACACCAGGAAAAGGTGCTACGCAGTAGGACGATTCCGTTCGTGAAGGTGCGTTGGCAGCATCATGGGTTAGATGAATGCACTTGAAAGCCTGAGGCAGACATGCGTCAACATTATCCACATTTATTTGGCACGCTCTAATTTCATGGACGAAATTCTTCTAAGGAGGTAGGATGTAAGATCACGTGTTTTTGGTTCTTACTCAATTCATGAAATTTTTTAAATTTGGTTGTCTGGCAGGAAAATTGTTTGAGGCTCAATTTTTAGACCAACATCTTAGAGTTTGGGTTTGACCCAAGTCTCATTGACAACGTTGAGGCGAGCCATTCAAAGCGTGGTAAACAGTTTTAATTTTGATTTTTAAATTCAAGCAAAATTCAAGCAAAATTCGGGTTATTTTTGGGAAAAATTCAAAATTTGATATTCGAGTAATATATCATTGGATGCGTCTCAAAATTCTGAACGCGATGGTATTTTACTTTTCTAAATTCGAGTTCCGGTTGGCCCGAAAATCGCATTTTTCTAAAACTTTAGCAGTTTGTCGAAACGGATCCAAAATTGGATCGGATTGGATCCAAGGCCTAGGATCCTAATTTTTATGGATTTGGGTCCTAAGTAGGTCCTACAAAAATCTGGACTGGATCCGGGTCTTAATCCAATTTTTGTTTGGGTATGGGTTTGGATCTGGATTGAAACCCAAGCCCAACGTTTTTATAACTTCAAAATTCAGCTAAGGGATTTAAATTGAGGTTAATCTCTTATAAAAATTCTCCATGGTCAATATGACCAATTTTGGAAGCTTTTAAACATTTAAGAATAAATAAATTCAAAAAAATAAATTAATTGATTTATTAATTTTGCGAATTTCGGGATTTGGTTTAAGGGGTTTAGGGTTAACCCTTTTCCTTAACTAATTAGGAAACTAGAGGTTTCCAAATCTTTAAAAAGTCAAAAGTCAAAATTCAAACAAAAAAAGAAAGGAAGGGAGTTTCTTAAAATCTGGAAACTCCCCTAGAGAGAGAGAGAGACCTAATTCTGGAAACTCTCTCTAGAGAGTTTCGAGCTATTAAAAGAGAAGGGAGGGGGGGGGGGGTGACAGCCCTTCTCTCTCATTTGCCTTAGAAAAAAAAAGAAACAAGAAAGAAAGGGAGAGAGAAAGAGAGAAGGAGGTAGAAGACGAAGAGTGGAGGCATCGTTGCTCAGCCAAGCACCTTCCACAACCCTCTTTTCGCATTCTTGATCAAGGTATGAGTATTATCTTATGATTCGGATGAGGGGTTGAATATGGATGGGTTCCCATGCATGATTTGATGGGAATCCATGGGCAAAAGATTGGCTTTACATGCCTACTCTAGGTTGTGTAGAAGAGGGGATGTATGGATCCCTCCATACACGTGGTTGAGGCTTTCCAACCTTCAAAAACTAATATTTCTGTGCATATTATTTTTGTATTAAAAACAAAATTTTTAAATGATGAATAAGCATGCCGCTCAATGCCTAATCTTTGTAGAAGTTAATTGTTACGGATGATCATATGTGGACTTAGTAAAGGCACTAATTTTCCTGTGGAAATCATGTTATAGGACTGTATTTCCTTGTGTAAATATGTTGTAACAATGGGTCATTGAAATAATTGAAACTTTCATACTCCTGGAATGGGTATTCGTGAGTAGGTGTTACCCGTGGTAATTTCTTTTAGAAAAAAAAAAACTTGTGCATACTTTTTGTTTAGAATCGCTATGGTTTACGGTTGTATGCAATCAAAGGCTTATCACATGACAGTATTGTGGATTTGCCCAGACCTGGCAGCACGCACACAAGCCCGAACTTGGCCTGTGCACGGGCTGTCGGGCCAGCCGAACCTAGTCGGCTGGGCCTGTTTGGGTACCCAACCGTTTGGATCGGCTGGGTGTATGCTTCCGTAGAAAGAAAAAAATAATATATAACATTTTTCCTTCCTGTTTGCTGGTGGTTGTTCTGCTCTGATAGCACACACAGGCCCGGATTGGGGCATGTGTATGGGTTGTCTAAACCAGTTCAGCCTGGCAGGGCGGATCGGACCTGACCCATCTGATATAAATCGGCTGGGCTTGTTGGGAATCACAGGCTGGATGGTTTAGCAGAAGAAAGAAAAGAAAAGGGTTTATATTTTGATCTAGCTCGTTTTGCCTCATAAAAAAAGTTATTTTATGGGGTGCTATGTTGCACGGTTTGATAGTATGCATAGGCCTAAAATATGTAGCACATAATGAAAAGAAAACTTTGTATGCTATTATGTACTCTTCTGTTTCAATATGAAGTAATTTTCAGTGTGATGCATTGGAGCATTAATTGGAAAGGTGCATCTGCGAACTTGTAGCTACATGTATTGTTATAGAAGCATATACAAACTCCACAACATTAATGTTATTACACATGCACCTAAAATTGTGATTCCATGCGTGTTGATCTGTTATGTATGAACGGGTGTTGAGCATGTGTGTAAGTTAGTGCATGTGTGGTGTATTGTGATGTATTGATGATTCCAATGAATCGTCATAGGCTTGGAGAGCCTCGAGCATAGGAGAATCTTTCTTTATGAGTAAATGCATAGCAGGAATCACATTGGTTGGTTTTGCACACCACTGCACTGTTTTGTATATCCTCACGGGCTGGATTTTTGTACGGGTCCTCGCAGGGGTGGGTGCATGCTTTTGACTTTATTTATGCATCTGGTATTGTAAATGTCAATGAATGGCTGTCAATAAAATATAATCATTAAGAACAGTGTAATTTACATTCTAGGATCTCCCATCTGAAGAATGAGGATCTTAGAGTTCTGGTCTTGGGGAGACTGTGATGATACAAAAACTTCGTGTGCTTTATGTTGTTCCCTGAACCCAATATTGAGATTTCTTCTCTTGGCCACGGTTTTAGGGAGAATCCGCCACTTTATCTTGGGGTGGCGTGTTTTGACACAACTGTTGTTTTTTTTACCAAGAAAGTGACACTTGTGGGCGTGGGGTGTCCCTTGTGTCCCCGACATTAGATGTGAATATCTAATGTTCCGAAGGTGATTCGGTCGAGGGCTAAGTTTGGAATCCAGTAATAAATTACAAATTGTGTGCTAAGTTACCCTGGGAACCTAACTTGACCTCGAGGATTGTACTCGTTTGGTGTATCCGCGGGTAATGGTAATTAAAAAGAGAAACTTAAAGTTGAATGCATTTAATAGGACATGCATATGGAAAAAGAGAAACTTAAATGCAAGATAACAAACAAAATCATGCATTGCACAAAAATCATGCATTTTCCTGTTATGCATTAGATCATGTATATTTTAATTATTCCCTCAATTATTACATGATGGTGAGTACGTAATGTTTGCTTCTTATTGCATATGGAGATTTTTGTTCCTTGCTACTGCTTAAATATTGATGCATGCTTAGCACTTATAACTGTTGCATGAAAAAATTCTTAAAAGCTATATAATGTCAGGTTGCATTTCCCTCAGATCATTGCATGAAAATTTATCTATATTCTTGGTCTCACTTGTTTCACTAAAAAGTAGTCATGCTCAGGATTTCGATTCTGACATCCTACTTTATTGGTGTTTCGTAGAAACAGGTGATCAGTGAAGTCGACAACTACTGGGAGGGTGCGAGGGTCACACTGGGTTTTTGACAGCTTCATTGGTGGACAGAGTGACTCATTCTTTTTGGTCTTTCAGTTCTAGTGTTTCTTTCATTTACTTGTTTCAGTCAGTTGTTACGTTACTTTCGGTTGAGTAGAACACTATCTTTGATATTGATTCTTGATTCGTTAATAAAGAATTTGTTTTGGTTCTTGTGAATGATGATTGTAAGTTTGTTTGTAGTGTCTGACTATCCAGTTGGAATTGGAACTGTGAGGACCCCGGGTCTCTGTAAAGTTTTCCGCACTGTTTAAAAAAAATCTGCATTTTCAACGGTATGAGTTGGGGTCGTTACAATGCATGTCATATGAATGGTTATAAATCAAGAATAACATGAAATACATCCAGTTTGCATGCATATCAGCTCAAAATTTAAGATAAATAATTATAACTATGTTGCATAATATAAAATACACTTAAACATCCATACATGTCGTAATGTGTAAATTTGGATCCCTGTTAATTTGTTTTCGTAAAACCCACCAAAAATAACAGGAACCGCATTACACTTTTCAATTTTAGTAGGACTGCCCCCATATCTTAGAAACACAGTTCATGAAACAGAACTGAAAAATTCATTATAATAAAATCAGAAAAAATCAAGGACTAAACCCTATTTAGAAAAAATATAAAATAGATCATGTCATCTGCAGAAAGTTATCTCGGTTTGAGAAATTTCTTCAAGCCTATAGAAAAATCTTTTGACAAAACCCTTTTTACAAAATCTTCTTATATATATTACCTTTCACCAAGATTGTTTTTAATTTATTTTGATTAGTCTTGTTTGGGTCTTTAGGACCATCAAAATCATGAGTCAGAATAGTTTGTAAATAGGGCAAAAAACTAGTGCTTTGTTGTAATAGACGTTTCGACCTTAATACAGATCCAAAAGAGGCACAATAAGATTCTAAATTCAAGACCTAGATGTGTAGAATACTTTAATATTTTTATTTAAATATATTGGCTTTATTTTTATAGAAATATTAATTTATTTTTGAAATACATTAGGATAAAAAACAAGGACAGAAAAGCCAAGATTCAAACTCATGCAAGATTCATCAAGTAAAAATAAGATTCAAGGTAAAAATTCATACAATCATGATTTTTTATTCTCTAAACATATTTACCTCATTATATAACACATATTTGCTCAAATTCATGCTAATCTTACTAAAACAATAACATACATCATCCGAGAATCACAAAACCATCAAGAAATACCTCAAACATGATTACATCTATGCAAGAATCATAATAAACCCTAAAAAATCATGGAAACATATATTTTTTATACATTAACATGATGTTCAATCATGCTAAACAAGAAATAATCCATCATATATGCTCAGATCAACTTTCTTTATCAAAAACATCAAAACCCTAAAACCATTTTTGTCAAAACCTTCTTTAAAATGATTTTTTGCATACAAGAACATGTATTCAAGTATATAACGAATTTTCAGAACTTATAAAACCTATATTTCATCAACATAACCTCAGATTAATATATTAAATACGTTGAAATAAATAAGATCTAGCAAAGAATAAGAAATAAGCTTTCCCAAAATTGTTTTTCACAAAAGAAGCTTGAAAATCATCCTATTTTAAAAATAAATTTTCTTGTTTATTCCATGGTAATCAAGCTCCATGAAAACATGTCCTCTAGATTGAAAATCAATCTTAGAGATGCTTTAAGGTCTTATCTATCATCGACTAACTTAATTCTAACAAAACAGTATGAAAGACATGGTTTAATCTGAACCTAACTAACCTTTTACCAATAATTTCATCAAGAGATAACAACGTTAAACTACCAAAAATTAAAACGATAAAAATTAATTAGAAAAGTCTAGCCAACTACTTATAAAAAATCGATTAAAAAAATATATCAAAATTGAAAGGGTATGATCTGAACTGCTTTTAACCTAAATCTAACCTAAACTAGATTAAAATTCAAGAAAATATAAGAAGACGCTATGTTAAATATACCAATTTGACTAAACTAACACTATTCTATGCATAATCAAGAAAAATGGTTAATCTAGATTAAGCTAAATATATATTTTTTTCTTTTTATATTTTAGATGTTGAATCTAAACTAATCTAATCTAAATATGATGATGATGCAATGATCAAATGAAATAATATGCAATGCTATGATTTATGAGATGCAGGAACTAAAACTATGGTGAAATGGGGGAGAAGAAGCAAGTCGTAGGATTCGCCTTTGATGGAGGGGTTGAGAAAAAGAAAGTGGTCTTTTTCGCTGCAATCAAACAAACTTTGCTCTCTCTCTCTGACAGAGGGGATGTGAGGAACCGGCAACGACGGAGTTTAGAAGAAGGATTGAAAAGCATAAGAAGCAAGAAGAAAGAGGTAGGCAACCGATCGATTGAAAAAGGGAAAGAAAGGAAGAAGGAGAGGCAGAGAGGAGAAAGAGAGGGGGGCAAAAGCTACAGAGGAGGGAAAACATGGGCTGCTACTGAAAAAATTCTATTTATACTAAAAATTAGGTCAAAACACAATTTTCTATAGAAGTCCAAAAAAAATCAGAAATTATAAAACAAGTCTTCCTAAAAAATGTTTTTCAAAAGCGGTTTTTCTTAAACTAATTAAAAGTAGTAACTACTTTCTTAATCTAATTAAACTATAAATGAAAAACTCCTAAATTAATAAAACACTGAAAAAATGTAGGACAAGCTTTGAAATTGGCGATTTTATGATATTTTCAATATCAATGCGATTTCTTAAAACTAACGATAAAAATGGGTTTTTAATGCAATTTTTTCTATGGATCATGCATAAAATAAGATGAATA